>NC_079163.1:21518004-21842710 GCF_947563725.1 Argiope bruennichi
GAGAGACAGGACTTCCCACCCCAGGTATTTTCCTAGTCGGAGATTTGACCAAATCGTGATCATATTTTGAGAAAAAAAAATAATATGTGGTAATATTTATTTTGCTCGTCGTTCGCAACGCTAAAAAATAGAAATTTTATTTGCTCTGTAGAAAAATAAAGCGAAATCTTACTTTTGCGAATTATTTTGATAACATTTATTTGATATATCCCACTTATAAAAAGAAAATTTTAATTTCCTCTGCACTATGCAGTTCGGAGAAGACGTCGATTCTGAATCATTTGAATGTAATGCTCATTATTGGCAAAATCAACATTTTGTCTCATGAAACCACAAATATGTTGTTTTCGTATTAATGAGAAAGTATCTCAAGCAGCTATTTTAAACCTTTCGGCCCTAAAGGACATATACGTTCCAGAGATTAGATTTAATACCCAATCGGTTTAATAAAACCTACCTTCAACCCTTTCGGCTCTAATGAGCCTATACGTTGCGGTGATCGGATTTAATTTTCTATTGGGTAAGTAAATCATAGTTTTGCATGGATTATTGTTGAAAGGATTATTTTTAAATGGGATTTAAAATTTTAATCATGCAAAAGTTGGTTCGAGAGAGTTAAATATCCGTCAATTCTCTAGAGCCGGCATTTTAGATATAACGCCGAATATACTAGATAACATAATAAATGCAATCAGGGGATGAACTATAATGATTCTAATGGAAAACAGTTTAATGGAAAGCAGTTGCATAAAATTTGCAATCGTAAGAAGAATCATACGTGGGTTGAAAAAATCAATTCAACAATACTTTTAAATATACTATGCGCCTTTTTCGTTGCAAAAAACATTGATATTATTGTTTACTATTCAGTTAATTACATTAATATCTCGTTTGAAAGCAACAAGCGGATTACTTTGGGCGGGCCTTGTCATTTTGAGCCCATGTCAGATGGTGAAAACGATACATGTTCTTTTACAAATGCTTCTATAATAAGAGAACCGTTTGAATTTTGCAGATGTTTCAAAAAAGAATTTAAATGACGGAAAGTATTGTTTTCTAGATTTTAAATTGTTTCTTTCGTTTTCTGACATCATGTTTACCTTCAAAATCTCTTGATGTATTATTTAATGTGCTGAAGAGGCTTTCAGCGATTTTGGAGAGACAAATGCGATGAATATTTGATATTCAAGATGTTGTGATGAAAAAAATCCGAATTATGGCTCCGTAGAGTAGAGCTATAATTTTAAATTTTTGGGTTTAATTTTAAAAGAGGTTTTTACTTGATGTATCCTTATTCATAAAAAGTAAACAGATCACAATCTAATCCTTTTGTATTCCTTCACATTCTTCAAATTTATTTCACTTTTACTCTGCAAATTTTCAGAAATCTTTTCAAGATTTTTGCTCGACTGTTCTCTAATTACTTTTTAAGTTTTGTGATTGAATATGGAATAATATCAAAGCTTATATACAAAACATTCTCCCAGTTTTCATTGGAAAAGTTATGCACCACAGTACAGATATGTATATTGGGCTTTATCAAAGAACATAAGTATATGTATATTAGGCATATCAAAGAACAGAAGTATATGTATATTAGGCATATCAAAGAACAGAAGTATATGTATATTAGGCATTATCAAAGAACAGAAGTATATGTATATTAGGCATTATCAAAGAACAGAAGTATATGTATATTAGGCATTATCAAAGAACAGAAGTATATGTACATTAGCCATTATCAAAGAACAGAAGTATATGTATATTAGGCATTATCAAAGAACAGAAGTATATGTATATTAGGCATTATCAAAGAACAGAAGTATATGTATATTAGGCATTATCAAAGAACAGAAGTATATGTACATTAGCCATTATCAAAGAACAGAAGTATATGTATATTAGGCATTATCAAAGTCAGAAGTATATGTATATTAGGCATTATCAAAGAACAGAAGTATATGTATATTAGGCATTATCAAAGAACAGAAGTATATGTATATTAGGCATTATCAAAGAACAGAAGTATATGTACATTAGCCATTATCAAAGAACAGAAGTATATGTATATTAGGCATTATCAAAGTCAGAAAATGTTATAGCTAAAGTTGGCATTTTTAGTATCCGATCATTCCACACTTCTAAAAAATAAAATATTCACAATGCCTCTTTTAATAACTTTAAAAAATCATAGGTTCTATTGTTTTATAAAGCAAAAAATATCACGGAATCATGCAATGATCTAAAAATATGAAACTAAAATTTAAAAGGTTTTATTGAACGTATAGACACGCTTGGAAAAGGAATTACATTTCAGCATTTTACTGTTTAATTGGAAGAGTTACAAATTAGATAGCAAAGAGTTGCAAAATAGATATGCAAATTAGAGAATGGAAAGTTCTATTCATCCGTTTTTATTCTGGCTTAAAACAGACATTTATAAGACTTACATCATACAGACTATTTCTTCTACTTATCAATTCAGCCAAATTTTTATATCTAACTAACTGTAAAAAATTGCTAAAGATTCACTAAAAGCCTTCCTCAACTAAAATATTTTATTTAATATCCTAGAAAGTAGTGATGCATCAAATTTCAAATTGTTATATCTTTCTAGATAGGGAAGGCAAAGGAAAGATGTTAACAGAACACTGAAAACTGCTTTAGAGATTTTACTGATGACTAGCAGAGATCCGGCCATTTAATGGCATTTTAGATATCATTTTCAGTTTTGCACATATATCTCAATATCCTTATAGTCAGATGTATCTCCTTAAACTGGATCTTGTTTATTTTTTCTCGAAAAGATAGAATCGAAATCCGGAAAGCTTCAAGACTATTTATGTATCTTTCTAGTTTGTAACAGCTGCTACATATTTATTTATTGCAATGATTTTGAAATTTCTGTTTATTTACTTTAAAAAATTTCCACGTGAAATTCACTCAATATTATTTAGATATTTAGAGTTTGGTTTTGTTGAGGATAAAAGAAGTGAATATTTCAAAACATCAAAAGTATTTATTTATACAGAAACGCATAGTGTCCTTTCAGTATCCCGGGGCTACCACTTTCCAAAGATTCTACCTCGCTAAGGGGTGAGACGCAGAAGGATGAAAGCATTTACAGAATTATTCGTCATTATTTGACCTTGATTTCCATCCCATAATAAACTTTTCTTTCAGTTTTTTTCCCACATGTATTTGAGTGTCGTTGCTGACCGTGCTATTTTTTTTAAACTCAAAATTGCATATTGATTGTTAATATGCTAGTTTATGTGGTAAAAAAGCTTTCAGGAGTGGCACGAAAAATATTTTATATGCTATCATTAAATGTGATTGAAATTATCTACCATTGTTAATATAAAAATATTATCAAAAAACTCAATAAGAAATAAAAAATGTTTTAATATAAAAATTTATTTTTATTTTGAAAAAAGTGAATAACTAAATTTTAAGAACAGAAATCTTCCATTTATTCATCATAATTTCATGCTAAAGCTCTTTACTATAAGTAAAAAATTGCTCTAAAGCACGAGTATTTTATTGCAATTTAGTGTCTGTTCCTGGCAACATTACAAGTTATCCTCAATTTTTACACCTCCTAAATCCGAGAACAAACAGAGTTTCCTTTATTGTTAAATATAAACATCTCCTCCTTTCATATCTTCTCTCACCCGTATTTTGATTAAATAAATGTATACTGATTCACGCACAAAAGCGAGGAGGGTTTTTTAGTCCAAGAAAAGACCAGTGCAGGAAGACATTGCAGTAATTGATTAATTGAGAATAACATGAAGGAAAGTTAGGACCAGTATCGGAATGATTCTCAACCATGAATAATATATATGACGCAAATGTCTAGCATCCAACACATGCGCATCTACGACAGCTTACAAAACGGCAGATTTTATTTTAGGATAGAGGGGGGATATGAAGGGGAAATGAGCATTGATATCTAACAGGTTTTGAAGTTTCTTTTCTTTTATTTATTTATTTATTTTGAACAATAGATATTGTTTCATTATCGAATTCGGAAATCCTCCGTGCTTTTGCGCAGGCGGCAGGAAAAATTTATTTCGTAAATAAGGAATGAGAGGAAAGATAAGAGGGGGAAATGCTTATATTTAACAATAGGATGAACTCAGATTATTCTCGGAATGAAAAGAAGTAATAAGCAATCATTTTTTTTATTTATTTTTTTTTGCGCACTATTCCTTAGCTAAGTACAATCGGCAAAAAGTGCTAATCTCGGGACACAGGACTCGTGAAAAGAACAAGAAATTTTATGTCATGGAATTCACTATTTATTGATAAACGAAAACTGACAGGGGGATAAGTTGAAAATCTTTGTTAATTTATTTGCCGGGGTGTATCTAGAATTGGTATTCGATATTATCAGTCTTCTTTAATGATATGCATTCTGATTTTAATTTGGGTGCTGATAAAAATAGCTTTTTCATGATGCGGATCGTGATGGCATAATGATAAAATTTCATCTTTGGGACCAAAAACTTCCTCGTTCGTGACCCATTTCCGCCTCCTAAGTGCACTTACTGCGCGTTTAATATGACATTAAGGAGTCAAACTTCCCACTGCTGCTGAGATGTGGAAATTCGGAGTAATTATTAATTCCATTAATAATTACTCCAAATTTCCAGTAATTTAATTATGCATTAATTTCCAGTAATTTAATTATCCATTAATTTCCAGTAATTTAATTATCCATTAATTTCCAGTAATTTAATTATCCATTAATTCTAATGGATAAATTATTATCATCATCATTTAATAAAGGTACAGTATCACAAAGTCACTATAAGTAAGTCATGTGCAGGCATTAACTAAATTTAGCAAATTTTTCTTAAAGATTATTTGTCATTCTTTTGTAATCATAGACTAAATAATGACAACAAGAATATAACATTTTTTTACGATTTTAGAACTGCTGCCAAATGTGTGTTCTGTTTTGATATGAGGTAGATAATTATAAATACTGACTCTTTAACTGTTAATTTTATTTAAAATAAAGAAATGAAAATTTCCAACAATATATAATGAAATTGCAGTTTGATATAATTTAAGACGTTTTAGAGAAAAATGTGCAGTTTAAAATTTTGCTTAATGTTTGCGATGCTGATTAGTTGATTAATTTAGAATAATAATTGAATTAAAATGTCCGCATCATAAATACTGATTCTTTAAACTGAAATATTTTTATGGAATATTTCTGAAGTGAAGTTTATTTTCGTATTTTAAAGATAAGCTTATATTTACATTTTAACGTTCTTAATTTTGAAACTATAAATTAAGGTATTTATAATAACTTTATTAATGTATTTATAATTACAACATTAAAGTTAATCAATATTAATGGATAGTGGACGCAATAATATTCATTAAATTTTAATCATTCAACCATTCATTTTTCTCTATTATCAAATTAAAAGACGCCTGACATTGGGATAATTTAGTTTATTAATATTTATGTCAAGATTTGAAGTAACACAAACGTTGCTTTGAGAAGGTCCTTGTGCTATAGAACCTTAATTAGATAACATGACAACATTATAGACAGTGTTCTCTTCAAACTTCAGCACTGTATGAGCAAGAAAACATTAAAGAGCACTAGGTTTCAGCTGAAATCGGGTTTCGAACCTGGGAGCATCACATTACGGAATATTATTATCAGGCAACTGCGGTCTTTGTTATATTCTCGTTTTGATTCACAACTAAGGGTCTACAGAACAAAGATTTATAAGGATTCCTCATCACTTTTAGCTCCTTTTATAACATCCACGAATAACTAAATGCTTAAAATGTTACAGGGTATCAGTTAAATGGTTATATTAATCAGTTAATGGTTATAACAATTTACTAGTTCAACTTTCATGTTCGAGTTTCAGGTAAAATCGGGTTCCGGTCCTGGAAGCATCACATCTCGGATCATTCTCACCATGCCGATGCGGTCTTTGCTGTGTTCTCATTTTGATTCACAACTAAGAGTCTACAGAACAAAGATTTAATGGATTCCTCATCCATTTTTAGATCCACTTATATCATCTACAGATAATTAAATCTTAAAATGTTATAGGGTATCAGTTAAGTGGTTAAAGAACTCTAAATATTAAATATACTACGTCAACTTCCATGTTTAAGTTTCAGGTGAAATCGGGTTTCGAACCTAGAAGCCTCCCGTCCCGGATCCTTATCACCAGGCCACTGTGGTCTTTGTTTTCTCGTTTTGATTCACGACTAAAAGTCTAAAGAACAAATATTTATATGGATTCCTCGTCAATTTTAGGTCCATTTCTAACATCTACAAATAACTAAATGCTTAAAATGTTACATGGTATCAGTTAAGTGGTTAAGGAACTCTAAAAATTAAATATATCAATATTTGTCAATAATGCTACATTACACATAAATTTAATTAGACATAATAAATAATTATTGTCATCGAATTGGTGAAGAGCCTACGGAAGAATCTATTTATCTCGAGAAATTTTCCTGACCTAACACTAGGATTGTACTAGAGTAATTTATTTGTGGCTTTCCCTAGAATTCATGTAGGGAGGATATGATAAAACTTTTATTTTCATTTTCTGTCTCGACACTGCCATTAACTAATCAATGTTGAATAAATTTATTCTGTATATTATCTAGTGAGAGAAAATGGGTTAAATCAATATTCTAAGGCGATATATTAAACAAGACTTTGTTTACCGAAATATTGTTCGGAACGGCAAGTAAGATATCATTACCCTAAAATGCATTATTCGTGTATCACCTTACGGATACTTATTTACGACGAAATGAATTTTCAATGAAGCCGACTTTTGCATCTTCAAAACACATTAGTATTAGTTTGTTGCGATTTTCAATTGTTCCTGTGATTTTATTAAAGAAAAATGAGTAAATATCTGAAAATTTACAGGATTTAAAAATACAATGGAACTTGGTTAACTCGAACATTTTCACTGCGAATTCGTTAAATCAATATTTGCTTTGCATTTCCTATTAATGTAATGTAAAAGTTTCGGCTACAATTTGAATGGATGTTTATTACTTCGATGTCAAAACTTATTGCGAAGTATTGCTTTTGATAATTTAATACATCAGTCCTTTATATACTAAATAATTACAGATGAATAACTTCTTAAAGCCATAAATTTATTAGTGGGCAATATAGATAATTCAAAACAATTATATCGATTATAAATGATTATTACTTCCTTGTAAAGCGCGAAAAAAGAAAACATTTTAACATAGTAAAGAAGGGAGCTGCTTAAGTTTTGTTTGCACAAGTAATAATTTCTCTCGATTAATTATTACATGTGATTTCCCTTGGTCACACAAGCAATATCAATGCAATAATCCATTTCACGCTAGACACTCTGAAACATACTCGAAGCTATTGACTAAATTCCTAATAAATTATGGAGAATTATTCCAATTAGATTAACCGTATCAACTTTTCAATGCTATATTTTAATACTCCCCATTTTATTGATAGTATATCCTTATATCTCCTATAGTACCTCATTTTTTATAATTGCTTTATTTTTTCACTCATACTGTACATTATCATGTTCACTCATCCAGTTTTCTTGTACTCCAAACATTTTTGATCCTAGTTTTTAATATTTTTGTTTTGTTATATGCATTCGTATTTTGTCATTTGTAAGGTTCTTTTCAATTGAATCCAGTGTAATTTTCGTTTTTGTTTTTTAACAAAGTCCATCTACATCAATGTCAAACTGGAAAAGGGCCACATGAGCTCTAGAAACGGAAGTGTAATACGGTGTTAAGAGTCATGCTTGTATTACATGTGGCTAATATTCTGAAATTATTTCTTATGTCTTCGTTTCATTAAGATATAGCGTAGATCACTTGTATGTTGCCTATGTGACCAAGGTAATCACAGTGAACAATTATTATGTACAGAAATAGATGTTTAAGGTTTCGTCTGTATTGTGTTTAAATATTTCTTTCTTTCATTTAAAAAGCATTTATAATATGGAATTTGCGTTTTCTGCTCAATAGAAAAAAAGCATTAAAATTTCTTTATTTTCGCAAAATTATGAATACTTTAGATGTATCTTCTTCCTTTTATGTCGCAATCTTTTTGCATAATTCTTTTACTTCATTTATTAAAATCACACGATATAAATTTATTAATTATGTGTGACTTATTTTATAAATTTTAAACATTAAAATAAATATTAACTGGGGTTCTTAGTTTTAAAGTTATCGTTTTTAGTTGCTGTAACTCAAATGAAGTTTCCATTGATTCTATTTTTAGTACGAATTTTTGGAAAAAAATCGAGTTTTATTATAACACCGTCGATTTTGAATTAATAATATTCCACTGTATATTTATGTTTAATGTAAATCTTCGATTTAACCTACATAACATGAAACAGGAAATGCCAATTAAAAAACGTTTCAGCATTTGTATATAAATAAGATGCCATTTTTTTATCCAGAATCTCTTCATAATCATTAAGAGATAAAAATTAGTTATTGAAGCTATTTCGTGTATATTAATAAATATGCGATCTTATATTCAGTTTAAACCTCACGAAATCAGTAAATTGCTTGTAAATTTAAGAATTAACCCTTTGCATTCAATAGTGTGCATCATTTTGACGTTTATTTTTTAAAATTTTGATTATTATAAAAATACCTAAAAAGAATAAGAAGAAGTAGATTAATTTTTCGGTAAAATACAACTTAAAACTATAATAAATATATTTTTAATAGCAATAAACAAGTTCTTGTGTTAGTTCAATAATTTTGCATCGAATTACTTTACCGAATGCAAAGGGTTAACGTGACGAATTAATTTCAGTGCTTAGTTAAGACATCTTTTAATCCTTAATATCCTTGTTGAATATTTAAATATATTGCCGCCCACTAGTAAAATTAATGTGTTTAACAATAAGTTCAACTCACCAAGTAGCATTAATAAATATGTTTCTATGCAGGTCTGGATTTTTTTAACTGTGTTTGATAATAATTTTTTTTCCACTTTAAATAATCTGAGCATATATTCTCGATTTACAGGGTGTTCATTAATTATTGTCGGGATTTCCGTACCTCATAACTTTCTAATAAAAAATATTACGCAAAAACCGATTACGTATTCATAAATTACAACTCAAAGAATTTTATTAAGGATATTAAAGTGTAAAGCTTGCACAATTTGCACTTTGTAGGTATTCAGTTGAAGGCGATTATGTATTCGTAAATTACAACTCAAAGAATTATGAATACGTAAATTACAACTCAAAGAATTATGTATTCTTAAAGTACAACTCAAAGAATTATATATTCTTAAATTACAACTCAAAGAATTATGAATAAGTAAATTACAACTCAAAGAATTATGTATTCGTAAAGTACAACTCAAAGAATCGCCTTCAGCTGAATACCTACAAAGTGCAAATTGTGCAAGCTTTACACTTTAATATCATTAATAAAATTCTTTGAGTTGTACTTTACGAATACGTAATCGGTTTTTGCGTAATATTTTTTATTCGAAAGTTATGAGGTACGGAAACCCTGACAATAATTAATGAACACCCTGTATTTTACAATTGCAGCTGAAAGGGTTTTTAAAACAATAAAACTTTTTATCCATTTATATTTTTTATTATTTTAGGATGTAAGTAAGATATTTTTTCTTAATTGGCCTCTAGATTTAGATTTACGTGCGTGAAAATTTGATAGTTGCAGTTATTACTAACTCGCAATATGTAATGCATAAAATCATTAACGTAACTATGTAATTTTTGCAGAATCAACAATTAGCAAATCACAGATTCGAGAGCTGATTTCCGATGGTAATATAAATGCTTTAGAAGAATTGGTTTTACAAGGACAAGGAGACAGATTGTTAGGAGAAACCTCTGCCATCCCAAAAGTCCAGTCTTTCTTAAATATAGTGCCAATGTACATGGTAAGTACTTTATATTTCAATCTTGAAATTTATGAGTTTCAAAATAAAATTAATGATTGTTTGGTGATAATAATTTTTGCTGCTGAGAATCATTTTTTTTTTTTTTTGTTTTAGAATGGTATGTTTATAGGTAATGACAATATTTAAACATTTTTCAGTACACATTATTATTGTTTATAGAATTTTGTATTTCTATGCATTATAATATTGCATATAATAAGTCAGTGGTTTATGATTATCAATATTCATAGTAATTTTTTTTTAATTCTTATTCTTGATTTTTATATTTTTGTCATCCCAAAGTAGGAAATGCTTACTTCGGCTCTAATTATTACCATTAATTTTTGGTTATGTTATTTTTTATATTATTTTAATTTACAGCACAATTTTAACAAGAAATGGGAAAATATCAAATAACGTAATATGAAAAATGAGCCTATTATTATTATTATTATATATTAAATAGAACTTGTTTATTCATGTAGGTAAGAAAAGTTAAATCAGGATATATTTAACAAAGAAATTTAATGAACTGTATGATACAGTACAAATTTCTGTGTAAGTCCTTTGATTGAAATAAAACTCACGTGTCACTTCCAACAAATCGTTTTGTGACTTCAACTGTCACGGGTACTCAAGGTAGAGGGGAGAATCAGACGTTAGAGTCAATAGGAAATATCGATTAAAAATATTTGTTTTTGTTTATGTAAAATTTTAGCATATAAATAAAGCGAATGAATTCGTACTCATTTAATTTAAATTTTGATTACTAACTGAGTACTTCATTATTTAATAAATAGACGAAATAGCATTTAATATGAAATCAAGAATCCTGCTGAAAAATATCTTATGAAATATCGTGCGGCTTTTTTATTTTTTCTCTGACATTTTATATTAAAACAGGGAAACATGAAAAGTGAAAAAATAAAAAAAAGGCAGTTTTTTAAAAATTCCCATTTATCACTGTAGTACCAAACAGCGGATTTTTTATTTTAATTATTTTTATTTTTTTTACGTTGAAATCAATTGTATCTATAATTTCCTAATAGGTGGCGCCACATGTAGGGAAACAAAATTTAATTTAATTCCTGAGTAACTGATAATTAAGTACTGCAAATACAAAAACTCTCATTGATACACAAAAGTGTACTAATTTTCAAAACTACAGCTCATTAAGTAGTGAGTAAAAAAATTGACTACAAATTTCCATATTTACAAACATGAAATATCTAAAGTTCAATAAAAGGAAATAATAATTGCGCTAAGGAGAAAATAAGCTGCAAAAGTTTTAGAATGCAGATACTAGTGATAGGTATAGGCCAAAACAAATATTTAACGAGCGAAAATTTCAAGTATAAAAAAAAAATTTAAATCTCTGTGATTAATTTCTTTCTAAATATTACTGATCTGCTTTAGCAATTACAATCAATTTGGAAAGAACATAACTGGCAATGAGATTTTTTTAATAGTTGCTTCATTACAGTGAAAAATTCATTCCTAAGTCAGTTCACAGCTCATTGATGAATTTTTGACTTGGCAATAATGCAAGTAATGGTCCCGCGAAAAAAAAATATCCTCTCCTCTCCTCTTCTATTCTTGAAAGCTCCAAAGAAATTATTTTAAAAACTTGCTTTACAATAAGGTAAAAGTTCTCAGATCAAAATAATTTGAAAAATCTAACGAAATTTGTCGGATCTTGAGATTTTGGTTTTAATTTTTTTCAGCTTTAATTCTTAATTTTTAAATATACTGAAAATATTTTTTGAAAATTTAGTAAATTGCGTTAGACATTAAATTATTTTAGAATGAAAGTTGTCTGATCTATCTGGAGATGTATCTATCCCCACCCACTAAGGTCATAAAGAAAGTAATATCACTGGTAAATACCCGCTAAAATATAGGGCAAAACGACATAAAAAATAACGATTTTTCTAAGTTACATATCAATACTCGGACTCAGAAGTACATTGAATGACCATTAGGGATACGCGTGTAATATCTTATCACTTTTAAGTGCATTCGATTCGTCTGGACAATGTACACGGCCATACACGCACAGGCTCAATGCTTTTCTACAAACAAATCTTTTGTAAGTATAGATCAGGGGGATCAGGGAATCACAGGGATGCTTAGAATAGCGATTGATTGTTACTTACATGCGAACTTCCCATTAGGAATCTTGTTTGTAGAAGAACCATAATCGTCTCTTTTATCGTATTTATTGTTGGTGATATAAAAGGTTAGTATTTGATAAATGGGCTGTACTTTTGAAACCGCTGTGATAAATTTCCTTCAAATGCACAGTCCAATTTTTTTCTTACCTTTAGATATTTCTTTTGAAAATTAATATTTGTTTATTATTTAAATTCTGTTTTCCCCTCAAATATTATTAATTAAATACCTAAGAGGTAAACGATGTTAGTACCATAAAAAGAAGCACAATTTTTTTACATTGGAATGTGACCTTACCTTCAGTGTATTTGCTTTATAATGCGGTAAATATGAAAATTGCCTAACCCTCTATAAAGATAAAGGAGTATATATAGGGTTTATCAGTACAGCGGTTACAAACTTTCGGGAGAGATAGAGTGCATATAGACGATTGAAAATCACATAGCAATACATGGTCGGAAACGCTTTCCTGACACGGTAGTGATGACACAAAATACAAGAAAGGAAGGACATGAACAGGAGAAGAAAGCATGTTTATTATTCTTAGTACAGCAAAAAGCTAAGAAAAAAGAATATAAAGAGACAACGACCTTCATCAAAGATGTTCGAAATTACATCTCCGGCGCATTAAAGATCTAACGTTAGCTAAAATACCGGGCGTGTCCGGGACTTCCCCAGTAGCTTTAACAGGAGTTTCGTTCACCAGTGAAGTAATCAAGGCAAGTGAGGTTTGGCGATTGAGTGGGCCAATGCTCTGGACCACTTCGCCTGATCCACTTTAGGCGATGTGTTGCATTTAGGTGGAGTACACGTGCCAAAGGCTTCTCGGCATTTTTGCTGTACTAGAAATAAAAAATATTTTTTCTCATCTTGTTCGTATCCTTACATACTTGTGTTTTGTGTTGTCACTACTGCTCTAGGAAAGCGTTTCCGACCGTGAATTGCTGAGTGATTTCCTATCTTTTAGGTATCGTCTATTTCTCCTGAAAGTTGTAACCGCCATGCTAATATACCCTGTAAAAAGTTTACAATTGATAAAAAAATATATTGATTTTATAATTGATAAAAAATATTTCCCTCGACATTTCCTTTGGAATAGAAAATGAATTTGTATCTTTTACTCACTAGTTATTTAATAAATTACACGATATATAGATTGAAAGTAACAATTTAAATTAAAAATTTCTCTCTTGTTTGTTTCTTATGGCACTTGCCACTGACAAGCCCGCTGTTACGAAGACAGCGATTTAAGCCTGAGGGGGAACGTCTCTTATTTTTTATAGCAGCGCCAACTAGGGCCAAGAGTACGACTTTGCCACTCACGCATCATTCATTCGCTTGCACAACCCCTTTTTACAGGAGGGCACATTCACACATCTCACAGATAGAACAACAGAAGAACAACCATGCCCAAACCGGGGCTCGAACCCGGGACGCCCAGATCACGGGGAAGACGCGCTACCCCTATGCCAGGACGCCGGCAAATTTCTCTCTTTTAGCAGCCAGTTATTTGATAAATTCCTAAAAATTTTATACGCAATGAGATAAAATCAGCTTGAGGGAGTCTTCCCAATAATTTTTTCGCATACTTTCAAATAAAGGTATTATTCTTCTTTCCTCGCATTAAATTGTGGACATGTCACTTAACTTGATTTTAAAATGTCTCATCAGAAAATTCAAATAGATGTCGATTATTAATTGCCTTAATTCAAAAATACTTGAAACATGATATATTAAAGCACCGATTAATTTTTATTGCATTTTGCATTTCAAAAAAAAAAGCTGTTCTGAAAAATTAATTTGAATTTTTTTTTAAATTTATGTCTTGGTTGTTTAAATTCTTATGAATGTTTGGACACATTTAATGGGAAATAATGCAATTAATTCTAATGTGGTTTTATAAGAAAATAATGTAAATAATTATAACAAGGTTTTATAATTATAGAAAAAGTATCCAACTCAAAATATCATACATATTAAAAAATAAGGTCTTAAAAATAAGGTTGTTATTTTTTATGTTTTTTAAGGCATGTTACTGTAATTTAAATAAAATAAAATGAATTAAAGCAATTTATTACCTCATGCATGTATGCGAAAATATTTATCCTGCAAACAAAGAAAATTAAGTCATTGAAATTCATGACAAGGTGAAGAAGTTTTCAGCATCTGAAAATGTTTGTGTTTCACTGCGTTGAGGCGTTTATTTAATCAAATTTTATCATATTTCTTGAGATACAATCTTTATATTAATAAAACCTTTTCGTGAAAAAAATCAATACGCACAGACAAAAATGATTCAATAATTAGTTTAACAACTTCATTCAAGACTTGTATGTGGGATAGAAACGCGAGGAAGTCAATTATTAAATGATACAACAAGTTGAAGCTGATATTTTTAATGCATTATTTAAAGGAATTAATGGAAACGTGTTTTTCGACAAGAAGTTTCATAATTTCAGTTATACTTCATGTGATGATATCTATATAATCTTAAATGTCTTTACTGATTTGAGGAATTATGAACTTGATAATATCACTTCTACTTTTTGACTCACAAACTTCTCTTCAAAATTCTTTTATTTGAATGCACTCTTAACAAAGCATGGATAAACTGCACAGGCGCACAGCTTTTACAATAAAATTAGCCATAAAGTGTGGATGTTTCGTGAGATTATTAGTTGCCATGTACTATGAAAATATTCCAACTTCAAATTTTAGGCATAAAGAGTTAACAGATTTTTCAGGATTTTTCAAAGATAAAATTAATGAGAATTTTTCACATGATCTGTACTTAAATCCCTTATATTTTCTAAGGAAAGAAGATTATTTGTAATTAGCAAGAAAGACACCACTGGAAGCACATGACAGGTTTATGATTGCTTATCTACCCCCCCCCATATGCAATGAGGCCTTTAGTTTACCATTCAATAAACAAAAAAAGGTGTCGCGTAGACAATTCGTTGCTATGTTATTTGTTGTTATTAGGAAACGAACCATTACAATGATCTTCTTATTTTGTTTTTCAACAACGAATTTAAGCCATTAGTGATTCCAGTATCTATAATGTTTCTATCGCATCCATTCATGGTCAAGTTCTCAAATTGTTTTCTAGATCTTTAAAACTCAATTAGGCTCTTTGAAACGCGATTTCCTGTATCAAGTGTTGATGTTACATGATGAAAAACCTTCAAGTTCTCTAAATAGCAAAAAGCTCTTTGGTAGTAGCAATTTTGTATAACTTAGTTTCTTCCTTTTTTTTGATTGATAGTCTTGTTTTCTTCCATCAGAAATCAATCCTTCATTTTCGATTATCTAACTGTCCTGACTGTCTTAAATGTACTTTTTTTCCCAGTTTTTCGAACTTTTTCGTCTAAATTTCTCATTCATTCGACTTTTTGCATAAATGTTCATTAAATCAAAGTCCTTTAAAACAGCATTATCTATTGGTGCAGCTACTCTGTCGGATATGCATGTGTTATCACATATGAAGACAGCAGATGGCAGATTATTCGAGCTGTTTTACTAGTATTTTATAGTCATATTGATGTGCCTGGTGAATTTTCAAAAAATCGATCTTTTTTTCATAACTAACATTGAGCTTTTGTGTTATTTTCTCTTGTTCCTCAATATTTCAATCATACTAGCGACGTTTCTGTGTCATTTTGTGAATTTTCTAACAGCTTTCAATAACTTTAACTTAAAAATTCTTCACTTTTCTTTCTTTCTTTATCTTTATCTTCTTTCTTTCTAAAAATTCTTTATCTTTCAATTACAGAGCATTTGTGAACACTTTGTCAACGTTACTCTTAACTACTTTTTAAGATCTTTTAAAAACTCCTGATTTAAGAAAGGGATTTTACTATTTTTTACAAATGCATTACTGAAAACCCATACATTTGTAGGCAGAAATATCAAATAAGAGCTTATCATCTTCTTAAATTTAATAAGGTTTGAATAATATCTTTTGATTTTTTTCCTATTGTTTAATTTTAACACATTTGTATACTTTACATAACAAGTTTTCATCATTTACAAAATTTGGGAATTATAAACAACAAGAATAGAAACTGTTAGCCAAATATTTTCTATTTTCGGCACTAAAATGTCAGATATTTCACTTTCAGTGAATTGTCTCTTTTCATTAAGTATCCGGTTTGAGATATAATCTTGCAAAAATTAGCAATTCATTATGTTGTCATGTATTTGCCAGAGTACTTCATTTAGATAATTAAAGCTAGAATATACCATCATTTATTTAATAATAATACTTTAATAGTTTCAAAATATGTACCAAAAACATAAATTTCTTATGGGTTATTTTAAATGTTCATAAAATTCTAAATTGCTTGTATAAGAAATAGCATATTTTTCTTTAAGTACAACGGTTTTTTAAAGGTACATAATCGCTTACTTACTAACATCTTCTACTTGATATTTGACTTTCCCCACATATTTAAGTTTGGCAGAAAGGTTACACTGCAGACACTTAAGAAATAAGCCTAAATTTTTAGATGAAAAAAAATATATATATTGCTGAAAAAAGGAAGACGTATTACTTACAAAAAAGATAATGTTTTTATTCAATATAGTTTGGATTAAAGATTGTAATATTTAAAAAACAAACAATAGTTTTCTGTGTGTGATAAGTTTTTAAACCCAGTATCGGGTTAATCTGCCTAAAATATTAAATTAAGGAAAAAATTTGCCTTTAAAACTTATAGGACAGATATTTGGCGCATTCGGAATACTTTTGTTTCATTGCCGTCTTGGTAAAAGCTGAGAGGAACTGTCGCTATCTTCTGATTCTCAAGTATCAGAATCAAAAGCATCTGACAAATCTTGCTTAATGAATCACTTCCCAATTTCCATACCCGTATGACAAAAAGTAGAAAACTATATTTCAGAAGGCGTTGAATCTGAAATCTGTTCACAGTACGTCTTAATTATCCATTTCAAATTCAAGTGTTACTAGCTTCAAATCGAATAACAATTCAATTAAAATTTTGAGCTGTCATTTTGGAAGCAATTGCTCCTCCTTTTCAAAAGCTATACGGACACGATAAAATCGGAATCTCTATGGTATATTGTTGGAAAACCATTGCCCGTATAAGATATAGACGTATTACAAATTATTTTGGAATTTATTGGCCATATGACAGACGAGCACGAACATTAAGGGATTAATTCATTTTGATAATTTTTCTTAGTAACACAATAGTAATAACAATAAAGTATAAAATTTCAAAATGTAATCAAACATTTAAATAAACTCTAAACTCATTCAGGGAATGATGATTATTAAGAAATGAAAGTTGCTCCTCCATTACCCAGATATTCCATCCCTTCCACTGCAATTCGCACGATTTCACATTCCATACATTATGTTCGAACTTGACTTATTATAGAACTTGAAAACATATTACTTATAAGTGTTTTCGGTCAGTTAATAATATAACAGATCAATAAATTCTAGATTAGAAATTATATATATTTTTTACATAACTGATTATTTGGAAATATGTGGCTTATAATTAATATCTCATGTCTTTGGCATACATTATCCTCTCCCCCTAAAAAAGCCTTTGTTCTGTTAATGAAACGGCATAAATAATACAACCACTTTACCAAGGCTTTAACAGTACAATAAAAAATTAATGAAATAAGTTAAAATGAAGCAAAATATTTCAAGTTTTAAAAACTTATCATCCTTGCGGCACTTCAAGACATGTTCCGCTAACCATCAAATTTTTTATGTACTTTTTACCAAAAAAAGGCAGCTTTTACGTGCCATTAAAAAGAAAAATGTATAAATTTTACTTTGTAGCATTATATCAAATAAGTAAACTTTAAATAATTGTAGAAGACATAGTATTAAAGCTGGCTCCTTAGAAAAATTTTTGAATAATAGAATAAAATTTTAATACAGTTTCATTTAATTAAGAATCACAAGAACATTATTATTTTTTGGTATGAAAAATATCTTTATTTTAATTGATTGCGATTTCTTAATTTATCTTTTTATTGCAAAATCGCGTTTCTTTCTTCAAAACTTGTCTTATAATGTTTTTTTCCGATTGTAATATAAATAAAAGTCTTCACGACTTTGCAAGCATGTATGCCTATCACCTCCTTTGAGACAACTGTGTTCAATTCAATTAACTTTTGCACAATTATTATTTAAGAAACTGTCAGCTTTTCAAAGTGCAAAATTTAATTAAATATTATATAGAAATTTATTGGAATGTCGAGACATGTTCCACAGTAACTTCGAAAATGAATTTCAAAAGCAATATTTTTTATACCATTTTAAAATACAAAATCTTATTTTTTAATTATATCCATTTTATATTCATGGAATTTTTAATTTAATTATTTTCCAAATTTAGTAAATGATAAAATAGTTGCAGACGATTTTGAATAAGAAAAATTGGCTAATCAACAGCGAGACTTTAAAAATATTTTCGACAACGTTCCATTTTTTATTTCCGCATAATTTGTTTATTTTATTTCAATAGATTTTTCAAAACGAGTTTTACATTCCAATCCAGTTTAACGGAATGAGACGAAATTTAATGCAAAAATAATTGATCACAAAACTTTCTTAATACAAAAAGTAATAAGATCGTGCCTTAAATGGGGAATGTTTGATACTTTGGCCGATATTGCAAAAATTAAACCATGCCCAAAAAAAATGGTTTTAATATTAAACCAATGATAATTGATGAAACTTGTTTATATATATATATAATTTTTTCAGGAATCAATAGTACAGTTTCCCTGATACGTTAGTCTTATTGTTGGGATAAAAGATTTACAGAGATTCTTAATTGATGTTAGGTAAATGATGCATGATCTTAGCGAGAGACCTGATAACCATTTGGCAATTTGATGATAAGTTTGGTAACTTTTGTTGATAAAAATGATGATTCTGGAGAATGTAATAATCATGGAATTGTGTCTGTGTATGAACACGGTAATTCAAAAAAGTTTTGAACTAAGTTGATGAATGGTCTTTACTGCACAATGGTAGAACTCTCTTATGCAATCCAATCACAGAAAATTTGTGTAACTATCTCAATACAAGGAAATACAATAGTCAAAAATCTTCAAAAACTAGATGGTTAAAGTATAGTACACAGTTTTATCATCTAAACTATACATGTGCATCAAATTTCGAATCAAATACTATATAGGTTTAGAGTTTGTTGTTGTTTATAATGGCACTTGCCATGAACAAGCTCGCTGACGAAATCATCAATTTCAAGCCAAGGGAGCGTCTCTTGTTTTGGTAGCACCAACTAGGGCCAAGAGTACGTCTTAGCTACTGACGCATCACGTTCGCTTGCACAACCCCTTTTTACAGGGGGATACATTCACACTTCTCACAAATAGAACAGATGAAGAACAACCATGCCCGAACCGGGACTCGAACCTAGGACCTCCAGGTCACGTGGAAGACGTACTACCCCTATGCCAGGACGCTGGCTTACAGTTTGTTGATCTGTTAATTGAAGTGTATGTAAACATAGAACTCAAAACTGCAAAGATTTAGATAGATGAAATATGGCATGCGATTCTGCTTCTGTAATTGTATAGCTATATAAAATTATAGTTCAATCATTTGAAAAGAAAACTTTCACAATGTATATTCAGTTTTTATCCCCATATTCCGAAGCGTCCTATTTGACATGCATACAGGAAAGTTGAAAGGAGAGCACATCCACTGGTTTTAAACATTTTTTCTTATAAAACTAAGCCCAAAGCGTTCATATGCGACTCTGTCATTCTACGTGAAGATCGAAAGGATAGGCACCTTTGCTTGTGTTGTCACATTTCCGCCAAGTACAATGGGAATCGGAGGACTCGTGGTGGACACAGCCTCGTGTAAGGTACACAATTTGCATACATGGGGAAGGGGAATAACATCTTTATTATTGAGAATACTCCCACTGGATGAAATCACGTCTGTCTGTCTGTGGACACATTAATTCAAATAATGAAAAGAGTTAGGCGGATGAAATTGAATTTACAGGTTTACACCACAATTGTAGAACTGATTAAAAATCTTTTGTATCAAGGTAGCCCTTTGTTTTAAGTGCCCCTTTGTTGTAAAATTTAAGTTACAGATAATATACTCATATAGCTTAAGATACTGATGCAGCTGAGTATCAGTATTAGAAGATTTGACGACATTATTCTCATATTTAATTTAATATTAGATTTAAGTTTATCATACTATAAATTTTCCATTTCATGCGATGTGATATTTCGGCAAAAACGGAGGTTGCTAAGTTATTCGATAACCTCAAAAAATGAACGACTGAAAGTGCTTTCTAATGTATGCTTCTTTCCAAATTTCAATGCGCCAAGCTAAATATCTTCTTTTTCAGGAACGTATTTATGATGTCCACAGAGCGGTGATGAGGGATCAACTAGAGCATGTAGTAATTCTTTTAGAAAATCGGAAACTTGCGATGGCCAGAGATCAGCTGGGAGCCACACCACTGCACAAAGCTGTATGGTTTGGGCATTATAAAATAGCACATTTCATAAGTCAACAGTTCCCTGAAACCCTCAATGCCATTGATATGGTGAGTAATAATTATTATTCAATTTTTTTTTCTTATGCTGGGTGGTACAGGAATAAAGTCTGGTGTCTTAAAAGATTCGGAATTTCATCCTAGTACTGCATGGAGCATCCTAGCATTTGATATAGAAAAAATATTTCTTTCTGTAAGTAAGAAGTAAAGTCATATTTGTAAGGACAGTATCTTTCCCAAAACGTTTTTTCTCCAACGTTTTTCTCCAAAGCAGGTTTACATTTATTAACGTATCAATATAATCCATTAATATAATAAAAATAATCCAGCAATATAATAAAAATATATACAACATTTTTGAATTTCTAAGAATTTAGAGTACAGGTGATCGGTGCGGATCATCTTGTTGTATGAAATTTTGCTACTAGATGTCACCACGCGTACCAATTCAAATTTTAATTACTTCAATCTATTAACTGATAACTGAAAAGCACTGCAATTATTAAAATAAAATTTATTTTGTCGGAAACACATAAATATACAAAATTTTAATACTCTAGTACAATAAGAAATGTGTGAATAATAGATAATCAAATTCCATCCTTACAAAAATCGAATTAGTCAGTTTGAATGAAAGTGAAGGAAGGGTATGAATATGAACTGCTGTTTAAAAAATAATTTTCTTGTCCTTTTTATAGAAATTACTCTTAAAAATATTTGTACGATTCCAATATACTATCTTAATCTGAGAAAACAAAGAAAAATGTGTTTAATGTTAATAATACTTTTTCATTAACATCTTTAATCTTATTTAGAATTTCATCTCACGTAAGTGTGGAATAAATTGAATCTCTCTTTTTTATTTATCACTACTCCTTCTCAGTGATAATCTCTAACACCAATTATTCTTCCCAATTAGAAAAAATCACCCTGAAGCAAGATGGTTTCATCCCTAACTCGTATTACTCCTACTAACTGGGAACAAATTTCTTCCATCGTCCAAAAGGATTACATATGTGGAGTGATCTTCTTAATATAAAGAGTAAAGAATAACTCGCACTAGAGGAACGAAACAACTCCTAATAGTTTCCTGCCTTAGGCGTCAGTCCCGGGAAATGGAAACTAACACAGGCAGCGAGAGGAGAAATAATTACGTACACACGCACAGAGCCATCGATTATATGCCAGGACATATTTACTGCACTCACATATGTTCGGTTAAATATGATAGCAAGGATATGTTATTAGCCTGTGAATATTATTGTCAACAAGGCGATGTAACCTAAATGCCTTGTTGGCCGTGTCACTGGGAACAACTGTTTGGGGAGGCTTTAGTTTTTGAGAAAGTATTAGTCAGCGACAGAAGAGAATATTTTGAATGTTTCAGGAATGATTGGTTTGCATTGAAAGGAATGTTTAACTTCTGGGAAATATGCAGCGTTGGAATGATATTTGATGTATTATCTTTATGCTGAAATATCCCAAATTAATATTTATTCATTACGTGCGTAAAGCATGTGTTCAATCTTATATCGAAGATATAATAGTTAAATTAACAGAACTGCAATATGTATCTATGGATATTAATAATATAGATTTATTTAGTACTATAAAAATAGATTTGCTTAGAAACTTTTATGGAAAAAATATTTATTGGATACAAAGGAAGTAAATAAAAGAAGAATAAATAGAGCTGTAAAATAATTTAAGAAATCTAAGCCGAAAGATTAAACTTTAAGAATACTGAAGTGAGAAATTAGTTTTATTCGAATCGTAGTTTTCTGTATTAATCAAGAATTCGTGTAATGTATTAAGTTAAACAGTTAAAACTTCGATAAAAGTTTTTCATGATATTTTTTATTTAAGAAAATTGAAGAAGTGAATGAAATTATTTAGTTCTTTCTTTTACACAGTATTTGACTAAATATAAGCAAAGTAAGAAAGTAATCTTAACGATTTAATAACTTTTGTGCTAAACTTTGATCCATAATATATGCTTTTAATGTTGTCTCTCAAATATACTTTTATGTGCGTTGAAACCAGAGAAGAAGGAGTTAAAATCATACAGAAAAGGCATAAACCAAAGGATGAACGTTTGATTTACATCCCGGAAGGATTACTGAAGTAGCGCTTCGTAAATTGAGGCGTTGACTGATGACTAGGGTAATACAACAGCAAACACCCAATTCTCTCAGCTTGTATATATTACTATGAGTACAAGGCCCTGCATATACAACTTTTTATCAACTATTGGGCATGAAGCCCTCAATTTTCTATTCTGGAGATTAATAATTAATTTATTATAAATGAGTTTACTATTTAAGGAGAAGAATGTGCACTTTATGGAATTAACATAATTAATAAACTAGTTAATTCTCATTAATAAACTAGTTTTAGTGACAGTTGATATTTCATCACGTCTACCTTCCTTAAAACGTTACTGCACACTAAATTAAATACTTAATCAATATTTTTGGTGCAAAAAAATGGAATATTTTGCACTTTATCGTCTTTTTAAAGTCGATAAAAGTGTCTTTTACATCCCTTTAATGAGGCGTACAAGTTAAAGAAAAACAAATACCATGCGAATATCTGAAATCAGTTTCAATATCTTAAACACAATCTCTTATATATTGAAAAAATGCTAAACAAAATACAAAAACAATGTAATGAATTATCAGCATGTAATGAATTATCATTACATGCTGGTAGTTCTTTGAGATAATTGAAAATGAAATTCAAGTGTTTCAGTATTTGCATCAGTATTTGTTCGTTTGCATATCTCAAGAAATTTCTTAAAACAGGAATATAATGAATGGAAACAGAAAAATTATTCTACTATGTTTTTACCAATGTAGTTTTATTCAATGAATAATTGCATGTGCATAAATATTCGTCCAGCTTTATTAACAGGCTATCTTCTTTTTAGGAAGGACGCACAGCGCTCCATTATGCTGCCGCCTTAAAAGACAATAAGAACATGTACGGAATTTTAATAGAAGCTGGTGCGAATAAAGGAATCTACGACAACGTACGTAAGAGTTTCAAAAAACACAAGGTTTTTATATATTCATAGATTCAAGGAAATTCAGAATTCCTTTTTCTTCAAGGAAAAATGTGCAATTTTTTTGCAGTTTATTACAGTACTCTGTCAAAAAACTCTGCCCCAACAAAAGTCTTATTTTTTACCTCTGTCTTACTAAAAATTCATAAGACATGTTAAAAAGGAAACTAAAAGAAATTAATTATGCATTGCTATTAAAAAGTAGTGAATGTTTCAAGATGGCATTTTGAAATGAAAATGTAGGTTCTCGTTGTATTGTTTGTTTTGTTTCCCAAAGGAATCTTCAAAATATTAAAAAAAAAATCGTAAGAATGCTTTTAAAAAAACTGACTTCTTTGCCTCGAAATTTCTGTGGGAAAAATGTCATATATTTTTGACTGAAAGATACTGCAAAATACAGGCTACTTAGAGCTTTTTCTCTTATTTGTTTTCATTTTTTTTTTCTGGAAGACACTAAGGATTTATTTAGAAAAGAATAACCGTACTTATGATGTAGCAATAACGTCGGAAGGTGACTAGAAATTAAATAATAGAATGTTAAAAGAATGACGCATTTTCAAAAGCTAATACGTGTTTCAATAAGTTTAAAAATTTATTCTTTTGTCTGTTTTTTACATAGTTCAAAGAAATTTTATTTACGAAATAATGTGATTTATTAAAGAAAAGCTTTTCAATTGTTCACAGACAGCAAAATTAAGTTTTCGTTATCAACATCTATTTATTATACATTGGTCTATTTCAGCTGGAATAAAAATTTAAAATTTTATGTATTTACAAGGTGTCTTGTCATGAATCATAAACTCTGTGAAATGAGGATACAGGGTTTTAGTGCATGAATGTCGCCCCAAACCACAACCACCCTCCAAAAATATATGGTATCATTAAATCACGTATATATTATTGTACACTTCAAAAATGTCATAATACATTATAATTACAATTTATATGTCACAATGCATTATAATTATATCACAGTACATATGTTACCCTAATTTAGAAAATAGTAGAAATTAGAATTCCAATATATTATACTAATAATACATATGTCACAATACATTGGAATCAGTGTGAAAGTTACTGGTGATTTATAAATATTGTTTTTTATTGGGATTCAAATGGAACTGCTTATTTACAGAGCAGCACATTATCAAAGGTACATTTTTTATTATTTTTTTAATATTTAATTTTCATGTTTTAGATAAAACTCGCTTTATGCGTATTAGACATAATGTTAACTGTCATTTCATTGAAACCTGTTGATTATAGAGTATTAACTATTTTCTGACATTTCACACGCTTCATGGTATCTTAATTTCCATATGTTACAATGTATTATGAAGTAATGCAATTATTTTTGTTATTTTGAGAGTTATTTACTAGAAAAATATCATCATTTTTTTTAGTTATTTTCAAATTTTTTATAGTTTTAAGTATTGAAAAAAATTAAACAAAAGTCCAGAGAAATTGGATCATATTATCATGACGTGTTCAGAAATGCTGAAATTGTTGAT
This sequence comes from Argiope bruennichi, assembly GCF_947563725.1. Taxonomy (NCBI): domain Eukaryota; kingdom Metazoa; phylum Arthropoda; class Arachnida; order Araneae; family Araneidae; genus Argiope; species Argiope bruennichi. Next base: position 21,543,253 of record NC_079163.1, read on the forward strand.
ATTGATTGTTTGAAAAATATATTCAAAATTAAACGTGTGAAAAAATATTATTTAAGAAATTCAATAAAGTATTTTCAATTGCTTTTATATAAAATTTAAAAATATGCCATTTTAACATGAGAACAGGAGAAAAAATATTTCTTATGTCAGTCATTTGTCATTTTTTTAAATTTTATTTTACCTCAGTAATTTTTATCCTGAATTTTATGCTGTCATATATAAATTATTTTAGGGGAAAAAATTTCATTTAGTATTTTATCTTCTTGAAATTTTATGAGACATTTTTCTTCTCATTTACGTTTAACTTAAGGAGAAAAAATATCACTTTTATACAAAAATGAAATTTGAGTATAACAGCATTTTTACTTACAGTCAAACATTACTGTATGTGTATAGGACCACTATTAATGTTTCACTATACTCCCATATCTAAAAAAATAATTTCACCTTCCTAAAAAAATTATTAGAATTAATTAATTTTATTGAGGAAAAAAATAAATATTTATTTATTTCACGACTGATAATTGGAAATGGCATTACCATTCTACCAATGAAATGTTTTCATTTTCGTTCATTAAACAAGAACAACATTATCTGATTTATATAAAAGCTCCTGTTTAAATTATTTTGAGCTGAGGTTGAGTTTTTATGAACTACAGGAACTGTTTTCTTAATTAAATTCAACACCGAAATCTTTTTTAATAAAACCTGATACTTGCCCTGAAAAAATATTCTTTATTAAGCTCCATTTGCAATGTTTTCTTCTTCTCCAGTTGTTAAAATTCGTATCGAATTTCATTGAAATATTATAATTTTTTGGGTAAAACTTGTTTCTCGTTTTTCTAAACAAAAAAGTTCAGGTAGTTTTCTTAATAATAAATGAATTGCGATGAATTTAATTTTTTTAGAAACCTTTAGGAAAGATTCTTTCTGAGATTTTTTAATCTTACAAATTAATTTGCATTTTGCTCATTTGCTAAAAAAAAGGATCTATATTAGATTTTAAAAACAGTATCAAATTATTAATTCAGTATAATTTACTTCAGGGACATTGGAAAAAAATAGTTTATTAAAAGGAAAAAGTATATACAATAAATATAAAATTCATAGAAAATTTTCACGGAGGTGTAACTATACAGTTTTTTTTAATATGATTAATTGATTTATTATTGCTATTTTGTGATTTTTTATTAGTGTACATGAAATAAATTTTTCTCTGCTGAATTTTACTTAAATGGCACTCCTTAGTTTATCAGCCTCTCAATATATTACAGTTTTAACAAAATTATTCTTTTTTTTTTCTGTTTGAATCATATTTGTACAATTTGCACATTACTCTCCACGCTAAGTATGAATTTCTTAAAATTTTATGATGAATGCTGATAGAATTTCAGTGGACATAGATTTGTCTTAGATGAGAATAACAATTCATATTTCGCAAGTCTCATTCCACCACTCGCTTGTATGATTAATCGAAATGCTAATGGGGAGATCATCTCTACATTGATAGGAGGAAGGTTGTACATTGTTTGACCTTACTCTCTAACACAGCGAACCAGAGGCGTTTATATTGTAACAGAAATTCCGTCTGGTGGATGTATGGTGAGAAGTCCAATCAGATCGATGACCGAAAGCGATGCTTTATTCCAAGAAAAAAAACCGAGACATAGATATAAACAGCTTAAGCTTACACAATACAACATTTATAGAAATTAACATCCCATAGGCAAACAGCAAAATCGTTGTTGCTTATCCAACTTGGACTGAACACCAGTTCAAACAAAGACAAGAGATCAGGTAAAGAGGGGTGCAGTAGCTTCTAAGGGTAAAGACCCCTGAGCACCGTAGGGCAGAAGTCTGACTTCTACCTCATATGAAGATGATACTCACACATTCGCTTGTACACACCCAGGGGGCTCTTTGACACTCTTCACAGATAGAACACAGGATAAAGAACAACCATGATCAAACCTGAGACGCCTAGAACACGGGGAAGACGCGCTACCCTTAAGCCAGGACGCCGGCACAGCAAATCGTTGAATGAATAATAGCATAGTGCAATATCCTTAGATTGTCGCTAGAACACTTTCATCTCAAGTACATTCCAAACGGAGAATTCATATTCCTCTCTTGTTGTAGTTTCTAGAGTTTTTATGATTTCCATAACAGAATATTGAATATTTGTGAAGATACTATGAATCTCGAATCCTAATACAGATATCGCCATAGTTCCTTTATATTCAAGAACCCTGCATTGGTTACCTAGGCAAGGAAGGGGGTCATTGATCCAGAATTATTACACATATCTTTAAATCTTTCTTACTATGAGATTCATTGCACAGAGAAACAATATTACAGTTATTAAGTCTTTGTAGCTGTTTCAGGAATAATCGCAGATCGCATATTTTTGTGTTCATATTCTATTTTTAAAGTCCCCCAAACAACCCTTGAGGCTGAGACTGATCGAAAAAAAGCTGTATTCTCGTTCATCAGTTATGATTTCTAAGCAACTGGAATTATCTTTTCACTTGTATCTACATCAACCTCTGTATTCCAACCTGTAATAAGCACCAATTATTACTCACATAGCTTTAATTTGATGTTATTTTCCAAAGAAATCTTTTTTAATAACTTTGCACCCAAAAAAGGTATTAAATTACCTATGAATTATAAATTATTGCTTAGCTCGTATTACAACATTTTCTTTTCATCATGTACTTTCTTTAGACATTTTGACTTCGGTAATGCATCAAAATTTTGGCCATTTTGACATTTTATAAAAGTTTGCAGTATTTACATCTTTATAATTTCTCTTTTCCTATTGTCACGTTAAATATTAAATTGAAATTTCATTTTCGATAATTAAATTTTTATTTTAATAAAGAAATATATCCATCCCGTTGCAGAAAGGAAAAACAGCTGATTATTACTCTCAATACCCGGAGCACTTGAACCTTGAAGAAGTAATAAAAAGGTGTCACAAAGTAAATGCTAATTATTTAGCCAACACCGCTAGTCGAATCAAAGGAAAATCACCTGTACGGCGTAAGTACCCAGTGCTTTATATTTTTAAGTTATAGAGATATGTATATAATTGCAAAGTAAATTATCATTTAAAATCCTCGTAGAAGTCCTAAGATAATTATACTCGCATTGATAAACTTTATGAAATAAAAAAATAAAAAGGAAACATAGTTATTAAAGTGCAGATTAATGAAATTTTAATAAAATTGTTGTCAGATTTGTTTCATGAATTATTTGTTTTTACAAGCAGTTAACGGTATTATACATGCCATACAGATAGATTTGAATAACTACAAAAACTACCCCCGCCTTGTTGTAGTTTCCGGGTAATCTGAATACCTAGAATTGTTAATTCAAGCTCTCTGGTTGACGTAATATACGACTCTGGTGACTGGTATATATGACGACTCTTCAAACAAATATACGGTCGGTCATCGATGATAAGTCTGTTAACTAGGCCCACACCATCATTACTGTACGTTATTGGAAAACAAATTTACTTATCTGGCGACTTTTCATTCTTATGTTTGAGGTGACCTTCAAACGTTAAATTATTTTAAATAAAATACAATGCAAATTAAATAAAATATATTCAAAATATAAATTCAAATTCTTTTATTTTTCAGATAATGTATATGTTTATCTGACATTTATTGCTTATGTTTCTGCTGCAATACTCACCAATATGTTAGAAATTGCCACTGAAATAATGTAAAATGCAAAAAGAAATTATAACAATTACGATTAATGATATTTTAGTTATACTACTTTTCTTGAATTTCAATAAATATTGACATTTTGTTCACAAATTATTTGGCTTTCATTATCTGTAAACAATTTCTCCAATTTAATATTTCAAGTTTAAAGAAACATACATTCTTATTTAATGCTATTTTCTTACTTTATTGAAACATAATCTTAACTTTTCCTGAAATATTTTTAAAATAACATGTTGTTTTCCTGTTCTAGAAACTCCCCCGCCAAGTAACGGGAATTTAAGTAACCCTCAGTCCGAAGACACTAATGATTCCACAAAAGTAAGTTTTTCTTTTCTCATATTCCCAGTGCTTCCTCCAGCTTTCAGAAATAAGATGCTTTCAAAGTCTTTCTAAGCATTTTTTGAAATTTTTGGAATTTCGAAATTTAAGGAAATCTTAACTGAAGTCGTTTCAACATGGATCTTGGGTTACATGTAGGGATTGCAATACCGGTATACCGGGATACCGAATACCGGTATTTTGAGCCATTTGTACAATTTTGTAATACCGGTATTCACAAGTTTAAATACCGGTTTTTCGGTATTTACTAGAAATTTTTAAAATTGTCACCACTATATGTTCAGGGATCGCGAACATAGCAAAATAGTATACGTTTTTGTTTTTATGTCTCCCTAACGGGCGAAATTAATTAGCTAATTAATGGCTTAATTAATTGCTTAAATATGAAGTAACGAAACATGGATTATCCCCGAAAGAAGATATTGTAGCCATAACGACTGATGGAGCAACAGTTATGAAAAAAGTTGGAAAGTTGATTGATGCAAATCAGCAATTGAGCTATGCACATGGAATTCAATTAGGAGTAATAGATGTATTATACCAAAAAAAATAAAGAGCAGAACAATCCAAATACTGTGGATGTAGAAACTTCGGATTCCAACTTTGAAGAGAGTAAGAGTGAGAGTGATATTGAAAATGAAGATAATGACGATGTAATTGTTGAAGAAAATATTGCTAATGAGGATGAAATATTAACCTATCAAGAATTGCTTCCTATAATTTATAAAGTTCGAAAAATTGTTCAGATATTTAAACGTTCCCCTATAAAAAGGATATATTACTAAAATATATACTAACTGAAAATAAAACAGAATATATGTTAATATTAGATTCTAAAACACGTTGGAACAGTTTTCTCCTAATGATGGAACGATTTTTGAAACTGAGAAATCCAATCCAAAAAAGTAATAATCGACTTAAACCTGTAAATTAATTTTTCAGATAGTGAATTCGACTTAATATCCAGAACTATAACGCTCTGCTTTCAATAAAACTGACTACTGAGGCATTATGTCGGAGAGATTCTAATTTAGTAACAGCTAATGCAACAATAAATTTCATGTTGCAGTCACTGAAAGAACAGCACACATCACTATCTGAAGAATTATATATTGCATTGAAAAATCGCACAGAAGAAAGGCATACCGAAATAGAAAATGTCTTATGGTATTTGCATAATTATAATGATTTTACAAATGAAAATGAAATAAATAAAATAACCAATTCAAATCTGATTAAGTTTAGAGTAAATTTTCTTAAAATTTTTTCCCCACAAACCTAGTCACATTCAGAAGAATTCGGTTCAATTATCGAAGATTATGATGTCACTACTGTCGATAGTGAAAAGGAATTGTCTCTCGAACAAAATTTAGAATTAGCGATAAATAAAAAAATTGCAACGAACCAAAATACAATACAGAAATCAGCTATATCCTAAACTATCTGACGAGAAATCGATTTATTTGAAGATGAGGGATTTAGAGGTAACTATTTGGAAAAAGTATATCGCGCATTGCTAACACTACCACCAACTAGCGTAGATGCCGAAAAGCATTTTCGACAGCTGGTAATTTATACACAAAATTACTTTTTAGGCTTAATGACAGTACAATTGATGCATTATGTTTTTAAGATCACATTTCAAAAAATTGTAATAGTATCACAGACTGAATAGTGATATTTACACTTTTTTTGTGATTTAAATAAATAAGATATTTCTTTACTTTTTGTGATTATATACTGTTATAATTTATAAGTTACAAATAATTTTTTGTGATATTTACACTCTCTAACAAAACTGGCAAATAAAACAAAGAAACACCTGTTTTCTTTCTTTTTCTAAAATTTCTAATACCGGTATTAAAACCGGTATCCCGGTATTAAGATCTAAAAAATACCGAATACCGGTATTGAAATTTTGGTCCGGTATTGCAATCCCTAGTTTCATGAATCGGTTGTCCGTACGGAACAACAATGACAAAAAATTTAGCTACTGTAAACAACTTTAACAACCTAATTCTTAGTTTTAACATAGGGAAGTAACATAATTCTTATACACTGCTCGGTTTTCTGTTATTTTGGAAAATTTATCTTGTTTTATAATCCATAAATGTTCATTGCAACTTTTATTTCAAAAGAGTAGAAAAATGAAACGTTGAGAAGTTCTTTGTATACTTTCTTTTTATTTACCGTGAGAAAATTAATTTATATAAAGATTAACAATATCAACGGATTTACGAAATCATATAAGAAGTTTAATTTGAGCATGTAGTATTAATTATCAAGGAGTATAAGATTTTCAAATTTTGTTTAGTGAAAAAAGTTATTACCTATTTTTAATGACATAGATAGGTTTATTTTCTTTTTCCTTTATCAAATCATAGTTTTAATAATGCAGAAAAACTTTACGTTACACTAATTAGCTGCATAAGGGGTGATGGGGATTCTTAAACCATAGGAAACAATTAGGGGTAGATTAGGCATACAAAAACAATTCAGTTTTATAATAGAATGTGAGAACGAAAATGCAAAGGATATCTACAGTGGTCCCTTTGCCATCGAGTTGTTCCAAAGAAACAGATATCAAGGAACGTCAAACAAAATAAAATAAAATACGAAATAAGGTTACATGAAATTCATATTTAAAATATCACAACAGCATAGGTGCATGAATGCGAATAACATCACTGATGTTAGAACGTTCTTTGAACACTTAGTAATGTATTTGGTTCAAACATCTTATTTATTTGCTATTGATATTGTATCCTACTTGCCATTGTTATCCGTTATGCTATGATTTACAATGATGCTATTTATTTCGCGCACTGTGCAATACGTATTTACGGTAAGGTAACAAAATTCATGGGATAACAGTACACAAATATACTAATATCAGTGATATCGTGTACAAAATGTATAAATGGGCAGTACAGTAATAGGGTTTCTTTTATATTCAAGAGATTCGTGTGTAAAGGGTTTTAATGTGAGTACAGCTGGGAATCAATAGACTTTCAACTCGCAATGGTAGACGCATGAGATATTCCTTTTCGGATATCGTTAGGGAATTCGATATTTCAAGATCCATAGTATGAAGAGTGTACCGAGAATACCTAATTTCAGGCATACCCTCCAACCATGGATAACGCAGTGGAAGACCGCCTGTCCTTAATGACAGAGAACAACAACGTGTGCGTAGAATTATCAGTGTTAACCCAAACTGTGTGAAATAACCATAGGGATCAATGTGGGACGTATGTCGGACGTGTCCGTTAGGATAGTGAGGAAAATGCAGCAGAAGATCGACTAGAGTCCCTTTACTAACAGCACGATTTCGCATGTAGCGCCTCTCCTGAGATCAGTTGGATCCTAGACGACTGGAAAACCGTGGCCTGGTCAGATGAGTCACGATTTCAATTGTTAAGAGCTGATGGTAGGGCTCGAGTGTGGTGACCCCTCGAAACCATGGACCCATACTTTAAATAAGGCACTGCGCAAGCCGGTGGTGCATCCATAATGGTGTTGTCCGTTTTTAAATGAAATGAACTGTGTCCTCTGTTCCAAATAAACCGATCATTGATTGAAAATACTTATATTCTGCTACTGGTTATATTCTATCTGGTCAATCCCAGCGAATAATTTCGCTACCTAAATCCTCCGACATGAATTCTCTCGAACATTTATGGGACATAATCTAGAAGTCAGTTCTTGCACAAAATCCTGCAGCGGCATCACTTTTGCAGTTATGCAAGTCTAAAGAAGCAGTATGGTTCAATATTTCTGCAGGAGACTCCTAACGACTTGTCGAGTCCATGCCGAGTCGAGCTGCTGCACTTCGCCGGGGTAAAAGAGGTTCTACATATTATTAAGAGGTAACCCATGACTTTTATCCCCTGAGTGTATTATTCTATTGAACATGATTATTTTGAACTGACTTCTTTCTCTATTGAAACTTTGCTTCTTTCCTTAACCCAAGGACAACCAGCCCCCTCTAATGATTTCCATGATATGTTTGGGAAAGAAATATTTTTTTTTTGTATGCCTGTCCTACATTGAAAGTTTACTTCATGATTTTAGAATCACCCTGTATATATTACAAATGGTAAGAATAATAATTTTTATTATTCTTATCATTAGTATTAAATATTTTTTATGTTCGTTTTTTATGTTTGTTACTCAGTGTATGAGTTTATATCTATGAGATATCAAACAAATCGGCTAGATTTAATTCTTCCTTTTTATTTCCTATGCAATTCCTTATCTTTGTATTTCACATATAACAAACACAATGTTTACCCCTGATCTTTTGTATTTTACATTGTAAGAAATACCGTGCCCTTCTTGTAACACATATTTATTTTTCCTTGCATAGTTTTACTCTAATTATGGTAAATTTATTTCTATAATTTTGTAGTTATAGATTCACATTCATTTTTTATATATTCATATTCAGCGGAATATTCCATTTTTCCTTTTATATCTTATATAGTTTAATTTTAATTTTAATAAAATCCACCTATATCTATATCAAAACTGGATTGATGTCGCATGAAGTTTTAGAGACAAAGATGTATTTTTAAAATTTAGAGTAATTGATTTGAATGCCAGATAAGTTGACATAAATCTGTGCTTGATGCATTCTACCAATCTGCATAAGGGCCGCGGTGGCCTGGTGGTAAGGTCTCGGCTTGTGAGCCGTAGTGTTTCAGCTTCGAGACCCGATTCCACCGAAGAACCGTCGTGTAAGTTGGTCTGTTGCACGTTAAATCCGTCATGCCAAACGTCCTCCCGCTAGTGTGGTGTGGCGTGGAGAGGGGGGTGCCAGCTCAGGTGTCGTCCTCGTCATCTGACCGCGGTTCAAAATGACGAGGTTGATCCCAAAATAGCCCTAGTGTTGCTTTACAACGGGACGTTAATATAACTAAGCTAAACTAAACTAAACCAATCTGCATAAATACATCATTGCTATTCATTAAGTAATATTGTTAAAACGAAGGAAAAAGCAAAGGGATTGGGAAATATCTTCCAATTTGGCAATTTTAAATAGCCTAAAAGAAGGATACTCACTCATCAGAAAGAAGGTATCTCATCATTTGCCTAATCAAGATGATTGTACATGAATACTAATGAGACTTAATTATGCCTTTAAATTCATTAGAACGTTTTTTCAATTAGTTCGATTTTTTGAACGACTGACGTGATTATCATTGATTAATGTTGCAAAAATTTCTTCGGATTAAATTTGATTCGTTTAAAACCATTGCCTTAGTATAATTTCCTTTCAATATTTAAAATAAATGATATTTTTTAGAAAATAAAAGAAGTGTTGAAATTTTGCTGTTTTTTAAATGATCTTTATACAAAATATTTAAAAGATATTATTATCTAAATAAGATTTTTTTAGAATCATCTTCTTATAAAAAAAAGATTGAGAAATATTAATAATAATTGAATTTTGAACCATTCAGAAAATTTAGTGAATGAAACTTGCTATTTTTCACTAACTAGAAGTTTTGTCTTTTCCTAAATTAATCTAATTTATGTACGTTATGTAATTAATCTAATTATGTATCAATAAATGAACATATCATTAGATTACCTTTATGATACATATTTCTGTGTTATTAATGGATTAGTATTTGAAAACCTTTTAAATATATTACATGAAATGAAATGATATTTCTTCTCGGAATTTTCAAAAATCCCAATCATGTGCTGAAACATTTCTTAAAAGATTTCTGATAGTTCTTGCTTAAACTTACGTGAATGTTGTATGATAATGAAATGTATCAAATTATTTTCAATTTATGATTCCAAATCTGAAAAATAATAATAGCCATTATAATGCATCAAAAAATTAAAAATTTATTTCATAAAACTATATTTATTTCCATTTGCTTTGAAAATGAATTGCTTTTATCTATTTGAATTGTTCCAGTCATTCTTAAATTCCTATCAAACAATATATATATATATATATATATATATATATATATATATATATATATATATATATACACTATAGAAGTGTGGTAATTCTATTATTTAGCGATAATAAGCACTTAAAACTAGTGATAGTAATTTTTTTACCACTTGAACCTGAAAAACGATTTTAAATAAAAATAAATGCACTTTTCACTGAGAAATAAGTAAATGCATTCTTTCATAATAAACTTTCTTTAGCATTTATTTTATTAACAAACATTTTATTTTGTTAGTATCAAATAGTTATTTCTTGGAAAAATGAAATAAGTACTTGACATGATTCTTTGCACCTTAAAAGGATATAAAGAATAATATCGTCCTTTCCTTGTTTCTATAGAAGACAGTTTTCGCAAAACCCTTTTCGATATATCATTTGACCTTCTTTTATTTTTGAGGTTACTTGCAATAAATATCGGGGACTTCTTTTTCTTTCATTAAACTTCTTGTTTTTGTTTTTAGATAAGAAGTATGGTTTATTGCTGATTGAATGCCATAGTTCTTTTTTTCATTTGTAATTTGGATTAATCGGAAAATACATGAATCATTATTTCAGAAATTAATTTCGATTAGCTAGAATTTAAATTTTGTAAATTTGTTAAATCTTTCATTTTAATTCAGATGGTGAAAATTTGGTTGAGTTGTACTAATGACCCGTTTTGAAGCAACATGTAGGTTGTTTTGAATCATGGTCAGATGAAAAGTACAACACCTGAGGCGACACCTACTCCAAGCCTCTACACCACACCATGTGTATGTATATTTTCGACACGCGATGACATACTCAAAAGTTCTTCAGAGCAATCGGGTTTCAAACTTGTAACCTTACCACCAAGTTATTGCAGCCTTCCATACTATGTAAAGATGGCTTGGTATGGTTTAATGCTCCAAGAGTTCGAGTGCTTTGATCTAAGAGTTTTAAAATTTGAAAAAAATACATTTAAAATGCCTAAACATAGCATTTTTTTCATTGAATCAAATCTCTAAATCTAAAGGATAATGTTTTCGTGGAGATGAAAAAAAAAATCATTTTCTTTTTGAATTATCTGAGCATGAATTATCTGCTTTTGAAACGATTATGAGAAATGAAAAATGCCGGTTCCGTTGTTTAAGGAATAAAAGTGAAAATGCCAATTTTGGAATAATGGATTCTTTGAGCTGACGAAAATATATGTAAAAAAGAATTTTTAGCTGTCTTGCATAGTTTAAATGCCTCATTGGTACAGAAAGATAATCTGGACACAGAATGTATAATTTAAGTAAGGTATGGTATTAGGTAATGTAATGCTCATAATAGTATAAATGAGAATTCTCATCAAAAGATATGTGGACCATCTTGGCTGTAAGGAAGCTTAGTTTAGATTAAGGATTGTCAAAATTATTTTCCTGTTTTGAAATTATACAAAGGTTATATTGGTATGGAATTCATAATTCTGAACCTTGAACAGATAAATAGGATGAAACTTGAGCCAATTCCTATCTACTAAATTTCAACAACAACCTGAAGAAAGCTTGACTTCAACGCATTTCATTTTCACTAGGCCCATATACTTTAAGTATATTCAATAGTAGTACGTCTCGAATCAATAACCCACCAAACTTGAATCCGCGAATCTGCCATTGCCTGACCAATAAAAAGCAAATAAATGTTAAATAAGGAGATAATACATTTTTTTTTTTAATCACGTAGTCATTTATACACTGAAATGCAGACAATAACTTCTTCTTTATGAAAAATCTGTAAGTCAAAGCAAAAAATCGTATCGTAATATCTTAATGTTTGTTGATGAGATAAGTGAATTGGAATTTTAATCATATGCATAATATATTTTGATATTAATTACTGTTTTTCGTGTGAATTCATTTCACCATCAAGTCGTTTCAACGTCTAAGCATTTACGATTTTTGCTTTGACCTCCAGAGTTTGAAATAAGATATTTTAGCATATTAACAGAAGCTTTCATTATGCTATTTTCAACTTATTAGTGTTTAATGGGTTTTATAATTCATCACTGCAATTTTTATCAAGTTTCGTAACAATTTTTTTCTGAAATTCATTATCATTTTTTGGTGTTATCATGTTATTATTTAGTAGCTGTTTTTAGCTCTGTTTTGAGTCGATACTACATAAAATGACTCTTTTAAACAAAAATTAAATTCTGAAAGCATTAAAGTATTGTATTGTCACTGGGAATACACAATTAGGCTGAATTCTAGAACTCGTGCGCATGAAGAAGTGAGTTAAAAATCGCTTACGAAATCCCATGCTTACAGATATGAAAAAAAAAAAATCATGTCAAATAAAAGTATGTAATAAGGGAAAAACATACAGACCCGAAATTACTTGATTTTATTTATGGGGAAAAAAGCAATTTTTTAACACCAAGCTGAAGTAGAAAAGAAAAAACTATTTAATATTTTCTTAGTACAAAAAGAAATTAAGAGAAAGTTTCTTCTTTGAACTGGATGAAACAGCGCTGCAATGATCGATAAAAGTGGACAGAACTTTCCTTAAAGCAGGTGCATCAGTTCACTTCGTTTTCTCTTTTAAAGGATTCCAATCATATAAAGAAAAATAAAATAATTGTACCCCTTTGGTTCTGATAATAAAAGTTTCACTAACGCATCGATCGAATCTGTCTGGCTCAAAGATTCTTAAAGGTATGGCACTCGCTTTAACCATCAGACACTAGTAAAACAAAGTATAGAGTTCATAAAATATGCATAGTTGTAATAAATATATGTAATTAAATATGAATAGTTACATATGTAAGTTGTATTTTGCATGCGTAATCGTTTCTCTTAAATATATCCGCCGAATGTTTTTTAAACGGCTGAGTTTGATTGGATCAATATATTTTAAACCAAAAAAAAAAAAAAGAGTTTTCCTAATAAAAAAAATACAGATACGGTTTTTAATTTTTAACTGATTAAAATTTTTGGCAGCACCAAATACCTTTTCATTGCACTTTCAAATATTTTAAGTTGTTCAAAATAATTTTTTTAATTATTTTCTAAAAGTAAAGGAATTATTCCATTTCTTCCTCAAGCAAGATTGAAGTATCATGTCACTGATTAATCAGAACAAGTTTTCTCACTCAATTTAAACATGTACAAAACTTCCTGTCTCGAGAATTTTTCAATCAATAACGAATATATATATATATATATATATTCAATTTAGTATGAACATGCACTCGTATGTCTATACCAGGTGCAGAAAAGAAAATTCAAAATATTCGTTACTGTTTTAGAAAAAACAGTCATTTCTTATTTTTCAAAATCGCAAAAATGTATGGCGTTTCTTGTTAAGCGACGATTTTTAAGTTGTTATTTTGACATGTTAGTAACGCATTGCTCTGACATCTGCAGAACACTCTTGTCACTTTAGTTGCAAACTACTCTTCCAGCATAAGTGCTCCTCTTTTTCTTCTCAAAAAAAGTTCCCTTTTATCTTTTTTTTGTGTATGTGTCATCGGTATCTTTATATCTCCATTCGTTTGTGAAATATTGGCTTTTATAATTCCTCTGAAGTTTGAATTGTTCTCGATAGTAAAAACATTTTCACAAATAGTTCCAAAAATGAAATTTATTTTGGTTTTCATGTTTTAATTATAGATAAAATGCCTAACTTAACGGAATAAAATGTAATTCTAAAGATGTAGAGCTTACGACAAAAATATTCACCATAAAAAAAATCAGGAATTGAGAGGACTAATGGACTGACTCTAATTCATTAATTTCATTAACATTTTCAGTTACCCCATTAATAATAATTGAATTATATTTATTGGATTATAATAACAAAGATTAACATATTGATAATTTATTTCAGGAAAACAGTCAAAGCAATGACAGCGGAAACGAAATTGAACTTATATCGATGTTACAGAAAGACAAGCTATCAAGACGTAAGTATAAGGTTGAAGTTATTTATTTAAATTTCCATTGTTTTAATATATTAGCCTGACATAAAAATAACTCACTAAATATTTTTATAAATTTAAATTTTTTGTCTTGTGTTTCATGTACCTAATATTGTCTCAATTGTAAAACAATAATAATTAAGAAGATTTCAATACAGAAAAATATAAATGAAATTTTGTAAGTATCTTTTAGATTTCGGAGTATCCATTTTTGATACATTTTGAAAACCGAATTTCGAATTCGATCACAAGAGTTCTCGTTCTTTAACTCTTATGAAAAAATTTTCTGCATAATAAAATAATTGAATTTGTCATTTTGAGAAAGGGCCATTTCCATTTTTTTTCACAAATTCACATTATGGAGATTTCTTTTGGTTTTGATTCATGTATGCCATGTAAAAATAGGACATATTTCAACCATTAAATCCTTTCCAGATAAATATCATTCTTTCTTTCATTTTGAAATCTGTCATTTCTAAGAAAACAGGCATTTTGCAAAAGGTCCATTTCCAATTTTTTCACAAATTCAAAAAAAAAAAAAAAAAAAAAAATGGCGGAGATTTCTTTTGGTTTTGATTCAAGTAGGCCATGTATAAATGGGATATATTTCATCTATTAAAACTTTTCTAAATAAATATCATTTCAGGGTGGTGCTTTTGCAAATTATCATTTCTGAGAGCGCGGTTATTTTGAGAAAGGCTCCTTTCCAGTTTTTCCTTAGGTGTTGACTGATGTATGTCATGTTAAAATGGGCATATTTATCTATTAAAAGTCCTTCCAAATACATCTCATTCAGGCGTTCATTTTGAAATCAGTCATTTATGAAAGCGTATCATTTTAAGAAAAAAAGCCATTTCCAGTTTGTTTGTTTTTTAACAAATTCACATTATCGAGATTTTTTTTATTTTTAACTCATGTATGTCATGTAAAAATGGGACATATTTCACCCATTAAAAGCTTTCCAAATAAATCTTGTTCCAGCGTTTATTTTAAAAATTGTAATCTCTTAGAAAGCGACTCTCATTTCCTCCATCTCATTTGTAAGAGCCTTTTACATATACAAAGAAATTCCAGATATGTAGTGTCACACCTCAAGATTACATTGTGTTTTTTTTCTGGTCAACCATCTTTAAAAAGAATGTTCTTTCCATTCGAGATTATGGAAGAAATGTTTCGCAACAGCATAAATGTTATACAATACCTGTCGATACAGCTTCGTTCAATGGTGGAGGGTGGTCGGCTGTACATAACAAGAACTAGAAATGTTATTTTGCCATGAACGACTCGTATGAATTTCATTTCGTCTGTGAAAACTCAGGAGCTGAGACAGCCTAAGCTCTATACCGACAACATCTTACAAGAACTATTTTTATTATTGAAGAAATAAGAACAAGATCTTCATTCCCCTCTATTCATCAGGGAGCCAGAAAACAACTCCGCCTACTTAGGAAACGCCTATTTCTTATCAATAATAAGTTTTAATACAAGGCGTCAAGAAGTTCTAGAAGTATATACCAGCCAACAATGACTTCTATAATGAAATAATAAATGAATGGTCCAAACCTACGCAAACGAAGCGCCTTAGTAAATGTAGCTTTCTC
Source organism: Argiope bruennichi (assembly GCF_947563725.1). Lineage (NCBI taxonomy): Eukaryota > Metazoa > Arthropoda > Arachnida > Araneae > Araneidae > Argiope > Argiope bruennichi. The sequence goes on from NC_079163.1 coordinate 21,558,841, forward strand.
TTTGTAATATTTATTATTCTTTTTAGTCTGGCATATTGTATGGAAATTCAATAAGATTTTGCAGTGATATTTTCATCACGGAATTCATAAAATGTGCCTTTTTTGTAAATTAAAATGTACTTGATCTTTCACAAATGCAGATTTGTTTTGAAAATCTGTCATCCCTCTCAGGAAAAATGTTTTTACTGGTCATCTTGCAGACCATAAATAGTTATGTAAGCATTTTTCTATAAAATTTAATTCCGTTTAATGATAAAAATATACAGATTTAAATTAAATGGAAATATTATGAAAGGAAATAGTCATTTGGTTCTCTTACAAAATTTGTAAAAGTGAAATTAACCCGTTTTTTTTTTTTAAATAATAAATAAATTTCAGCCCGAACAGATATGAACAACTTAAAAAATAGTTTTAAAAAAAGCAAAGAAAATTAATGAGAAACCTATTGTTGCTTCTGAAAGAAAAAGAACCTCATAAATTAAAATTTTTTTAATGTTGTTCAGAGCATTTTGTTTCAGGAATAAGAAAGTGAAGTTATAGTTCCATTTAAGACAATGCGCAATTAGATGATTCGTATAGTTATATTTTAAACGAGTAAGGGCAGCGATGGCCTGGTGGTAAAGTCTCGGCTTCGAAGCTAGTGGGTTTCAGGTTCTTAACCCGATTCCACCGAAAACCCATCGTGTAAGCTGGTCTGGCGCACGTTAAACGTCCTCCCACTGGTGTGGTGTGGAGAGGGGGGTACAGCTCAGGTGCTGTCATCGTCATCTGACTGCGGTTCAAAATTACGAGGTCCATCCCAAAATAGCCCTAGAGTTGCTTTAAAACGGGACGTTAATATAACTAAACTAAACTAAACTTTAAACGAGTAAGAGTCTCTTGGTTTCCCTTTTATAAGGGAATTTCATATAAGCAATAGAAGAAATATAATTCATATAAATATAGAAGTGAAAGCTAAACTAACTCGGAATAATTTCCCATGACATTCGAAAATGCAGAATAATTTTCTGAAGGAACTATCAATACAATAAACAAGAAGTTAAATATAAATTAAGGTTAACTGTTATTTCCCGCAACAACGTGATACCCCAAAACAGCTAGTTTTTAATATAAAATGAACATTTTGCAGTTAATTATTGTAACCAGCAATATTAGGCGCATTTTCCTCGATTTTTGATTAGACAACAGACAATTTTTCATAAAAGAAATAAATGTGGCATTTATTCTAATAGATCGTTTTTATTACAATCGGTCGGTTAATGACTGAATTATTGGCCTATTTGCTGATTTGAACATTTATATACCCTCTGTATGAACCATCCTTTTTACAGTACAAATTCAGCAGAAGATATTTCAGGAATGAAATCTTAATTAAACCAGAATTTGCATCAGAAGTTGCAGCATGATTTATTAAAAAATATAATAATTTGAATGGCAGAAAATTGCTGAAAAATTTAGTTAAATTTATCAAATGACCTTTGCACGAAAGTTATAAAAATCTGAAAATATTTATCGTTAACTGTATAAAAGATTATTTCCTGTAAATTATAATTATTATCACTTTTTAAATCGTTTTATTATTCAATTATGCACATAATGTTTCTAAGTAATCACTTTTTTTTACAAGATGAATTATGCACATAATGTTTCTAAGTAATCACTTTTTTTTCGACAAGATGAATCATGCACATAATGTTTCTAAGTAATCACTTTTTTTTGACAAAATGAATTATGCACATAATGCTTCTAAGTAATCATTTTTTTTTGACAAGATGAAACTATAAGTTAAGGCTTAAAACAATAGCGGGAATTGGCATACGAGTATATTAAGTGATAAGCCATAAAGCATTTTTTCAAAGTCAGTTTTTTTTTTTTTTTTGAAGAGTTTATAATTTTTTTTATTGCGTGAATGCAAGATGATATTGAGGAAAGGTCTGTCTCAATTCATATGTGAAATACGAGTTGTAATATTAAAGTCGATATTTAACCCTCTTTTTCCTAAGATCATTTTAGTTCAGTTACCTCAGAGTATTGGAAATCCTACGTTTCTCTTTCAGATAAAATACAGTATCTTTATCCCCTCTCCCTCAAAACCCGCAATATAGTAACCTATGTTCATAAGCTTAATGATAAGCTTTTTCAATGATAGCTTACACGTATGCTCGTTTATACTCTGGGTATTCTTAGAAAGCTTCTTTTTCTCCCGAAATCCCTCTGGGAGAGCATCTCTAACGAACAAAGCACGCGCCATGAGTATTCAGTCAATCACGCTGAAGAAAGGAAAGGACATTCAGTAGTGATATCCTAGCAACTCGGCTGATTCCGTTGCTTCCTTGATCGGGTGTTTGTGGTCTTTCAACATTGATAGTTAATCTCATTGCAAATTAGGAGTAACCACGATGAATTTAAGGCATTTCACTTGTAATTTTTTATGTATCGTGAATGGCTATTTGTATTTCCATAAAAACAACATTTGTTTTTATTTGCAGGAATAGATATAAACAGCGCTAACATCCGAAAATGGGTTAACGCTAAAGACGTAGAGAAGCTGACTAAAGCTGTCATTGAAGGCTATGGCGAAAAAGTTGTTCGAGCTCACACAGCAGAGGAAGAAGATAAATCAGAAATAGCCAACAAGATCTCAGAAATGGTTGAGAGAGTCAATGCAATTCACACAGCAGTTTCCAGCGATGATTTGAATGAGCTTCAGAATCACCTCGATGAGAAAGATTATGCACTGGCCAAGGACCATATGGGCATGACTCCTCTGCATAAAGCTGTGCTGTTGAGAAAAAATAAAATTGTAGCCTTTCTCATTGAGAAATTTCCAGAAGCAATTAATGCAAAAAATAAGGTATTTGGGTGACTTCGCCATTTTCAATCAAACATTATTATTATTATTATTTTACCGTCACAGATTTTTTTGGTTTCTTTGGTTTCAATTAGTAATCATTTTTTGCCATCCCTTAATCGAATCACCTAAAGTGTTTGGTGTCTCTACTGCACTAATTAAAATCTTTTTATAAAGAAATAGCATTTTTTGTATCCCCAAAATTCGAATCAAAGAAGGCACTTGATATTTCTATTGTATTCTTCTTTGGAATTATTTTTCAAATTATTTACCAACGCAAAAATATAATTGATAATTTTTATTGGTAAATAATTATATTTACCAATCAATATTATATTGATTTCTTCTGATAAATTTTTAAAACTTTTTAGATTAAAATTTTTTAAACTTTTAATATTTTTAAGGCTTTTTAGACTTTTTCAAAATTAATATTTGAATTTTTATTATTTATGATGCTTTTTAAAGTTTCTTGAAATTATTTTTGATTTTTTTTTATTGTTTGTTATTTTTAACTTTAAAAAAAATTACTTGTTAAAATTTCATTGTTAATGATTTTTTTAGAGTTTTGAAAAGTTATTTCTGAATTTTTAGCATTGTTGATATTTTTAAGATTATGAAAATTATGAGCGTTTCCTTTTCCTAATATATCAATTAAAATTTCATCATCAAAAATAAATACCATCTTTTTGTTTGTAGAACATTGAATAAACGGATGCATTTGGTAGTACATTGTTCATCACTAAATTACTTTGGCATTTTTTACTAAAATAACAAAGATAATTTTTAGTCATTACAAAGGTGCGGTCATCAACGAAATAATACTGGAAAAAAAAGATTTTTTTCCCTCTAACTTGTTGGAATGATTAGGTATATAATTATCTTGGGAATGATTATGGCATTTAAACTTTCCAAATGTATAAACTAGAAAAATTCTAGTTTCATTTCAATAATCGTGATATCTTATGATCTGAAATTATGCAGTAAACATAATATTACAATGGCTATATAAAGTCAGGAATCTAAATAGATATATTTTGCAGTTCTGTTAAAAATTAGATTACAGATATATATTTAAAATTATAAGAAAATGATAGCTATCAATATTTAATTATCATCTTTTAAGAAAAATGCTTCTTATGGGAAAATTGAGATTTTGTGTAAAAATGTGAAAAATGTTTTGTGAAAATTGAGATTGAGATAACGAATAATATTTGTTGAATGAAAGTTAAGTCTTACTTGTATAAGTTGAGAAAAAGACACAAATTTAATTTTACTAATTAAATTCCTTATATTTAAAAGTCTTTCATATTTATACTTGTGTGAAGGTTGTCCTGACGAATAATATTTGTTAAATGAAAGTTAATTCTTTTTTATATAACTTGTGACAAAGTTATCAATTTAATTTTATAAATTAAATTGCTTATATTTAAAAGCTATTTTATATTTGTTTTATATAAATTAGTATTTTTTCAGAAATAACTAATTAATCAAGATGATATCTGAATGTATTATATCTCTTTCATAAAAATAGAATGGACTCAGTGCACTGCATTATGCTGCTGCGATGTCTAGGAAAGATGGTCAGCAATTGTACAAGATTCTTCTTCAGGCGGGGGCTGATCCAAAAGTTCGAGACAGCGTAAGTAAAAATAGCAAAATTATTATTTCTTACAATTAATTTTATAAAAAACAAACACAAAAATACATTACAAAAACAAACTCCCCAAAAAAACATAAAAAAAGAAGAAAAATTTGAATTCATGAAAAGAAAATATTCGAGCCTCATTTTGAAACCTAATACCCTGTTAATGTTTTGATTGCTTGGATTTCCTGTCTTATTCTCGCCTGGCTTAATTTCATCAGCCATTGCATTCTATATATAAAGATCTTTATTTTACGCAATTTACGAAAAAAATATCTGCATAAATCCGTTTTAATGTCACTAAAAGCGAAAGGGAAAATTCTGCTTTGGTATTAATACCCAAAGAAAACAACTTTTCATTTATCATAACATTACTTAAGTAACAGTAATTGAGAAGAGATTTGATGAAATAATAAAATGGGTATGGAATTCATTAAAATAATAAAACTCATTGCAGTAAATCTTATTTAAAATTAATTTTCTGAAGCTTAGATAAAGAAAAAATTGTAGGATAAGGAAATAGGTATTACTGAAGAAATAATAAGCTGCATTTTATAGAGGAGTAAAAATACTTATTTTGAGATAATATCGCCTGAAGTGATGAAGTTTGAATTCATATTTAATAAGATTAAAATAAAGCCCTTTCTTACTGAGCACTTATTATCCAGAAAGTAACTCCTTGTAGTTTTAGATCCAGTAATGGAATGTTTTGAACGATTTACAAAATGTATTCATTGCAAAAATTATTTTTATATTTAAATTCTTGCGAAATTAATATTATCACGCTACCGTGCACTCATTTCATCATAAGCTTTTCAAATTTGCAATTTCAATTTCAGTAATTTTCAACCATGAACTTTCCCTTCAAAGTTCCGCTATGCATTGTGTGTTATGGATCATTTCTACTATACTTAGCTTCAACAGAGAAGAAAAGGTTACTAACAAAGACATAATTTCGTAATTATTAAGAGCTTCTAAATCTCATATTTATACAAGGAGACCAATCTCTTATCTGTACTCTAAAAATGTAAAATTTTGATTGCGTCATTTTGATTTCAAATTAATTCATTTAACTCAATGATTTAATATCTTCATTTTAATGGAATTTCTTTTGAAAAAATATAACTGACAAATTTTTCTTAATCCGAAATATTAAATAGCTAAAATTTGAATTATAAATCTGCTCAAAAGGAATTTAAGATGAAAACTAAATTTTCTATATTTCAGTTTCAAATTAAAATTAATTAAATTCATTATCCACAAAATTCATTTACAAATCTCAATCTGTTTTAATTCATTATTCAAGAAGTATTTTTAAGATTTGAGATCCTACTTTACTACATAATATTACCAAATGAATTTTTGGATGGAATTTTGGATAAAGTTCAATTTAAAGATAGTCCTAAAACTAAATTTTCTATATTTCAGTTTCAAATTAAAATTAATTAAATTCATTATCCACAAAATTCATTTACAAATCTCAATCTGTTTTAATTCATTATTCAAGAAGTATTTTTAAGATTTGAGATCCTACTTTAATACATAATATTACCATCTGAATTTTTTGATGGAATTTTGGATAAAGTTCAATTGAAAGATATTCAGTTTTTTAATAGATTTATTTATAGAGTTCTTGCTAATTAAGATACTATAAAATAATACAAGATCATTCTTTTAGAAAATAATAGTAAATCCTTTATCAGTGAAGAATTGTTATGAGAACATTTTGCTTTAACCTTAATGTGACATAAACTCTCATCCGATATTTCTAGTCCTTTTAGAGGGTGGATATATTTGTTGCTAAGTTCATTAGACTACGGGAGACAATCAGTGAAGTTTTCTTTCAATTTCGAAACAAAGAGTTCCGGGAATTAAGGACATTATTACAAACTAAGAGCTAAAAATGATAATGATATAATATTGTTAAAAATTTGTAATAATAATAATGAGGTGTTATTATATTACGAAATAAGAATCTGTAATATCATTATATTTCCTTACCAACACAGTATGCAGTTTTATCCTCAGAGTACTTCCTCTTGGGTATCTTGGTTACTGCATTCATGATCTCCCAGAATATTCTTATCTCAACTTTCGTGTTCATATGAACAACTCTGGAAAGAATCATCCTCTAATTTAAGTAGAACAGATTTATTACGAATCTTAAAGTGCTTGCCATCATTTTCATCAACCTTCTTTTGACTTTTACACGATCCTATTGATTCTGGGTGACTTGTCCGTTCGTAAAAGTATTCACTAATAGTCACATAAACGGCATGATTGTGAACAGAAAACCTAAGTCCATCCTGTTTTGAGAGATTTTTACATCCATTCCTAGTTTCAGAAATATTAGGATAATGATGATCACTATCCATGTTTTCATCCATCACAATGGGGGGGGGAGGCACCTCGTAATGGAGGATGCGAAGCTTCCGACATAATGGTTGGTTCACGCCACCCTCGTCGGTATAGAAAAAGCTGGGGGGTCGGCTCCTCCCATCGATGACGGGACGTACATCCTAAAAGAAGGGTTGTACCATGACCGGTGATGGTTCTTGCGACTCAACAATAGTTCCTGCCAGTGCTGCTGTTGCTACAGTCCGGTCATTTATTATTATTATTATTATTATTTTTTTACATCTGCCTTCGGATGAGTAGAAGTAGACGGTTTAAGGTTCATGTCCTCATCCAGAATTCCAAATGGATATACATGTCGAATTTTTCTTTACATGAAACCTTTACATTCTTCCCTTCTTTAAAATTACCTGAAGCATGAAAATGTGATCTTCAAACTCTTAGGGCGCAGATGATTGGAAGATATTTAAAATTATACAGTCTACCGAAAGATACTATAATAAAAATCCTTCAATTTCCTAGATGATTGAACTCTCAGCAATTACAAAAGCAACAATTTTATTCTGTAGGTTTCTGGTCAATTTCTTAATTTCATTAGATGTTATTGGATAATAAATACTATCACATAAATATTATTATTAAAAATATACAAAGAAGTATAATATACAATTATTTAAAACAAGATGCTCTAATCCCTCAAAGGATAAATTTTATTACTATTTCACATGTTTGATTTTCATAAGCATGGATGTATTTTCGGCAACTGGATAATGGGCATTCAGGATTATAAACAATTTTTTTCTAATCGCTTCTTCTGCATTGCAGCTCAAATAATAGCCTTCTTTTCGGTGAAAATATCTTTTTTCTGCTATAATAATAAATAGGCGGTTCTTTCTTATTTCAGTCAGAGTTTCACTATTGTCTTCATTGACTCTAAAGTCCCAAGAAAGAAAGTTTTCAACATTTGTCTGGTACGCCCTTTGCCTGAGGGTACAGACTCTTTTACAACTGTCCTCGGTTTCTAAAGTAACTTTTCTCTTCTCTGTAAAAGGACTTTGTAATTCTATATCTTCAAGAAAAATCTCATTCGTGGCTTTAGAGATAGACAATTTAGCTATTTCCAAAGGAAAATTCTCTCTTTTTGTTGAAATAATTTGTTTTCTTTATATCTACACGAAATTCACTGATTGCTTTTATTTTCAGTTGCAACCTCCAGAAGTGGAATTTTCTCTTTCTTCTTTGAATTTTGGTTACCTGTAAGGTTTTTATGGGTTTTAGTAATACAGTTTTCTTCAAAATTTTCCGAAAATGTCAATCAATAAATCTTAATATCAAATAATATCATCGAAAGGCTGAATTCGCATTTTTTTTTCAATTTATTCATTCTGATAGTCATACTTACTTCGAGGCTAATTTCTGCACATAAGACCTAAAATCAAACAGTTTGTACATTACAGAAATAAAAGCCATTTTGTTTTATCCAATCAAAAACAATTTCTTTTGTTCAAATATTAAAACCAAAACGAAGTACTATCTGGTTTATATATGAAGATTCTTTTAAAACTTAATAAAAATTGCCAGCAAGAGAATAATCTATAGGAATAATGCACGCTATGGCATTTAATATATATATATATATATATATATATATATATATATATATATATATATATATATAATTTAACTGGTTAATGTTTCCAATAAAATCATATTATTAATCAGGAATGTCACTTTACTTAAATTCTTTGAACCTACACTAAACAACATTTCAAAAGAATAGATAAACAGGAATAGTTAGTTAAGGAAAAGAACTATGATCTAGATATAATAATCCAAAATAATTGACTGAATATTTCAAAAAAGAAATTAACACAATTTAATACATTAAATACAAGAACATTTCTAAAGAAAACAATTAGTGTTTGCAAATTCAAAATGAACGAAAATTACTAAAAGCATAGATTATTTAAAAACACATTTCTGAAATTATTCAGAAAATTTCATCTTAGCTTACAATTTGGTCCTTTTTATATATAAAATTCAAAATTGGGAGTCAGTCAGTCACAAAGTCAACAGAAATACGTTAAAATAAAAATGCTCCACTTTCATAAATGATTTATCTATTGAATTTTAATAAAACCAAGAATCTCATTACGTGTTCTACTGGATGATATCTTAATTGCTTTACAACATAATAAATGTTCAATACCATTGCATAATAATTATTCTTGAAAAAAAAACAAGGTGCTATGATATGGATTAAAATAATTTTTTAAACTAAAATCCATCTACTGACATACTGTGTCTACGATTCGAAGGAAGCATTTGCAAAGGGTTTTATCATAATTTCACCGACAACCTTCTTATACTTCAGGCACTGAATTATTAAACATAATCATTCATGTGCTTTAAGCGGTTTCACATCCACTCTAAGTTGTAATGAGATTCGTAGATCCCACCTTTGGCTCCAATTTTTATATTTTACGATTTCATATCAAAAATTCTGATCTCTGCCGCTGCTAGGAAATAGACGATCCACTTCATTATGCCACTAGCTGCCCTCTTACCACGTATTTTCACCTCACCAACCCACCCATGACCTCGAACGAATTTGGCGGAACAACGTGATGACAAACAAAATGTCCGAAATCAAAGTCAGTAATCTTTTGCAGTTTCTGTAGGATAGCGAAGACCTGTTTTTCTCCCAAACCACGACCAGAATAATTTGTTTCGTCGATTTCCTCAATCTAGCCTTTCTTCGAGAAATCTCATCAGAATCCCTGAACTTCTTTTCCCCACCAAACAATCGGTCGTGGTGGCCTGGTGGTAAGGTCTCGGCTTCGGAACCGGTGGGTTTCAGATTCGATACCCGATTCCATTGAAGAATTGTCGTGTAAGCTTGTCTGGTGCACGCTAAACCGTCCTGGCCAAACGCCCTGTCGCTTGTTTGGTGTGGTATGGAGAGAGGGGTGCCAGCTCAGCTGTCGTCCTCGTCATCTGACTGAGGTTCGTCCCGAAACAGCCCTTGTGTTGATTTAAAAAGGGACGGTAATATAACTAAACTAAATTAAACCCCACCAAACGCTCATATTTTCATAGTTGTAGTGAAGTTTCGTGTATTGTATGTAAACTTTAACATGCATTTCTTACTTCAACAAATCTTTCCATGTATACCCATTCAAATGGTCCCACCTGGGGTTGGGGGTGAGAAGCTTCCGATATGCTGGTTAGTTTTCGCCACCCCTGTGGGTACACGAAAGGTTGGGGGTCTGACTCCTCCCATCGATGACGGAACGTACTCCCTTAAGGAAATGTTGTGCCGTGGCCAGTGATGGCCCTTAGGAGTGAACCACAGTTCCCGCCAGAGTTGCTGTTGCTGCAGTCCAGTCATTCAAGTTTTTCCGTGTGCCATCGGGCGGGTCGGAGTAGTCAGTCTACGATATCTATTCAGTGATAAGGAATTCTAGAAATTCAATGTTTGATAGGAAAAGGGGAGGAAGAAACAAGAAAAGGGAAAGAAAAGAATAAAACTGCGTCTATACCAAGCACTAACAATGCTTTTTGCTTAACAAATTTAATTTCTTGATTATTAACAGCATTTGATACCGTATTTACATTAGAAGCCTGATCCCTCATCTGTGCTTATGTTTATAGAAACTTCATCAACATTATTTGCCACGGATTATTCCGCAAAAGTCCATCAAAAGCCGCATCCTATCCAGTTCCTTACCACCCGCCAAAGATTTTCATTTTTCTTTTTCTCTTGTGGGGTGCTCTAAACACTGCAATTTATTTCTTCGAAGGATAAACCGATTTCGGCTACTAAGATGTTATAAAAGGTTAGAAGGCATTTCGGTGTACTGAAGAATGGTCGGAATCTGCACTTGAAGGAATTTGGAGAATTTTGGTTTAAGAGATCATGGTGTGTTATCGACTAAATAAGCTGTAATCAATGATAGATAATTATACGAATTAAGTGTTAAAGTGCCTTATTTAAGGTTTCACCATTTTTCAATGGAATGAAGTCAATTCATGTGACACCGCAGTCACATGGCATAAGTAACAACGTATACCATGTAACATTGAATTGATCTTGCGCTTTTCTTTTGAAGATGCGCAAGGGATTAAAAAATTAAGTTAAAGCGACATACTAATGCGAATCAATGGTGTTTCATAGGACAATCAAACGGTTCCAATGTTATAATTTTATTAACAGAGAACGATATTCCAAGGCTGAAAAGAAAATAGTGAATTAGAAAAATCAAATGCCCATATTGTTAATTATATATGTTCCCAAAGGGAATTTTAATTATATTTGGAGTATTTTGACATATAATTTCGACATAATAATTTTGGTTTATTTAATCTCAAAATGAGTACAAATTTATATTTGAACCAATGCCCGTGAGGATCACATGACGATATTTAAGATGTCTTTGGACAGGAAATGAGAAAATACACTCAATCAATCAAATCAGTATAGGACAAAGAAATTACAATCAACTTGATCAACTAGTGACCTAGTAGGCATTACATTTTTGAGGAACATAAATCGCACAAAGAATGTAATGGGTTCTACTATCCTCTATCTATATTCTTACTGAGTATTATTTAAAACCCATGTACACTTTTGTACCTATGTACCTATGCACTTTTGTACCTACGCACATAAATTGCTCGCTGCAGTTGAATTGGCTTTTGAAAATTTTGTTAGCTTTTTTGGAAGACAAAACAAATGAGGGCCAGTGTCCTAATACGTTAGATTTAAGTTCAGTTTCTATCTCAAGTACTATCTAGATTCTTTATTATCGGTTTGGCTAATAGTAGATGACACTTCTGGTTTATTATGAGTCCTTGACTCATGGATTTCACAATATATCATCACTGATATATCAAGCCAAATGTTTTATTGATGCAAAATACTTGCATAAGTTTGCAATAACTGTTCTCAAACTGTTGTGTGTAATATGAGATATGTTCGTACGTTATTAAGAAATGCCATATGTCGATCTCGTTTCAGTTGTTGTATTAGATTTCGTATACGTTTGTATATTTTTCATATACGATATTTAATGTTATAGCGACGGTATGTTACACAAAGGAAATTCAAACTTTTATTGTTAATTTAGGGATTTGAGTAAGGATTCAATGTAATTTCGCTTTGTTAAGCAATGTCTCTCACTAATAGCCTTTAATTTATTGTATTGTTGTATATTTACATACTTGAAATTAATCAAAAGGAAATCATTAATTTTAAGTATTAAAACTAAATATATATTTCCCTTTTAGCATGGGCGGACACCTGATTACTATAAAACCCACCTCATAACACTTCCAAGTAAAACAATGATGAAGACAAGACATGCAGGAGGCCGAGGAACAGAAACATTAAATCGTTACAGTAAACAAGGTGGTAAGTGAAAAAAGTAATGAATAACACAATTTTTGTTCCTACATAAATATGAAATGTTGGAAAAACTGCACATTTTTTAGCTACCTTATTTTATTTTTTTATATTTTGCAATTACTTAGGAGAAAAATCATGATATTTTGAAGGTATACTTTATATTAACGAGGAAGAAAAGAAAAAAAAATATTTAAAAACTAGAGCTGCAGTAGTGCCGTCAAAATAAATTTTAGAGGATTAGGTAGATGCACTTAGTTTGAGACATTTTTTATTCTTAATTTTATTCACTAATAGTGAACATTTATATTAAAATATTTTAGTTCTTGTTTATATTTTTTATGAGCTCATCATAATTACAAAATGTTGAAAAAACATCCTTCCTTCGCATAAACTACGCTAATTGAATAAATAACTTTCTCCTTCTTTAAAAAAATGTGTGCAAAGACCGAAGTTAAAATATACTGCTGCCCACTTAACTGTTTTAATTAGAATTTTTCTTAACTATCTTTTAAATAAATTTTAAATGTCAGCTTTTTAAGTGCATCTAAAAAAAAGATAAGCTCAGAAGATTATATAAAATCTTCAACTGTTACCAATTCTGTTTAAAAAGAAAAAAAATAAAACAAATTATGAAAATAGAAAATAGTTTTTTTAAAAGGGATTTTTATTTTGTAAATAATTCTTTTTTTGGCATTTCTTTTCTTATTTTAAGTATTTGATAACTTTTTCAACATTAAAAATGACGTGGTTTGTGAATAGTTAAATACTTATTTATTTATTTAAGAAGCTTCCATTTTGCACTCAATTTTACTAAAACTTGCAATTGCTAATTGCGAGAAATAATTGTGAGAAATTGAAGTTTCTGTAATTTTTAGTAAATAGTAAATTCAGCAAATGAGAAACTTTTACGGGAAAAATTTCTTTTATGATTAAAAATTATATGAATGTGCTTTCAATGTGAATATATACGTGATTCTAGTAGTTGGATATATTGGGCATATAAAAAATTTCTCTTACTTTCATTTCCAAACATATTTATTTTTTTTTAATTTCATAAATTCCCTTTCATAATTTTGAAACACATTTATCTTTTAAAAAAAGAATCAATTAATACAAAATATTCAGATTTTGAATTTATTTTTAATTATTATTATTATTATTATTATTTTGCAATATTCAGAAAAAAAAACTTTTCCTTCACAGATCGTTTCCTTTATCCTTAATCATTTATTCAAAATAATAATCCAGTTTCTTATCTTTTAATTATATCACGATTCCTTGAAATAAAACCTTGTCTTCTCAAAACAAAATCATAATTTTTCAAAATAAAAACTTAATTTATTAAAATAAATTTTGCATTTCTCTAAAGTCCAAAACACAGATTGCCAATTGGAAATAACTTTTTACCTCTTAAAATGAAGTTTATAATTTAACAGAAATCTTATCGATGTACAAATGTTACCAAATGATTTATTGCAAATTTTGGCCTGATTTTTCAGAATTTTTTTTTCATAATATATTGATTAAAATTAAATAAATGACAAAAATATTTCTAAATTTTCAAAACTTACCCTTTCGAATCTGGAAAATATGCAAATCTTCTACATGTGTTCGTTTTTCAATTGTTTCAATTTGAAAGATTTCAGTGGTAAATTTATCGGAAGAGAATGAATAAAAGAAGTGCTATAATAAAAAAAGTACTTGAAGATTTTTTTTATAATTAAGTTGATTTCTAAATGATACATACCATTGTAACTATCCAAAATATATATCATAGGAATTTTAATTTTTTGTACCGTCATAAATGTTAATAAATTTTCATAGGCTAAGAATCAAAACGCTGGAATCAAACTATTAGAATGATGTCAGAGGGTATATTCATTTAAAACAAATGTAGATAATAAAGATGAAACTGCTTTTAAAAACACATATTTATTACATTTTTAAAAGGTAGAACAAGATTTTTTTTTATCAAATATATAGATATCAAAATAAACTGGCAAAAGTGCCAGGCACTGAAAGAAATACTTTAATTAAATTAGAGAGTTGATCAAGTGTATAATATATATTTACATATAATCTAATGAATATTTAAGTATTTTCTTTCTTATAATATAGTTATTATAAATCCCTATTGCATTATCATTTTCAGTGTTTCATGGTTTTATGATTAAGGTTTGATTTCCATACTTGAGATAAAAAAAATTCTTTTCAACTTTTTAGCACCCTGGTATAAAAGTTTCTTTATTTCTATTATTGTCCAATTTATATTTCATAATATATTTCCTAATTTATAATTAGAAAAATTTTAGTCTTGCAATTAATTTTTTCTGAAATTTGCTACTAGAGGACACCTCTAAAAAGAAATAAAAATTTAACTGAAATAAATGCGATAGAGAAGCATACACAATAAATAGATTATTATAAGTATAAAAATTATGGGTAAACACAAATATACACACATTCAGAACTCTTTTACCTAAAGAAGTGAATACAAAAGCAATTATAAAGTTCATTTTTTATAAAATTTAATGAGATGACTGTTAGTTATTTTTATATAATCTAAACTCCTTAAACATTCCAAATTATAAAACCAATTTATATATATAATGTGATTTAAAAATATTTGCTTTAACTTACTCAATTAAAATAAGTAATTTTTATTAATTTTATCGTTACCTTATCGATTACATTTAATTGATATCAATATCTTAGATTTATAAAATGAATGTTTTTTGTATACAGTATAGTTTATTTTAATATTCAATCAATGAATAAATTATATGGTGTTAATTTAAAACATCCTCTTTAGAACGTGATTAACACTTTTTCTCATCATTTTTGAGACCTATTCATGAGTTGAAAATTATTTAGCTTGTATCATCATTTTCAGTATTAGAAAGAATGACAGCAGCCTTGCAACGAGGAGACATTGACCTTCTGCATGATTTGGTATTAGAAGGTCACGGAAAACATTTGCTGGGGAAAACTTCATGGCATGATGATGTGAAAAACTTCCTTAAAGAGCTTCCTACATATTTAGTACGTATATCACGCTGCACATTATTGTAAAAATGTTAACATAAATTAATAAATTTGAAGCATTTATTTAAAATATTTTAAAATTTATATCATACTTGCAATTTGTATTATTGTTTTATTTTCTTACAGTTAATTTTTAAAAAGTGACTGCTTCAATAGCTGATTTCATGTTATTTTCTTTATAAATTTATAACTTCAACGAACAAATTTAGAAGAAAATAAAGATATTATATATAGCTTAGAAAGTATTATTCAAAATTTAAATAAAATTCCATTTAAGATTTATTAAATTTTCAAACTCTTAAAAAATTAGATTTCTAAGATGTATTTTTCCTGGCTAATACTTTTTAATCATACAACAATAAATCAAATAACAATATTAAATTTTAAACATTAAAAGCAAATTGTTGAAAATGTTTACGTTATTCGTTAAGGATGGTAAAAACTGAAGAATAAGGAATTTTTTATGAAACTTCATTTCCCATTTTGTTATTTTTAATCAAATATTTTTCAAAGAGTTTTTTACACCCACTCACACACACACACACATATATATATCAGCTTTTTACTATATACTTATAAAATCCTTTTAAAAGGAAAATTGGAAGTCTATATATAACTTGGAAGCGAAAGTAATTTGTATTAGTAATACTACGCTGAAAGAATATAATTTAATAAAAATCATAATATGAAAAAAATGAACGCTTATTAAAATAAGTTTCATCAATATTGTTTTAAATGGTAGGATCTCATCATCATTTAATTTTGAGGGAATGAATTCTCCCTTGACCTTAAGGTGCTCTGATTCACTAACTCCGCGGAAAATACTTCTCTTGTTACAGCAACTTCATATACATATGTACACAATGTATTCCGCAAATGATTGAAATTCCGAATTCATGGAATGAAAAGGTAGAGTTGTAGCTAAAAGAACCTCAGCCTTTAGATTGTGCAAACAGAGGGAATTCGGTAATCGCAAACAAAACTTCTAGTCGATTCTAACTCAACTGCTTAGTGAACTTCAACAGTAAACTGCTGGATTGTCGTTTGTTGGTCGATTTTGACGAAGTTTCAGATCTTATTATGATGTCGATAACAAGTAGCTCGTTTCAAGGTTCTCAATTGTTCCCAGTGTCAATATTTGGGACTCTACGTTCATTACTCTTCAGTTTTATGTCAAAACTCGTGCATAGTTCAAAACTGACTTCAGGAAACTTCGTAATAAGCCAGTTTTCTTGATAGGGTAGCTCTTAATCATGATCTTTATATAACCATTTAAGAATAAATTATTATTCAAATGGTTTCTTTCTTTATTTGGCGATGCTGTCACAGCCAGATTATGTAAAAGATTGATTGAGGCAATGGAGAGTTGAATTTTAATTCCTAAATACAATTACATATGAATATATTACGCAATAAGCAAAAAAGCAACATCATAAATACAAAAATTCAAAACAAACTCAAAAGAAAAAATTATTAATTTCTTAGAATTACATATAAATATTATTATATTACAGAATCGTTGTACATATATATTAAATATCTAATATACAAATAAATACTTTAATTATAAAACTCATATAACGTGCTAGATTATTCAATATGTTATTTAAAAATTAAAAAGTCTTTATATATTTATATATAAACATAATTTCCAAAAATATTTGAAACAAATAAACCAAAGTATATTTTTCCATTATTATTATTCTTTTTTCAGATAACTCTGCACACATACTGACATCTTGGAAAAAAATTTTCAGTTTCAATAGAACGCATTTATTATAAATCAAAATTTCAAGTCATGCGGTAGTGTTTTCACTAGTAAATCTGTATAAATGAAATTTTCAATAAAAGTGAAATTAAAAGCATAATAGTCCTAATTATCTGGTGAACTTGGCTAATTTTAATCAAATAAAAAGGAGCAAAAATAAACGTGGCTTGTTCAAAAGAAATATTAAAAAAATTTTCAAATGATTGTAATTGCTGATACTTTTCCAAAATGCATATTTAAAAGGCTCAAGAGCGATTTCAGTTTTAATTTCAGCTTCTTACTATTATACCCAAAGTTTCAAGTTTCGACTATTTTAATATCATAGAATGATGTGATTAAGATAATTGGGCATAGAAAATCTGTGAAATCCCAATTATCCGCGGAACTGGATGGTTCCGCAAACGCAAATAATGTGTAAAAATGCCGGAAGTAGGAGTAAATCAACAGTGTATGTTTGAATAATTGTGTAACACAAAATGTATTTAAGCAATTTTTATTTACAGTAGGGTGTCTATTTACGCATTTTTGAATGAATGAAATGTAGTTTTCTGCGCTAAAAAGCATTTTGATTCACCTTTTTAGACAAAAAGGGTAATTTATTTGTGACTTTTTATAGGTATTAAAACATAGAATTTTTTATTTGCAATTGATATTTTTATAATAATATTTTGAGATTAGCAACCATGGTTAATCGAAATTTTACTGTATTATTAAATTGTCTTTTCAGATACATGTAGCGAATATAACTTTCTCAATGAATTTAAAATTTTGAAACAACCATCACTATTTTACATTTTACATTTTTTTAAAAATAATTTGCTGAAGATAAATCTTAAGAGGAAATTTTGACTGACTTGTCCGAAAATCACGTTTCTTAAATTTACAAGCTTTATGTTATGCTGAATTTTTTCAATGCATTTTTGATTTCAATACAAGAAATTCACTTGCCTTAGTTTGTTACTTAAAACTAATAAAATCAATCATTATTTTAAATTATTAATATACTTTAAAAAGTAAATAATACTCTTTTGTAAAATAAGGACTTTGTTTCATAAACCTTTCACTTTGTACTCTTTCTCTGAGAACTTATTAGCACTAATCTTAGAATATCTGTTTTAACTATCATATTCTTTTTATTTCCTTTAAAATGCCTTAAATTTACTGTTTGTATGGCATATCCAATTCTTCTAATGCACTATAGTATATTGCACAATGTATTCTTTTACAGTAATTTTATTTAGAAAAGTAATAATATTGACTGAAAACTTTTATTATATTTAAATATCAAATATAGCTTTTTAAACATAAAAGTTCAGCTTTGAAACACATCCATGGTTGTACCTCATACTTTAAAACGTTGTAACATTATCAAAGAGTTGATTCTGTTTTAATTATCACATTTTTCAATCTTTAAAAAGTAATGCTTCTTAAATTTATTATGTACTTGATATTCTGAATTTTTTCAAATCAATTTAGTTTGTAGAACATGACCTGTTTTATACTAGTTTTTTCCTAAAATTAATAAAACTGTTAATTTATAATTATGAATGTAGTATTTAAATTTAAACATACTTCTTTGCAACGTAATAATGCAGTCATATGTATGTCATAATATATATATACAGTTATAAATATAATGTTAGAAAACGTTGTTATAGTTTAGTTATTCTATGTTAATTATATTATTTATCATTTCTGTAGAATAACATACAGTCTTTCCACGATGCCATACGAAAAGGAGATGTTGAACGAGTTCGAGAACATGTCTCAGCTAATGAGAAACTGATGAAAGCTCGAGATGATACAGGGTCTTTACCCTTACATATAGCAGTGACATCGAATCAGTCAGAAGTTTTAGATTATTTTCTGAGGAACCATTCAAACGTGTTGAACTGTAAAGATTCTGTGAGTAATTTATTAATTAATTTATTTATTGCTTTATAGATTTATTGTTCTCATTTAATTTATTTCATTACCTAAAATGTTTTATATTAGGACTGATACAAAATAATTGTGACAAAAATTCTTTTTGTTTGATGAAAATGTTACTCAGTACAAACTGGTTATTTTTCTGTACATCATCAAGTATAAAAACTTTTTACATCTAGTTTAACAATTTTTTTTTTTTAATTTCAAAAAATATTTCATCAACACATACACATACATGGTAAATTGAATGTAAATTATTCATTCAATTGAAGGTAATTTGAATTACCTGTTTCTACATTCCTGTTCATTGTTCTAAGTACTATAGTGGTGGTGGTAACTAGGCTTAACTTAAGAATACGAAATTACTGCATGTTTAGAATATGGGAAGTAACAAAAATCAGATAAAAAGAAAAAAAAAGAGGAATGTAGCAAAAATGACCGTTTTTTTAGTTTTTTTTTTAATTTTATGTGAAATATAGAAAATGAAATTATTATAATCGTCAAAAAAAATCAACCAAGGGATGTTGATGCGTAACCATGAATCTGTCTATAAACCGCGAAGAACTAGATAGATGTAATTGGTATGTTTTCATTATTTCAAAATTGTAGTTACAAAAAAACTATTGAATGCTATATTATAAAAACTAGAAAAACTGTATTATACCTCATTGGTTTATTTTGAAACTAAATTAACCAATGAGGAGTTTCTCTGTCCATCTATCTGTTTATTTGCTTATGGAAATAACAGTTCGAAAATGCGATAAATTATAAAGAGAGAACATTTTGAATGGTTTGCTTAAAACTGTTGATCTTACTCTGCCTTAAATGTATTCATTCAATTGTCTTTGAATATCAATAGCTAGATTCAACCATACTCCTTTACCACTCACTTATCGTATTTAATATACAATACGACTATCATCGAATAATTACAAAATGACCACCTAACTATATTTATACGAGATAATGTTGTTCAGTATTGATATATTAGAGAATGAGTGTTGGGGGGGGGGGAGAGAAGATTCGATTGAGGATGAAAAGTTGTCGTATAAATATGAAGGTTATTGCTTCTCTTCGGAGGCAGGACGATATATTGATACTGGCGTCGATTGTCGAACGATTCTTCGATCGATGGCAAGGTGTTTCTCCCTCATAAGGGGGTTTGTGGAAGTGCTTCTGGCTTATTTCGTGTAGATCATTATAACTGTTTTGTTTTCTGTGATGGTCCGATTATTTTGCTTTAATTACCCTATGGCAAGGCGGAGTAATTTGTGGTAATAAGGACTGATATCTTACCTTCTCCATTACTCGTATATATCACTTTTGTGTCTATCGTTTTCCCGTGTTCTAAGACGTATACCCTCGAGATCTGACGTTCTTGTAGTCACCAGTTTTTCTTCGTTCATCACTGATTTAAATGTTAATTCAAACTTTTAAATGAATAAGATTCTTCAAAGCATTTAGATCATGTATCACGTATATGTTCTGAAATATCACAGAAACTACATAAATAGTTACTATCATGAATTAAAATTCAAATATTTTGTTTACATAATTCTCTAGGAGGACGATTTACCTGTTATTGTTGCAATTGATAACATAAAAAGTGTATTTATTATTTGTGAAATTTTTCAGAAAACTTTTCTATTTCTTTTTGCCAATATTATTCCGAATTCGGAAATTAAAGAATTGCTCATATTTCTAATATCTTTCATACAGTAATCGTTATAATTTTAATACTGGTTCTAAGAAAAATAAATGAGCTTTCTTTGACTTAAATAACTAACCTCATGCAAAAAGAAATACATCTTCTTTTACATATGTTCTCCTTTGTAAAATATACTCATTAATTAACAGAAATACTAAAACCACTATTATTTATTGCTTGTAAAAAAGTACACGATATTTTTCATGCTTCTTTTCTTTTAATATGTTCCGAAATTCGAAAATTGTAGAATATTTATATTTCTTGTAATTTTAACATAGTAATTGGGATAATATTTGAACACTATATTTAAGTAAACGTACCAAAATATTAGTTTTATTTTTTTCATCTGTATTCTAGGTATTCAGTACTCTAAATTAGAAATATTAATATAAGGGAAGCGCAAAGAAAGAAGAAATGAAACATTTCAGTAAAAAGGACTGAAATGTTAATTTTCAGATTTATCTAAGAGTTTTAATGTACTGAACTCGAAATTAATCTAAATGGAAAAGAATAAATAAAAAAAATATATAAATAGATAATTTTAGAGGAATTCAACATATAAATTTAATATAAGTATTTAATCAAAATGTGGGATTCTTGTAATGGAAAGTTTTCTTACTTGCTCCAATAATTGCAATTAAGTACTAGAAAAAACCAACTTTTCATCGATTGAACATATGATTCAGAAAGTTGATAGATAATTAAATTGCATTTTGCCTATAAATTCATATTTTGAATTCCTCTAATAATTATTTAATCCACATACTGGATTCCTGTAGTAGATCGGTTCCTTCATATTTCAGTAGTCGCAATTAATTGTTCTCTGATTGCTTGGGCATGTGATTTAAGAAGCTGATAGATAAATTGTATTTTCACTATAAATATTTTGAATTCCTCTAAGTATTTATCCACATACTGAGATCCTGTAGTAGAATATTACCTGCATATTTCAGTAGCCGCAATTATATACTAGCAGAAAACAAGCTTTGATTGATTGAACATGGGATTTAAGGTGTACATACACACTTGAAACTTTGAAAATTGTTCAAACTATCGAATTTTTTTATTACTCCAAAAGGTTCTCTGATTCTTTAGCTTTCAAACGATACCAAGATGTTGTCAATATTCGGAATATTTCTCAAGATATAATTATTTTTCTTGAGGTACTTTCACTAAAAACTCTAGTTTGGTATTTTTTTTAACTCATTTTATGAAGAATGATATTTTTCCATTATGTTGCTTCATTCAAACAATCATAACTCAACAAGTAATTCACCAAATACAATTATTTACATATCAAAATAATCTGTATGAAACAGTGCATGTTTTGTGAATCAATCAAAGTTATAATTATAGAAATACAGTTTTAATTTTTATTTAAGAGTTAAAATTACAGAAAAAATCGCGCTCTTTCTATTCATCACAGATGAAAAAATTGTTAAAAAAAAACTATATATTTTTATAACTTGATTGAAGCAGACAACATAAAGACTAATATTAGACATAATTTCCAACTAGAATTGTGTGTCTGTACAAATTAGAATTTAAGAAATCATGTTTCAAAAAATTTGCTAATTAGCTCAATAAATATTATTTAATTAATTAATTAATAATTAGTATAATTTGGTTTTTTCTCACTGAAATGAGTTTAAACATATATTAATGACCTACTGTGAAAAAACTAGATTTTTAAAATTAAAATTAAAAGAAAAAAAATCTTCTAATGTGTGCGTACACCTTAAGTGGTTGATAGATAATTAAACTTTGATTTCATTAACGTAGTTAGTTATATAGTTTTATGATTTTTAATATATATTTCCTCAGTGCTTTTTTTATTATTCCAGAAAGGAAAAACAGTGTTACATATTGCCAGTCAGAGAGGTGATCACGAACTATGTAAAAGGTTGAAGCAAGCAGGAGCCGATCCTAAAATCTTAGATCAGGTAAGCAAGGGCTATTTTTCCTGATTTTATATTATCTGATTGAAAGAATTTTCTTCCATCAATTGTACAACAGTTGTTTCAACAATTTGTACACAATCTATCGCAATATCGCAAGTAGCTTCTGAACATACAAATGCAGTAGCAAAATATATTGTTTTAAAATATTCACTTTTAGAAAGAGAAAAAAAAACATTCTATACTTGTTTATAATTATTTGTTTGAATGCATTATTTATGTAATTAAATTCTGCATGAAAATATATTGTTTGGCGTTTTACTGCTTCACAAATATATCATTGTTTTAGAAGTATGCACCCATTTCTTGATAAAAAAAAAGTTTTTAATATTCCAATGCACTGGTTCTTTTACCAATCAAAAATAATATATTAAGCATTAGATATTATTCTTTGAATTGTAGTTCAACGTATTATCATTCTTCTTTCTTTAATTCGAAATCTTATTTTTTTTCAACCACTGAGCTGAGTTCATAGGTAATTGTCCTATTTGGTTTGCTAATTTCTACTTTGAGCGTTAAGAAATTATTTTTATTTTTTACTTTACTTGTTTGAAGTGTTTAAGGCCAATTTATTATTCCAACATAAACCTAAAAATCTCTTAAGCTTTTTCAGTGCTTGTTTAGTGAAATTTTGATTTCGATTCGGTGCTGTATTTTATATACATAAAATGTTTTAGCCTCTCGAACTCAAGCAATTACTTGTCAGTAAATTATATTAAATATTGAAAAAATATTTAGAAATATTTAATCTTTAAAATTATCGATTTCATTCATGAATTAGTTTTCATCCATGAATCATAATATGTAGTTATCCACCGCCGTCTGTAATACTGGGCGCAGTTAAAATTATTCATGTTCTTTTGATTAGTGTCATTATCGAATGCGAAATTCCAATTTCTGTTTTTTCATCTGGCAACTGAGAAAGATATTTTTTGTGTTTAAATTGATTGATAAACTTCGCATTGCTTTTTACATTTTTATGCTTTATTATGGCAAAGGTTAATGAGTTGAGGTCTTTAATTTTTATTATTTTATATTTATGTTGATTCATGATATTCTCATTTTAGTTGGAGGATAATGCTCATATTTTCTTCCGGCATTATTCTTATATTGTATTTGTCATTGTATTTTTTCTGTTAATGGATTACTATTTGTTTCAAACCAAACAGTTTTGAAATGAATGTTTTTGAATATTAGGAATAGAATAGATCGCACAGAAAGGAAGCAATTTTTTTTATATGTTTCTATATATTTGCATCTAAATTGTATTAAAATAATAATTATTTTTGATTTCTTAATCTCTCTGATACTATGCATAAGGATTTCTACTTAATTTTTCGTTAATTAATCTGGGACAACATCCGTGATATTGTTAACAGGATGATAACCGTCTGAACGGGTACATCCTGTAGTTATTTACGATTATTCATTCATGCAACAATTGTATCCAGGTCATCTTGCCATCCAGAAACATATAAATGTAATATGAATGCACGTGATGACTTTTTTTGATTACATAAGTCAGTACGCATTTATGACAGGGTATATTTATATGATTTTATGTGCTGAAAATCTCTATGACTTTATTTTTTGTCCATCAGCTATTTCTTTAAAGATAAGGTGATACTTTCTTCAAAATTAGCTCATAAAATTAAGCCTAATATTAAAAAAAAATTTCCTTAATAAATTAAGTTGAACGTGTGGTGAATAGCATATAAGCCAGTTAACAGCTTTTCTATCCGAAAAATTATTTTGGTATAAGGGTTATGTTACTGGACTACAAACCACAAGGTCCCAGGTTCTATCCTCGCGCATCTCACAATCGCAAAAAACGATTCAAAAGATTAAAAAATGCAGTACTATTCCTGTAAATCGACAACAGCTTAATTCAAGATTAGAAAAAAGAGAAATCAAAATAAATAATAATAATTTAAATATCAGTCATTTAGCTATACTAAATCTCAAAAAGAAAAGCTTATGAAAAAAGGTTGTTTTCAAAATTATAATCAGCATATCAAATATATTTAAAATAAATAAAAAAATTCTAGGTACAAAATAAAACAAAATTATTATTCTGTATGATTCAAAACAGATTTCCTCGATAAAGCTACATAAGCTGGGAGGGTTAAATAATATTTCAATAAAAACATTTAACCTAAATTTAGAATAAAAACTCACACTCATAGTCCACCTATGACAAATTTCAAAGGGCAGATGCGATAATTTATGCGATATGCCATTTATGAGATAATTGCGAATTAAATAGTCTATACAGATAGAAAATCATAGATAAGAAGACTGCAAAAATTTTAATAATAGATAAAAAATATATTGGAGAATTTTCGGTTATTTTTTAATTTCTGTGGAATACGTATTCAAAATTTCAGAGCTATTTTAAAACAAAACTAAAAATTATTTAATAATTTTAAATTATATGAATATTTGCAAGTAAAGTTATAAGATTATAGAATGTTTCACAGGAAACAAAATCCACTTTTAATAATGTCTAATTTCTTAAATTTTTAAAATTTTCACTACTGCGAAAGTTTTATTACTAATTCAATTTCAGAGCTATTTTAAAACTAAACTAAAAATTATTTAATAATTTTAAATTATATGAATATTTCCAAGTAAAGTTATAAGATTATAGAATGTTTCACAGGAAAAAAAATCCACTTTTAATAATGTCTAATTTCTTACATTTTTAAAAATTTCACTACTGCTACAGTTTTATTACTAATTCAATTTACTCATAAAACAGTTTCTGAACAGTCAAAAAATATGATGAATGATATGTAATTGGGATTAATATTTTGGAATTTTCTGGAAGAAAAAAAAATGAGAATTTTTTAATTGCAAAGGTACAAAATGAAACGGCATTAGGTTTAGGGTTGAAAAAAAATCACTTCTTTAAATAAAAAAATTCTATTGGTTTTGAAAAATTCTGGGGAACATAGAACCAAAAAAATTTGTATTGCTCTGTAAAAGCAGCTGAATGTTTCTCTCTTTAGGGATTTGCACTACTTGGCAACTGCATTATGGAGGAACTTGGAGCAATTATTCGGTTTTCCCCAGAGGTATCACTTGCTTCTTCGTAGAGCAAGAACATAAAATCGCATCAAAGATAGGCAGAAAAGAAACCTCGGGAGCCACATTTGGCCTTCTTAATACTGCTGTAAGATATTGCTCACGAAAATGTATTTGTCAAGGAATACAAATAATAAGAAAAAAATAATAGAGCTCATTTAAGACCATATTCTTACCTTATTTCACTGACTTTGATGCAATACAGTAATGAAGAAAACTCTCTACCGTATTTTTCTGCTATTTTATCAACATGAATATTAATCAGAGAATACAAATAAAAAAAAATAAGGCACATTTAAGACTATATTCTCATCCTATTTCTTTAACTTTAATGCAATACAGTATTGCAGCATAATATCTACCATATTTTTCTGCTAGTTTATCAAAATAAATTTCATTGGTCAATATTATTAATTGGCAATCTACTATTCGATTGCGATGCAATAGGTCTTAAAAGAAAAACAAAAGATGAAATTAAACATTCATTCACACAAAAGGCTTCTTTCAGTGGAACGCAATTGAAGTAAAACATATTGAAATGTATAATATAGACTACAAATCTATGAAAAACCACAAAAAAGGCTTTTATTTGTGTAACTTTATTGCAGCATAATATCTACCATATTTTTCTGCTAGTTTATCAAAATAAATTTCATTGGTCAATATTATTAATTGACAATCTACTATTCGATTGCGATGCAATAGGTCTTAAAAGAAAAACAGAAGATGAAATTAAACATTCATTCACACAAAAGGCTTCTTTCAGTGGAACGCAATTGAAGTAAAACATATTGAAATGTATAATATAGACTACAAATCTATGAAAAACCACAAAAAAGGCTTTTATTTGTGTAACTTTATTGCAGCATAATATCTACCATATTTTTCTGCTAGTTTATCAAAATAAATTTCATTTGTCAATATTATTAATTGACAATCTACTATTCGATTGCGATGCAATAGGTCTTAAAAGAAAAACAAAAGATGAAATTAAACATTCATTCACATAAAAGGCTTCTTTCAGTGGAACGCAATTGAAGTAAAACTTATTGAAATGTATAATATAGACTACAAATATATGAAAAACCACAAAAAAGGCTTTTATTTGTGTAACTTACTAGTAATGAACTCGGGTATTTTATATAATCAAAACCATGTACAGAAGAGGAGGCAGAACAATGTGATATTTTAATGAT
This sequence comes from Argiope bruennichi, assembly GCF_947563725.1. NCBI lineage: Eukaryota > Metazoa > Arthropoda > Arachnida > Araneae > Araneidae > Argiope > Argiope bruennichi. The sequence goes on from NC_079163.1 coordinate 21,585,787, forward strand.
GGATACTGCTCCAATTGTAATAAATAATTGTAAAATTACTTCTACATTTCTCTTACTGTAACAAATTACTCTTAATAAGATAGAAATTGATCAATGTTTAATAAAAAAGTAGAGACGATTTGTAAAATATTTTATCCCAACAGCACTTTTAATCGATAGAGATAGACGTGTTTTATAAATTACTTATAAACTGATCTAGACAAAGACATGTTAACAAATATTATGATAATCGATATCCATTATTTGCGTTTCAAATCTCCCTCTCATCCAACCCGAAGGTAGTGAGATCAGATTCATTCAGCAATTCGATTTTTGTAGCTAAACAACAGAAATCAGCCTCCCTCTCATCCAACCCGAAGGTATTGAGATCGGATTTATTCAACATTTAATTTTTGTAGCTGAACAACAAAAATCATCCTCCCTCATCATCCGAAGGTATTGAGATCGAATTTATTCAACACTTCCTTTTTGAAGTTTAATAACAAAAATCATCCTCCCTCTCATCCAACTCGAAGGTATTGAGATCGGATTTATTCAACACTTCCTTTTTGTAGTTTAATAACAAAAATTATCCTCCCTCTCATCATCCGAAGGTATTGAGATCGAATTTATTCAACACTTCCTTTTTGTAGTTTAATAACAAAAATTATCCTCCCTCTCATCATCCGAAGGTATTGAGATCGAATTTATTCAACACTTCCTTTTTGTAGTTTAATAACAAAAATTATCCTCCCTCTCATCCTACCCGAAGGTATTGAAATCGGATTTATTCAACACTTCCTTTTTGTAGTTTAATAACAAAAATCATCCTCCCTTTCATCCAACCCGAAGGTATTGAAATCGGATTTATTCAACACTTCCTTTTTGTAGTTTAATAACAAAAATTATCCTCCCTCTCATCATCCGAAGGTATTGAGATCGAATTTATTCAACACTTCCTTTTTGTAGTTTAATAGCAAAAATTATCCTCCCTCTCATCATCCGAAGGTATTGAGATCGAATTTATTCAACACTTCCTTTTTGTAGTTTAATAGCAAAAATTATCCTCCCTCTCATCATCCGAAGGTATTGAAATCGAATTTATTCAACACTTCCTTTTTGTAGTTTAATAACAAAAATTATCCTCCCTCTCATCATCCGAAGGTATTGAAATCGAATTTATTCAACACTTCCTTTTTGTAGTTTAATAGCAAAAATTATCCTCCCTCTCATCATCCGAAGGTATTGAAATCGAATTTATTCAACACTTCCTTTTTGTAGTTTAATAACAAAAATTATCCTCCCTCTCATCATCCGAAGGTATTGAAATCGAATTTATTCAACACTTCCTTTTTGTAGTTTAATAGCAAAAATTATCCTCCCTCTCATCATCCGAAGGTATTGAGATCGAATTTATTCAACACTTCCTTTTTGTAGTTTAATAACAAAAATTATCCTCCCTCTCATCATCCGAAGGTATTGAGATCGAATTTATTCAACACTTCCTTTTTGTAGTTTAATAACAAAAATTATCCTCCCTCTCATCATCCGAAGGTATTGAGATCGAATTTATTCAACACTTCCTTTTTGTAGTTTAATAACAAAAATTATCCTCCCTCTCATCATCCGAAGGTATTGAGATCGGATTCATTCAGCATTTCGTTTTTGGTAGTTTAATAACAAAAATCATCCTACCTCTCATCCAACCCGAAGGTATTGAAATCGGATTTATTCAACACTTCCTTTTTGTAGTTTAATAACAAAAATCATCCTCCTTCTCATCCAACTCGAAGGTATTGAGATCGGATTCATTCAGCATTTCGTTTTTGTAGTTGAACAACAAATATCATCTTCCCCTTGAGTGATTAACATGATGCAAAATGAGAGACTATTCAGCTTTAAAGCATGCAGATCGACACTCATAATTGAATTGTTTTTTTAAAGTCTTGTGGTCTGTTTTGTTAACTATTTTTTTACTTCAAGGATCATTAACACAATTAAAGGCATATAGCAGTTAATCAGCTTGACATTTTTAGGGAATTATGAAAATAATACTGATTTTTGTGGTGGAATTTCATCATCGATTGTTTCTTTACTTCTTGGTGCATTTCACTTCTAAAATCATGCACTTATGTTTCTTACGACATTTCTCGGAAATTTCTTATCGTATAATCGAATCGATTTATTCTTCAATTTTAATCAGATGTACGGTGTATTTAAAAACTTATTGAATATTTTAGGATTTTCTTTCTTATATCATGATTATTATGATATTTTATGATTATATGATATCATGATTATTATGATATTTTATGATTATATGATATCATGATTATTATGATATTTTATGATTATATGATATCATGATTATTATGATATTTTATGATTATATGATGTTTTATGATTATATGATATCATGATTATTATGATATTTTATGATTATATGATATCATGATTATTATGATATTTTATGATTATATGATATCATGATTATTATGATATTTTATGATTTTATTATATCAATTTTTTATGATATTTACTTTCTTATCATTGCTTAACATAATTAAATTAATAAACATAATTTGAATTTTTAAGAGTGGTGCGGTGCGGCAGCTGATTTTAGAAAAAAGTGATTTGAAGATCTCTAATGTATGTAAAAATGAATAATAAATTAAAAGCTACTGAGTGGGAAATAATTTATAACGAAAAGACTTTTAAAAATACGCTTTTATTTAGGCGCTAAAAAGCAAAAAATGATATTTTAATCCCAAATATGTGCGTTAAAATAAAATCGTGAAATCTTGAAGTGTTGAAAACTGTACTATAAAGAAATTAAGCCACGATGATTATCATATGAAAGAAAATTCAAAAATATTCAATAAAACTTAAATTACATTCTACATCTCATAAAATTTTACTTTATACGAATTTTTATTTCAACCCCCCCCCCCCTCCCGCTTTCACAACTTCGTTTAGATGTCCACATTTTTGATTTAAAAATGGTGAAAAAGGAAATGATTGATTAAAATGACTGATTTTGAATATACTAATAAAATCATTTTTTAAAGAACGTTTTTATTTTACTATAAAAATTAGATGCATAAATAGAAGAATAATGGTTTTAAATTTCCAAAGACAGACATATTGCTTTCAGTTTATAACATTTAATTACAAAGGATCCACATTTTTTCCCATTAAAATTTTATTTTCCATTTTAAAAGGAATATACAGAGCGAAATTTAAGTCTTCATACAAATGATGAAAGCAGTGACTAATATGGCTGGTCGTAGTGCCGACCGTCATATAGCGCATATTTTGCAATGCACAAAATGCAGATAATTCATAACACTCTTCCAAAACGCATCCAGAAAATCTAAAACCGTCCCTGTCTTGATCTTTTAAATAAATTTTTCCGCAACGTCAAAGGGCTGTAGGTTAGTTGCATAGCTAATCAAAAATGTTAAATTTCACGCCTAACATTTCATTTGAAAGTGATGAATCACTTGGGATTATATACCTGTTGTGTATTTAATCTAAAGTAAACTCTGTATGGTACATGTTAAAACTCCCAGTATCTGTCTTAAGACAAGTGGGACCCATATAAAAAACAATATCATTTAGTGGCCGCTGATTTCCAATAAATTTGCATCGAAAGGGGTCTTTCTACCCTTCTTTTCGAGTCTTTCAAATCGGATTGAATTTTTAAAACCCCCACCGCAGTCTTGAAAAAAATAATACTGATTAAAAATCTTTTTGACGCATTAATTTTTATAATTTTTTTAATAATGTGAGATTTTATTTTTATTCTTTTATTTTTAATGCAATTTTTCTGAGTAGAATTTTGACTTTTTCTATCAAGGCCCCGGAAATAATGTTAAACTGAAAAGTTTTTTTTTTTCTAGAAGTTTAATCTAGCAAGGACACAATCTCAGATTGCAAAAAAAGATTGTATGCATCAGTTACCAGAATTGATTGGAACTATTTTGTAAAACAATTTTAGGGACACTGAGATAGGGGGACAAAGACAGCTTTCTTAAATTTTTAATAATCTCGAACCTCTTTTAATGTTGGATATGCCATGTCTGACTCAACTTATCATGCCACTGAAGCCTAGAGGAGCAGTGCCCAATTAGGAGTAATTGTTAAAAGCACTGTCCTGATTATCCTGATATACAGAATAATTTCAATGCATTCTTCCTTCATTAGTGACATCTTTTTGATATTGGTTCTGAAAACGAATGAGAAATTAGTAAACATCATCACCAATTTTATGGAGACTTATGACACACTCTATTATTATCATTCTTGCATTATCACAATTTTATGGAGACTTATGACCCACTTTGTATTATTATCGTTCTCCTATTATCACAATTTTATGGAGACTTATGACTCACTCTGTATTATTATCGTTCTCGCATTATCACAATTTTATGGAGACTTATAACACATTCTTTATTGTTATCTTTCTTTTATTTGCATTGCGATGTTTCTAATGAAGAGTCTTTTCTTCTGAATTCATGTGTTCATTTTTACTAAAACTCATTATATACTTAAAATAATTTATTTAGTTTTAGAAAATCCTCCACTTTATAAAACATTGCTGAAGTCTTTTATTACATTTTTCTTTCAGAAAGGGAGAACGGCGGACTTTTACCTTCAAAGTGCAAAGGCAGATCATTCATCTATAAAACGGAATGGCAGTTTCGCTAAAATATCTCCAAATACTAGTTCCGACAGCATGTATTCTAATTCGAGCAAAGAGGAGTTATCCAAACTTGAGAATGGTGTTAGCAGACGAAAACCTTCCATAATCACGAATTCGAGAAAAGCTTCTGAAGCTGAAAACGTTATAAGAGAAAATACAGAAGAAACATTGCAAGAATCGGAAAATAATGATATAAATTCTTCTGATCATGAAGATGAAAAAGAAGATACCGATAATCAGGATAAAGAAACACCTGAAATTGAGTCAGAAGCGAATGCGGAAGAGGACAAAAATGTGGCATCCCGAGAAAGCATCGCAGAAGATGGGGAGGAAGAAAAACTTCCAGATGAAAATAATGAAGAAAATGAAGAAGAGCAAAAGGTAGAGGGTGAAGAAATGGCTGATCCAACTACAAAAGCTGATGAAACCGAGAATCCCACTCAAGAGGAAACCACAGACGCACCTTCAGAGGAACCTGAAGATAGTCCAGGCTCAGATAAAGAAGACGAAAATACTCCAGATAGTGCAGAAACGGAAAATGTAAATGAAGAAAACGAAGATACTGCCAGAACTGCAGAGCAAGAAGTTGCTAATGATGAGGATAAGGATGACAGTAAAACGGAAGAGAACAAGGAGGAGCCTGAAACAGAAGATAGCCAAGAAGCAAATACTAACGATGAAACCGAACATCAAGAGGATGAAATTCAAATTGACCCACCAAATGAAGAAACAGAAGAAGATAAAAATGAAGAAGAAACTGAGACTAACACAAAAGAGGGTGCTGATGAGGAGTTGGCTGAAGAAAATGCAACTGATGACAAAAACACTGAGGCTAATGAGGAAAAAAATGAGGATTCAGCAGAAGAAGCAGATCCTTCTCAATCCGAAGAATCAAGTGCGACTGTGATTGAAGCAACGAACAGTCACAAAGCTACAGAAGATGCTGACGATTCAATCGATAATACAAAATCCGATGATGAAGATAGCACAGCAAATGAAACCAATGAAAATCTTACTGAAGATACGAATGATGATCTTGGTAAGATGCAAAATTCAGAAGGAAAAACTGTGGCAGAAGTTGGAAGTGGCAATGCAGAAAATGCTGACAATGAGGAATTAAATGATGAGCAACCCACAGAAAACGCACAAGAGGAAGACAGTGGTAAAATTAATGGAGAAGAAAACAAGGAAGAAGGTAATGAACAGGAAGAAGGTGAAGCCAATACTTCGGAAGATACTAAGGAGGAAAATAAACCAGATAATGAATCAGAAGAACAAAGTGCACCCACAGAAGAGGAAGAAATCCCCGCAAACGATGAAGAAAACAAAGAAAATGAAAACCCTGATGAAACGGCTGAAAATGAGAGTGAGGAAAAGGTCGATGAACCAAGTGATCCAGCCAATGAAGAAAAAGAAGCAGATGAAAAAGTGGAGGAAAATGACAATGATAATAAAAATGAAGATACTAGTCACGAAGTGGGGGAAGAAAATGGGGAGGAACCAAAAGAGGAAGAACAACAAGAAGAATCCGTGGATAAAAATGAAGAAGAGCAAGACAAAAATGAACCTACAGCTGAGAGTTCAGAAAACAATGAGGAAAACAAAGGCAGCGATGCAGATCAACCACCTCATCAAACAAGTAAGAAAATATTTTACGGACATTTAGCTCATTCCTGTTTCAAATATCTTTTTGCCCTTTTGTCATAAACGACAATTTATTCAAATTTATGCGATATATTCTTTGATTTCTAATCTATTCTTTCGCCTACATAATTAAATTCTTTGAGGTAGCTTCGCGTAACAAAAACATTTAGAAAGGTTAACAATTATTGGCTGAAATATTATTATTTTTGTTGAAAATGAATATCATATTCAAGTTTTCATGCAAATCAAATTCTGTGACCTTAATCGACAACTTTTCAAAACTAATCGAAAATAGTGGATATGGCTTATTAACGAATAAAAAAGAATGGACTTCTTGATTTTTAGAAAATTGATTTTGATATATTCATATTGTATGACAAAGAGTTTTCTTTAGGTAGTATTTTGACATTTAGAAAAATCACACATTAAACGGAAATAATTAAAATTTTAAGAAATACTTTTATGAGGAAACATAATAACTGCAAACTAGAAGAAATAATTAGTGTGGTTCTTTCTTATAGTTTGTAATTACATATTCATAATACATAGTGAATTAATATACATAGAAAAACTATAATTTCACGTTTCCCACTGATATGTTTTCTATATTAGACTGTCCATGTTATGAAAATTAATAAAAAAAATATGATCAAAACATATAATCAAATCTACTCCAAACAGAATTTTACAGGAGGAAGCTAATTTCTAAAAGGAATTATTGGATCTGAGATTACAGTTTTTAAATTGTTTAAATATGCGGAGATAGAAGTTCTGGATTACGAAACTTCAACTTCTAATTTAACTTATTATTATTAAAATTTTTCTTACTTAAATTCCTTTTTTTTTTAATTTTTTGAAAGCACTCTATAAAAAAGTTACATAATTATTCTCAGAACCATTGGTCCATTTGGTTGTATAACAAATTAATCATTAATGCATCAAAGCAATTTACTATTAAATGTTACTGAAAAGACAAACTATTTATACTGCAGTTTTTTTTTATAGAAAGTAGTGAAAAAGTATTAGAATGTATTGCAGAGCTATTTTAAGTAAATTTTAACAAACTGAAATAAATATCTTATGAAAGGTTTGATGTTTTTTTAATTATTAAATTGCTTAAAAATACAACTAATCAAACTTTTAAATACAAATTTCATCGACATTTAAAAATTTCGAGAGTATTCTGAACAAAAGTTTACATCATTTTTTTTATCTATTATTAAATATTGATGAAAAGATAAACTATTTATACTGCAGTTTTGTATAGAAAATAGTGAAAATTTATTAGAATATATGTGTAGAATTATTTTATGTAAATTTTGATGGACTGAAATAAGTAACTTACATAAGATATTTGAAGCTTTTGCTTTTTCTTATTAAATTATTTAAAAATGTAACTAATCAAACTTTTAAATACAAATTTCATCGACATTTAAAAATTTCGAGAGTATTCTGAACAAAAGTTTACATCATTTTTTTTAATCTATTATTAAATATTGATGAAAAGATAAACTATTTATACTGCTGTTTTATATAGAAGATAGTGAAAATTTATTAGAATATATGTGTAGAGTTATTTTATGTAAATTTTGATGGACTGAAATAAATAACTTACGTAAGTTTGATATTTGAGGTTTTGCTTTTTTTAAATTAAATTATTTAAAAATGCAACTAATCAAACTTTTAAATACAAATTTCATTGACATTTAAAATTTCGGGAGCATTCTGAACAAAAGTTTACATTATTTCTTAAGGACCATTAACCAATATTAATCCTTAATAATGTAACTTAATCTGTTTCTTGTTGTTTAAAAGAAGCGTCGTAAACAAGACGACATATACTTTTTATGCCCCATCTTCGTTTGTGCACTTTTGGCTTCCAACTACAGTTTCAGAAAGAAAGGGGAAAGGCATTACGTCACTGACCCCCTAACAACGGGCCATGGCAACGGAACAACAAGGGCTGGTTGGGCGATCGATGGAAGATTTTAGCAAAAGTAATTAGATATATCATTTTAAAGTTTTGAAATTCAAAGCGGGAAAAGTTATTTAGAATGTTACGTTTATAACTCGTCTTTTACTTCTGAACTGAAGTGATGAGTTTCATTGCGATACTTTAATTTTAATGTTTCTTTAATTTTTGTTGTTTTCTTTTACATTTTACGCGATGCTTTTTTTACTTTAGAGTAGACAATTTAGTTTAGGACGCATCTCTGAAAAAAAAACATTCATCACGCATCTCTGAAAAAAAACACACATTCATCTAAACAGATTTAGAAATTTTTGATTATCAGCTTTAGCTCTACTTTGTTTTTCATATTCTAATCGCAACTGTACAAATTGATATGGCAGACATGGGGATAGGTTGGCAAAATAATTAAATTTATTTTGCACTTAAAGTTTAGATTAAAATGAATTATTTAATGAAATCATTTTTTGTTAAATTTGCTCGTTTAAAAGTTTTTTTTTTTTACTTCAAAACAAATATATCAAATGTAAATTTTTTAAATTATTCAAAATACATCAAAAATTTATATAATGATATTTTTAAATCTAATCTAAATCTTATTTAATTTCCAAATTTAATCGAGTTTAAAAAAATTCAAAAGTATCTTCTGTTTGCCCACGTCTCTGCTAAAAATATGATATATATATCATAAGGGATTCAAATAAACATAATTTCACAGTGTAGGGTTCTTCTTGTGTACACCCCCACCTCATCGCCACCACTGAACGTAACAGTATCGACAGGATTTGTTACTATAGTGTAGGGTTGAATTTTGATGGTATTTCTGGGAGATGATTTTAAATCCCAGAAAATTGGATATTTTATATTCTATATGAAATCTATAAACATTTTCCCTGGCAGCATCTATAGATTTAAATAAAATATCAATACAGATGTAGATACAGAAAATGTATAATTTTCTAAAACCATAAAAATTACTTTTGAAACAACAAAGGAGAGAGTGCAGATTTGGAATGCCGTCTCAATTCTGTTTACAGATTCAGGCCGTATAATAGGAAATGCACCTTACCATTATGTAAATAGGATTCATAGCACATGGTTATATTTGAAAAACAGGTGGTTATACTTAGATATTATTCAATGAAATATTTTATAAAAATATTCCTCAGGCTACTTTAAATTAAGTAGCAAAATACGTTATATTATCTTCAGATTGGAAACTTGTTTGAGTGCAATTACTATAATAACTTTGTTAAAATAGTTTAAAGATAGACGAATTTTTACTGTTATTAATTTTGACTAAAAGTTACCCAGACTGCACCACAGACACCTTAAACCCTGCCTTAATTGGAAAAATTAAATTAAGAGAAGTCACACTAGAGGAACAGCCCATAAAGCAGCTATGATAACTAGGTTGTTCTTATACAACGAAAGTGAAAGAGACAAAGGCTAAAAAATATCAAATAAAGGGACGTTATGGATTTCAAATATTGGTTGAAAAGAACAGGCTACATGATTTTGCATGATCTTTGAGGAAATCAAGGAAGAAGACATAAAATATACCTAAGTTCATACATATTATTCTGATTTTAATTTAACTCAATTAAACCAAAAATACTTTTATATTATTTGCGCTTAAAAAATTAATGGACAAATTTGTGAAAACAGTTATTTTAATTTGAAAACAATTTTCGACGTCGTGATTTTAATAGGCTATTTAACCGATATTAAAATCCATTTATCCCACCTGGGGAGGTACTTCAAATACGAGCTTCCGATATGGTGGTTGGTTCTCGCCACCAAGGTGGGTACAGAAATGGTGTGGCTTCGGCTACTCCCAGGTCATTCCAGGACGTGCCTCCTATTGGAAAGGTTGTACCGTGACCGGTGATGGTTTTTAGAACTCAACTTTAGTTCCAGCCAAAGCTTTCATGGTGGTCCGATCATTCAGAGTTATCCGTGTGCCTTAAAGGCGGATTGGAGTAGACAATGTGTGGTTTAAAATGTATTTTTTAAAAGCTGATTGCATTATTTTAATAATTAATAAATTACAAAAGAAATATATTTCTTTTTATTAAAATTACATCTCGATCCTTCTATATATTAAAATATTTTATGATCCAAATTCAGCCGCTATTTTCTAATATTTTCCAAAATATTTAAAAAATTTTATATATTCAGTTAATTCCAGATCGGATTTATTTTTCGAAAACGAATATCTAAAGAGAAATAGCTAAGAAAAATACTTATATAAATCAAGACTAGTACATAGTATAAAAACTAATTATTATTACTCAGTATGTTATCAATTTTTAAATTAAATTCTGTGAAAGTAGATACTTCCTTTCAAAGTATTAAAACATATTCGACTTTTATTAGATTCCATAATAAAAAAGGGGGGGGGGGCATATCAAAAACCATTTGCAGTGATATTCATCAAGAACAACAATTAAACATGTTAATTGGAAAAAACAAAAAAGTTTTAATCATTTCTACAAAATGATTTGAGAAATCTAAAATATATTCGTATTACATTTTAATTGAAATAAGTGAAAGTGAAAACATTTTCTTTATCTCAAAATTTTTCTTTATCAATTTATAATTATTTTCTAGCAATTACATTCTAAATATCATGATAAACTGGAAAAAATACAGTTATTATTTTTTTTTAAATTGCCAGACAGTAAACTCATGTGACTGGACGCATAAAAAAGTATTGATTATCAAATTTTAATTTATGCATTAAATTTAGTATTTCGCTTTCAGCTTTTGTATTCAAATAATTATATTTAGTTTGTTTTCAAAAGCTCGCTTAAAGTTACTTTTTAAAAGGATAAAGAAATTATTAGTCTAATAACTTTTATGTATTCAAAAATAAAAAAAAAGTTTTATGAAGCATTTTAATTGCTGTTCGAAAAAGTGATTTTTAAAAAAAAATTCTATTTATATTTTAGCTTTTAATGTATAATTCATTGTCTCTATAAAGATGTATGTATGTAGGGGTGTTGATGTCCTACAAGCCAGACCGTCTGGCCGAGAGTTAGAAAACTTGGTACTCTGAAGGGTGGAAACGTGCTTCTTGAAGCAATTTTTTTGTAATATTTTTAATTAAAACTTAAATTAATTAAAAATTAAGTAAAAAATGGCATTTCTGTAGAACTTTTGAAAATATTACAGCACATTATATATATTCAATGACGCCAATTTTTTGCTGTATAATTTATTCTGGTTTAATCATTTAAAAAAATACTTTAAAAGTATTTTATTATAATATATCTCGTTATTGAATTGTTTTCATCATTGATGTTAATATTTCTTCCTGGCTTTTCCCAATTGTTGATGGTAAAGATATAAAGATTCAGGTTACTTTTTCCATTTTATGTAGGTTTCAGTATAAGACAAGTTAATAAAAATTTTGAAATTTTGTTCCACTCACAATTAAGGTTTAACTATACAATCAAGCAATAGTAAAATATTTTAAAGTGTACTCATTTTTAAATACTTCAGCTCTCCCTTGTTAAATAATTGGATGTTTATACGTAATGACAGAAAATTAGGGAATGACAGAAAATTAGTATTCATAATGAACATCCTGAATTCCCTTTTTACTAAATTCAACATAATCAAATCAATAATCATTATTAATCTAAATTAATCTATTGACTGATAATCAATTTCTAAGAGTGCTAAAATAGTATATTAACACTGAGAACATACAAGAATATGATATTTCGAAATTCTAGTCTATCAGGACGAAAGTAAAAAGTCCATAACAAAATGTCCTCTTTACAAACATGAAACCAGTCATGTAAAATAAAAGAGTATGAAAAGAGGATAGATATATTTGTGAAAATTGATGGTTCAATTTTTTACAAGTGACTCACAATTTTTAGAGATATTTGATATATGTGGCAGATTTTTTTAGAAAATTATTTATATTTTTATGCGATCAAATTTTTTTAAGAGATAATGTTAAACATAGCAATCAATTTTTTTTCATTATTCTTGACAAAAATCCCGCTATAAAAATTATCAGAAAGTTTTTTTCAATGAATCATATCGAAGAAACTTTAGTTAAAATATCATAAAATGTTAATTTAAGGAAAAATAAAATATTTATTATATTTTTCGATTTCACAGATTTACTAAATTTGAAAAGGATTTTTTTCTAAAGTATTGATTTTGAAAACTGTTATGAAATTATACATAAAATTCGTGTTACCTTGATTTGATATGTATGTGAAACGAAATACATACCCCCAAATACATTATGTGCCAAAAATTGACAGTTAATAATAAAATATTATCTAATGACGTTTTAAAACATAAACAAATTACTAATTAATATTAAAATCTATATATCTGTTAAAGTCCAAATTTTAAAACACCATGAAATTTTCGAGAAAATGGAATTTATATTCAAGGGCATTCTTTAATGAAAATTAAAGATCTTTGCAAAAAATATTCTTGCTGGAAAATTGATGAAAGTAAGAGACTAATTATCTTTTTCATTTCAGAGGATCATTTAGATGAACTAATTGAACATTGGATAAAGGAAGGAGACCTCTTAAGGTTGGAACACGTTGTACTGGCTGGTCAAGGAGACAGACTCATTGAAAGAACATCAGATGATAAACAAGTTCAAGATTTTTTGGATTTAGTTCCTATATATATGGTAAGACATCAACCATGAATTCTGAAAAACTCTAATTAAGTATAGAAAGGAAAATAAAAAAAATGCTTTAATGGAGAATTGATAAAGTCTAAGACATTGTTGCTTTATTTTGATAAATAATAACAAAAAATACTGTGAATCTAAGATTTAATATATTATTTTAATTATAATCCCTTGCCTTGCATTATATACTTTTAGTACAAAACCATTATACGATTAATGAGTCGTGAACAAAGAAAAATTCGTTTTGATGCCTTTTATCATGGTTCAGGAATATGAATAAACAAGGAAAAATCCATATTATTCACTTTGATGGCTTTTAGCATGGCTCAGGAATATGAATAAACAAAGAAAAATCATACTATTCACTTTGATGGCTTTTAGCATGGCTTGGGAATATGAATAAACAAAGAAAAATCATACTATTCACTTTGATGGCTTTCAGCATGGCTCGGGAATATGAATAAACAAAGAAAAATCATACTATTCACTTTGATGACTTTTAGCATGGCTCGGGAATATGAATAAACAAAGAAAAATCCATATTATTCACTTTAATGGCTTTTAGCATGGCTCAGGAATATGAATCGTAGGAAGAATGATATTGGTTCTACTATTTTCTTGCTGATTATGGTTTATATCATCAGTCTGTATTATTAATGTACATCAATTAAAAGCTAATATGAATGTGTGAGCTTTAATAATGAAATTTTTCTACGGCTAGGTTCGCTCCTTGTCTTGATTTACTCTAAGTGAACAAAAAATGTTCTCTAAATGTTTTACAAGAAGGCAGCCTACCCACATATGTTCAGACTTGACCAGACTTTTACTTCAGGTTCTTCAAGATGATTTTTATCAATAGAAGTTGCCATACTTTCCTAATAGACTTCTGTGTGCCTTAACTATGAAACTTCGCTACAGTTAGGTTGGTTCCTTGTCTTGATTTATTTAATTTACAAGAAATCAATCTAAACACATATGTTCAAGTTCAGCCTAACTTTTATTACATGTTCTCCAAGACTATTTTCATCAATAGAAGTTGCAATACTTTTTCAATTGAATTATAACAACACAACCTTACCTTAACAACATTAACAATGAAATTTTGCTATGGTTAGGCTGGATCTTTGTCTTGATGTACTCTAAGAGAATAAAAATTGTCCTCTGAATGTCTTACAAAATCTTAATCTATCCACCTATGATCAAGTACATCTAGGCTGTTTCTTCATGTTCTCCAAGATTGCTTTTATCAAATAATAGTTGTCATACTTTCCTTTTATCATTACTCTTTGATTTATGGACTTGGCGCAATATACTGATCTAAGTAGAACTACCACCGGCTTTAATGAACAATAAAAGTCAGCTGTTGAACTTTGAAGCTTGTTTCTGGCGAATGGCATTTCAAATATCTGTTGCAAGTTAAATATTGTTATTCTTTGATATTCCAGTTAATCACGCTTTTCGTTATCAGAAATTTATCTTTTTTCAATTTATATCTTTCTTGTGTATCTTTCTAATTTAGATATTATGCTATGCTTGGAAGATGAACAACAGAAACGGTGGGGCAGAAGCAATTAGACGATAAATAATTTGAAAATTAACATTTTGTTTGAAAGTTGAATATTAAAATGGTAAAAAATTGCAAAAAAAATTATGAAAAAGCATTTCTTTTTCATATCACTTTAAGATAACATTTCCTGATGATTTCTTGCCCATACTGATGCTTCTGCTACTCTACCTACATTTTACGGTTATTCTCTGTATTTGAGGAGGCTTTAGATTATCAATTAATGAAATGGACCTGAAATGGGAGGCTAAATTCAATGCTACTTGGCATGTCTGAATCATTCAATTTCCTTCAGTATTAAAATATTTTTAAGAGCAAGCGAGACGAACTCGTTATTTGAAACTGATTTCAAAGATCTGTCATGCAAATGAGTCTGAATTGCGTTATCAGCCATTCTCCATCAGCAATATATGTTGACCTTGAAATAGTCTGGGAATATGGACTTTCGATTCGATGTCATCCATGTACAATTATCATGGCTTAAAATTTATGATACGCACTCCTTGAATGGTCTGTCTTCACTTCAAAATCTTATAAATTGATTCAAATGATATCTAATTCTAATACAGATACGATTTGAATTAAATTATTGTAATATAGATATAATAGATTTCGGTGAAGGTCTGTGAGACAAAGAAATCCAATGAGAGTACCAACTATTCTTCGTAGGCGAAACACCCTGCCTTCAAATGATGTAGAGATATAGATGGTCTGCTTCAGCGTTATCCAAGTATTCTGATCACGGCTCATAATTTATACCATCATCTCTTCCAGTCTCACATAACATTATGATCAGATATCGATTCTAATCATTCCTTGAGCAAGCTGAGTGACATTTTGATAATCTTTTTTTTTTTTTTTTTCTCTCTTCAAATAGTGTTTTTAGGAAAGTTCTTACATGAAATCTTAAACTATCTTTCATAACCAAAAAAGATAAATAAAAGGTTAAAAAAATGTTGCATGAAAAATAAAAGGCTCTTATCTTTTCGATTGAAAGTTTAGAGTAAGATTTGACTGGATTTCGCAAAAGTTTAAAAATAGGTTTGAGCATGTGAGATAATGACAAAATGTTATCGAAATAAAATCATAATGTAATCCTAAAGAACAGTGTGCGATAAGCTATTTTTAATCAAAATTCATAATTACTTCCACAAATTTTCTGAACCAAAATTCATAATTATTTAATCAAAATAATTACTTCCACACAATCTTTTACATTTTATGATACCTACCTTTACATCTTGTAAAATTACCTGAAAGTTGATATCTTCTGTTTAAACATTAATCTTTATACTGTAGAAGCATATAATTTCATTCATAATGGAACTGAATTGGGCATTTTAACTAGCGATTACCATTGTTATTGTACTAAATTTTTGTTAATATATCAGAAAAAAATATCCTTGCTACAGAAAGGAAGTCAATTCTTTGGAAATTCTGGTATATGCTTTTATCATTTGATGACCGCCACTTTGCACAACTTCTTTTTTAACATTCCTCATGAAAATAATAATTTATTGATAATTTTGTGACTTTTAATAATTCATTGTACCCAGCATTTGTTCTTACTACAAAGACATAGATTATCTAGTTTATTATAGTCATTATTATCTATACTAGTCATAAATCATACGGCATTTAATGGCTGCACTGCAATAAAATATCTTTCAAAGACACCAAATTATAATCTCCAAAGAAAGAAACCGAGAGCGCATGCGACAGAAAGAAATTTAACGAGAAGGGATATAATCAGTCATGTGGAGTGCTAAATGTATCAGAAATCATATTATAATAATGTTTCTTAAATATATATAATTGAATATTTGTTCCAGCTATTTAAATAGCTGAAATGCTTCCGATTCAAACCAGTAGCTTCCTAAATTTAGTAAAATATTGAATTCTAGACTCTCAGTTTTTAAAGTTTGTTTATTAAATTTGAACAATAACTTATTTTTGTATTTTTAATCATACCGAAGTAAAACTTTACTTTAAATTAGTTTCTATCACTTATTTTTGTATTTTTAATCATATCAAAGTAAAACGTAGAAACTAATCCATGTCCATTAGAATACTCTGAATAAATTTTATTACTCGTAATAAATATTTTAAATATGTATATGGTTGTTATCTGCAGAAAACACTAAAATATATCGAGCAATTCCTTTATGTAATGTTTTACGTCATTTCATCACACGTGCACACAGGCATATGATAAAGCCAAAGATTAATTTTGCTCAGATAATTCATTTCTTACATAAATTATTTGAATATCTTTAACACATACATTTATTTTGTAAGAGATGTTGCCTGTAACAAGATCTTGTCGTTTTACAGTATCATATATCTTCTATAGGCTCGCCTTCTGAATTATTTTTTTCTCATTTTTATTAAGGTAACAGAAATTGTAACAAAAATATGTCATAAAATTTTAATGTCTGTAACTTGTCTCTAAAAAATGAATGAAATTATTTTCGAAATATAGATAAATACCATTAAATATTACACGAGTATGGAGGATTTTAACTTGAAAAAAATAAACATTTCTTTAGAACTGATGGCTTTTATTAACCCCACAGATGTATGGAGATAAATTAAAGGCAGGCTAATAGATAAATTTCAGTAAAAGAAAGAGCATTTATAAGCATCAGATATCTAATTTTTAACTGAAGAAATCTTGAGTTTGTATTATCATCAAATTTCTATTTTTTTTTAAGGAAGAAACGATGATTTTTCTACAATTATACTGTAAACAAA
Source organism: Argiope bruennichi (assembly GCF_947563725.1). Taxonomy (NCBI): domain Eukaryota; kingdom Metazoa; phylum Arthropoda; class Arachnida; order Araneae; family Araneidae; genus Argiope; species Argiope bruennichi. The sequence goes on from NC_079163.1 coordinate 21,603,083, forward strand.
TTAAAATTATGAAATATTTTGTCTTGGACATTGGTCATCATATGTTTAATCATGAAAAATCCCTATAACCAAAACATGGACAGCAATATTTCATATATTTTCGGAAAAATCTATAAAAAGAATCTTGCTTTCGTGACGGAAACATATCACAGCAAATATTCCTTTATCACTTTAATGTTATCGTAAATAGATAGAGCACGCTATAAAGCAATTACCAGGGGAAAACTTCGGTAATTTTATTTCAGCGTCCTATTCACTTTTCTGTCATTTTGTATCTAAAAGAGGCGTAACATTGCAGATATCATGCTGTCGCGCATTATTTAATCTTCTTCGACCTCTGAAACTTTTCGGAAATCCACGGAAGTAGCAATTACAGCAACAATATGATCGGCAATCCCACGCGGCATTAAGTGGTTATTTTTTTGTTGTTGCTGATAATGATTTGCTATTTTCTATATACGGGGGAGCAGTTCTTCTATTCCCTTGGGGACCCGCTTTAAATAGTTGGCAAGGAATGGCAAAATTAAAACTAAAATATTTCAAAAATATTCATGAAACGAGTAATTAAAGTGAATGAAAATTCGAGGAAAAAGTTGAAGAATGAATTTTAAGAGGATTATGCAAGTGTTTGGGGAATTTAGATTTAAGTTAAATATCAAACCGAATGCTTTTGAGACTGAACAAAGCTAATTTCTTTTTCTATTGGTTGATAGCTGAAAATATCTACTTGCTAAGTTTGCTTTCAAAGCATTAATTTATTATTTGACATTTGCCGTCCATACTGATTTGTGTTCAACGAATATTATCTTAGAATTTTTTTTTAGATGTAAAAAAATTAATTGAGTTATTTCATGGTAATCTTCACATCTTTTCAAATTTGTTTTTAAAATTTATTCAAAATGTATTGTTTTTGTTGAATTTATTTTATAAGATAGATTTTAATAAAATTTTTCATCGCAAAAATTATGTAGAAATTTATTTTTTGAAAGTAAATAATTATTTATCAACGCGAATATTGTTGACTTTCTCTTTAAATTCATTTCTTAAAAAAATATATCATAATAGAATAATTCTTTCCTTCACTTTTTTCTTTATCATATAAGAATCATACAAAAAGTAAATATTCTAATCTCTAAGAAATTTGATCTCGAGATTTTAATGATTCTTCATATTTGACCAAATGAATCCAAGACCACCCTGAATCCGAAAAAACTATATTAAAAATCGCGTTCCCTCAATGACCACGACAACTCGAAAATAGAATATGCTAGATATATGAAATTTGCTATGTGGTCTTTTTATTTACCGACTGTACTTTAAAGTACCGTTTAAATCCGATTGATATCTTCAAAATATGATTATATTTTCTAACAATATTTAAAAAAAAAAACACGGAGAACGTATTTCCAATAGGAAGCAATAGATATCAACTAAAACTGACATTAAAAATATTTATTAATAATTTAATTAATTAAACTACTTTAATTAATTAAAAAAGGCTTTTTTCTTCTCTCTGGCTTTATTCTGTATCAAAACTTTAACTAATGGTTCAAAAATAAATTTGAAAAATTGATGGTAAAATAAGTCAGTAAATAAAGGGTTAAACCCAAACTGGACATCTGTCTCAGATATTGGACGAAATCCATCAAAGGAAAGGAAATCTCTTTGTTCGCTACTCCATCTATATGCACACATATGATACAAGATAGAAACATGGATTTTGGCATACAAACTGGCATTTGGCATACAGTTTAATCACTGTAATGTATAGGGTGGCCGTAAAATGATTTTCTGTTTGTAGAGGCATCTACAATGAAAATTAATGATTGTAATGAAACGTAATTCTATATACCATCTGTAGAAGGCCAAGGAAAATGACATTCATAAAATATTTTGTAACAAAATGCACCAAGATGAGATATTTTGGCTTGTTCGGAATGGCAACGGATCATACTCAAAAACACAAAATTCATGACGCAAAATTTCTTTAATGATCCAGTTGAAAAAATGTGCATATAAAAATAAAAGTCATAAATAATGAAACTCTCTGTTTTCAGCGAGTCCCTTTGTAGTGAATGCCTATCAAAAATCATATAAATCATATCAAATATCTGTAAACTACAGGCTCCGACAAGGCTGTGTGGGATGTAATTGCCGCGCCGCTCATCATCCGGGTATGCTTCTAAAAAAGCCATGTTCTTCCCTTCTCTTTGGAACGCTCTCGCGCGCACTGCCTCGGTGAAGCTCGTAGTAAAAATCAAATGTTTAAGTTCTTTAGTTAAATTGTGAAGAAAATTATTTTTCGAAAACGTTGCAATAATTGGAGTCACAACAAAATACCCCCAAACCTAATTACAACACCTTATTTATCAACATTAGGATACCCTGGGTCCTGTGCAAAATTTCATTTTAATCTTTAAAAGATTCCTATAATGATCTTTTCTATATACAAAATATTGCCTTGACAATTTCTGTTACTACTTTTTCCCTTGCCTTTGACAGTCAGCATAATGAAACTCGTTGATAAATTCCATTATTTATCAAAAGTAAGATCTAACCTCTTTGCAAAATTTCACCTTAATGTTTCACTGATGCCTTTTCATATATAGAAAATATTGCATTGAAAATTTTGGGTACTATTTTTTACCAAATATATCTCCCAGTACCTTTTCAGTCAGCATATGAAATATGGTTTCATTCTGTTCAATAGATGCCTCTTAATAGGGAACATTATTTTATGGCCTGTATATCTGTAGTAAATTTCTATTGAATGTTGACAATTTGTCAATAATCTGTTTTTTTCCCCATGTATAATAAAGCGATATCTAAAATAAGGCAACCCAAAATGCAAAAATTATTAATATGAAGTAAGCATAAAATGCGCCGTATTCTATAGGCACGCGAGAAAATAAAAAGAAGCATCTATATTTAGATTATATCACTGCTACAGTACTTAAAACTTCTTTTCCAGACTTAGCCATAAATTTGTATTTAAATAGCTGCAAAGCGTTTCAGATATTCATTTTGCATTCCTTTTCTATTTGGTAACATCTAAATAGATGATTCCATGGAAAATGCTTTTTATAATAATAATAATGCATAATTATATTTTGAATATTGAGTTATAAGGATTATTGCATTTTTTATTTTGAATAGTATCCTCTTCTGTCTTTATGTCATATTTATTTGAAACTAAAATTCATTTATAATTGTTATTATAATACGACAAAAACTACAAAACAGTATTTTAGAAGTGGAAACGAATAGCTACAAGCATTTACAATTCTGCAAACATTGGATTTAACTTACTTAATGACAAACTTTGAATTAATATTCTTGAAGATAATCTACTTTTACAATTTGAATATGGATGCATTTTTGATTTCGTAACTAATTATTTCCACTAAAAGTATCTAAAAACTCACGACTTCAAACATCTTACGTGGCTAACAATCGTCGGTTGCTAAAAACTTTTACAAAATTTATCATGTTTCGAAACTACCAATTTGTTATGTCTGGTAACTTCTGGTGGAAATTACACTGGATAATTGGATAATTTTAGTTCTAAATCGTTATTATAAGATGCAAAAATAACAACTAATTTAAACAATTTCAAATTTTATCATTATAACTATATTATTATAACTAATTAGTTCAACGGCACAGCTGGTCGGTAACATTATAAGATTTCCCAATAAATTTTGTTCTTTGAAAACGAACTTTATTAAGCACTAATTTTACCACATTTATGCTAATACGAGACGAATATGATTTAATTCATTCATTATATATCGCCTGTTTTTCATTAATTAAGAATAATTTAATAATTGACGAATAAAATTAGTGCATTTTTTAATAGTATTAGGAAATTTTTTAGAATAATATTAATAATAAATGTTTTGAATTAATTAATAAAAATTAAAAAGTATGCTCAAAATTAATTTTTTTTAGATTTAAATCTAAACATATTTACATAATTTAAGAAAATAGAAATTCGTGTAGTATAATTTTAAAATCAAAATTTAAAAACTAACAATTTCAAATTTTTAGTTATGGAAATCAGCCAAATTTATTTCTCTAAGACGGAAAAATATCGATTGATAATTTATTATTATTTCAGGATTATTTAAGTGAATCTCTTTCGTTAAAAAATTATTTAAAATCAACTTCAGTAGCCCCATCCAATCAAATCACAATGAAGTGGTATATATGCAATTTACTTCTATAATTGCCGATTACAACAAATCATTTAATTTATTCATGATTAAACTGGTAATTTTGAAGGCGAAGTTGAAACTGATAATTTTTTTTCTTATTTAACCGAAGTTGAAACTGATAATTTTTTTTCTTATTTAACCGAAGTTTCTTGGAATAATTATATATCTCAATTAAGACATTTTAAGGACCCTTTCTTAGAAACAGATTCACGAATTTCAGTACTAAGTTAAATTTAGAAATTTTAAACAGGCGATTTTAAATGTATATTGCTTGTGAAAATGTTTGATCGAATTATTTGGCTCTGTATTTTTAAAAATTTAACTAATTATTCTCTATCTAAAAGAAATAGAACCACATACTCTGATAATTTGCTAAATTTAATTTTTACACAAATGGACTTCGTATCGTTTTAATACTATTTAAATTCAACTTTCATAGACATACACCAGCAAAAAATAGCATATTTCTAGCTACAGAAAGTTTGCTCATTCAAATGCGAAACATGGATTTTTTTTTTTTTTTTTTTTTTTTTTTTTTTTGTTAAAGACAAGTTTCTTGATAGAATTACATTTTTGCATTCAAACATTTTAAAGCGTCTTTTCTTAAGAAACGGATCTACGAAGCTTCAATGGTGTCAGGTAACGTGCTTTTCTCAACGTACTATAAAAGCTACGAGGGAGTTAAAGTCATTTCCCCCTTAAGTACCTAAGGTTGAATATCTTTCTGGCTTAATGTGCGTAATAATATATTAAGTTTCTAAATAGAAGACACTTTACGTCGTTGCCTCTTTCAAAAGTTCTTTCACGACAGGCGGATTTTCCTGCATGTATGACATCAACAATATGGCTTATGGCTTGGAGAAAATCTTTTCAGAAAATCCCGACAATTGTGTACACTTGCTATTAAAGTAGATGAAGAATTTTTAATGACAAGCAATATCACCCTAAATAGCTAATTTGACAACAGATACAGCATGTTTTATCATATTTTAGCACCGTGTTCAAGAAATCTTTAGCACCACGGTATTTCATAAAAAGAAGCAGGTAATCTCTTGTAGATTCGAATGTTTGAAACAGAACTTAACAAAGGATGCCTAAATCTCTTATGTTAAAAGAATAAAATTGTGTTACGGCATATAAATGTAAAACTTAAAAGTTTTTAATCATTTATACATCGTTAAACAAAATTCTTTAGGCAAAACATAGTTATTTTTCTAATAATATAAATATTTGAAGGTATATAAATTTTCAAAATGTGTGCTTATGCTCTGCGTTGTAACTTTTATTACCAGACAGCACTGAAAAATTTTATTTTACTAACTAAGCACATAAAAAGCTATTTTTGGCAGTACATAAATTTGATTAATTTTTTTAATCTGAAATAATGAATAGCTACGAGTTTAATATCGAAAGTTAAAAAAAAAATTAAAAAACCGAATTGTAACATTTTATGAGAACTCCATTTTTAATTGCCTATGGCTTAGCCTATATGCAAAAGCCTAGCGGCCATAAGAAACGAGTAGAAATGAAATTCAATATATAAATATTTCAAAATATGCGGTCTAAAGTAAGAAGAGCATAAACTGAGATTTCTTGGTTTCGGTTGCAAAAATAAAATTTAGAAAAATAAAAATAATAGCATTGACTGTTATGCATTGCTAATAAAATAGTGCTGCATAGGACTATGAATGTCAGTTGAACGGTACTTGCAGCAAGAAAATAACAGGGTTATACACGGAAAAACATCACGGAAGCACAGCCAATAAATGCTATAAAACTCCATAAAAGCGAAATATTATGTTTGGTTTTAATAGCGCTCTATGTGCCAATTTTCCCAGACGATCATTTTGCATGTGGGAGATGATGAACAACAAACGTCATAGGAAACGGAATCGAATGAACTTTATGTTTGATGGAATTTTGAAACCAGTTACAATTTAAGCAACTCATGTTCGTCTATCAGTATTAATCTCATTGTCCTCAATATCTCCTACATGCAAAATGTCACTACATGTGTTAGTAGGCTCATCGAGCATTTCTGAAACTATGTGCAAACTTTATGGAGTTTGCACATTATGTTCCACATTATTTTTCACTATCTTACGCCGTGTTTTCCATGCTGCAGGTATCATTGGCAAGCTCTTCACGGTATGTCACTGCTTTAATCTATTGACAGCGCATAAAACTGAAAGTTGCATGTAATTTTTATTTTAATTTTGATTCTGAAACGGTAACAATGAGAGTTTTATTTTTGTTTTTACTTTCCAACAAATATTTTGAAATATCTTCATCTCGAATTTTATTCGCATGCTTTTATGGTTATGGATATTATAAAGCAATATTATGACAATCTTATATATGTTGATTTATTCAAATCAATGCTTTATCATTAAAAGTCACCGATGAAGGAAAATTTAAATAAGTTGCTTTTTAATTAAGCAAATATTTGTAAATGCCACAGTAAATTATGAAATACATTTAATTTCAAACTAGCTACCTTTGGTGATCAGCTTATTCGATCAAAATATTGCCTTTTCTGGTTGTAAAACTATTAATAAATTGAATCTTGTTATAAAATAGTACTGCTAGGGCAAATTAATATATATATATATTGTATTAAAGTATGTAATGCAGTTATTTCATACAATGATCAGTTATTTCATAGAATTTCTATTTATTTCACAAAATGACATCAAATTGTGTGAAATAACGATTTCCATGTTTTGACGCTGCAAATTATAGCCATTATCTGTCTGACGGCAGTTCCGTACTATGTTAAACTTTCTGTTTGACGCCAGACTATTGGTTTCCTTTACATTTCTTTCTTTTTACTGAATGGAGGTTTCGGTGACATGGCGAACCCATTTCTGAGCATTTGTAATGAAATTTTGCAACTCCATTCTACGAAGCTTTGAATTAAGTGCAATTGCTAAAGTATTCAATGAAATTATCTGAAACATTCGTACGATGGTTTGTTCTCATCTGATTGCTGCCATTCTACAATAAGTAATAAGGCCGATCTCTGTGCCACGTATTTTATATTATATAAATGTAATTATGATATTTAAACACTATATATGAATAAAATGATATACTCACCCAAAATTCACAGATTTGTATTACTTTTTTTAACATGTTGCTATTTTACTGACTTATGTTTTTTTTTTTTTCTTTTGGTTTGAGAAACTTTGTCGGAGAAAATTTGTATACAAATTTCATCAGAGTATTGAAATTAGATATAAAATTAAAATTTAAGAATTTAATATATGTAATGAAAACTGCATGCAATGCTTTTCAGGCAAAGATCCGTGCTGTCCATGAAGCCGTTGCGAAAGGACAATTACGAGAAGTAAGATCGATCCTTACCAGAAAGCGGTTTGCACTCAGCAGGGATCATGTTGGAGCGAGTCCTTTGCATTTAGCTGTTTTGCATGGACATACCGATGTTTCGACATACATTATTTCTCATTTTCCGGAAACCATGGATGGGCCCGATAATGTAAGTTCAAATTCCTGATAAGTAAGTTAAATTTCAATATTGGGTCATGGATGGCCCTATAACGTAAGTTAATAATACAATTTTGCCTCTCTATTACCCAAAGCGTTGAATTAAGTGTAATTGCTAAAATATTCGATGAAATTGTCTTAAACATTCGCACTATGGTAGGATAATGTAAGTTAGTGATCTTACTTAGTAATTTGAAGTAATCTAAGATCACTAAGCAATTATATTAAAACGTTATTTCATCAATTCATCTTATGAATACAAAGTAAGATTTTCCTATCAGTTTAATATAATTATTATTTTTATCATCCTCTGGTAAGGTTTTGTCTTTGGGGAAAATAAACAACACCTTTTAGAAACTGCCATCAAATTGAAAAGTTTCATTTCTTAAATATTGTTAAATAATTTAGATTTAACTATGCTAATAGTAACTAAAAACTACATAAATTAGTATTTTTAATAGGAAACATTAATTTTCTCAAAAAATAAAAACATTAAGGTAATTTTATCAAATTTGTTTTGTCGTATTTTAAGTATCAAATTCGTTTTGATTACACCAAAACTGATAGCTCAGATTTGATTTCAGGACTGATGAGATTAATAATTTCAATATCAATTATTGTAATCAATATTTTCTTTTGTATAAATTTCAAACAAAATATTTTCACTTTTATATAAAGATACCAGTTAAAACAATATTACAGTCGCATAACAGATATACCATTTGGTATATCTGTTATAGGGCCCATTTGGTAACAAATTGTCTTATATTGTGTTAAGAATAATTTTACCACTTGCAAGTTGCACAATGGGTTTCAGTTTAAAATTGTAAATGTATTTGACATACGAGTAGGAATCTATTCAATAATAATCCTAATGTAAAAAATTAAATTGTTTCTAACATTTTCGTGTCCATGTGTTTAGTTGAAAAGTGAAAAAAAATATTAGAAGGCGATTAGAAGGTTGCATGTTTATTCTGCATTGGTAGAAAAGAAGGAAGCAATTATTTTCGTAACTCCTGTAGCGGATTGTGATGAGCGATGATAAAACCTGGAACATTGTGGTTCGCAGCCCAGTAACATGACCACGATACAAAAGCAATTGCTCGGGTAGCGTAGCGGTTAACTGGCTTATAAGCTATTCACTACACTCCATTACATCCACTTCTTATATAAATGGTATTTTATGGCTTCTTATATAAAAAGGTTTCATGAATAAAGGGCATTAAAGAGTTGCTTATTTTTAAGCTAATTTTATTTAAATCGTGATACCGGCTACTCTATTTATAAAACGCCTGATTTATGAATTAGAAAGTTACACTTCTTTTACTTTTTACGACAAATTATTTCCGTTTGTTTACAATCGGTAACTGAATAAATTATTTATTCTTATTTATCTTTTAAATCTATCGTACCTTAATATTTTCTGGATTAAAATAAAATATGTTGATTGTACTTTTTGTGATAAGGATCACATTTTCATCAAAAATACAATAAGGATAAAAACTCCTAATATATATAATTTAATTCCTATCCTATAAGCTAAGCGAAAAGATAATATTTAAATCTTATACATTTTGTATTATCCTTATAGCATTTTGACAGTTTATAACAAATTAATTCAGTCTGTTTAGAATCAGTAACAGTAAATTATTTATTCTTAAGTATTATTTATTCTTATAAATCTATTGCACCTTATTATTTTCTGTATCAAGAAAATAATTAGGTGTGAAACTGTAATTTTGCTGCTATGAGCTACATTTATATCAAAATTACAATAAGAATAAAAAAAATCCTGATATATACTAAGTAATTCATATCCGAGAAAGTAAACGAAAAGGTAACGTTTAAATCTTATACTTTTTGTATATCACTATAACATTTTGGCATTTAATAACAAATTACTTCAGTCTGTATAGAATCAGTAACAGAATAAATTATTTATTCTTAAGTACCATTTATTCTTTTAAATCTATTGCACCTTATTATTTTCTGGATTACGATACAGGCTCGTAAATTGTAATTTTGCTAATACTGGCTACATATACATCAAAAATATAATGAGAATAAAAACTCTTAATATATATAATGAATTCCTATCCTATAAGGTAAATGAAAAGATAATTTTCAAATTTTATTCTTTTTGAATCATCCTTATCTCTTTAACATTTTGGCTCAAGACTGAGATACTGATGCAAATTAAAGAAAAAATATCCTGTCCTTATTGATCGTCATTCTGTATGAGATCTAAGTTAGATATATATATTGTACCTAAATAAAGTCTCTAGTAAAGCACATTTTTCTTGAAAGCAGATGGTGTGTAGAGTTATTTTGGTGAAACACTTTCTCCAAAAGTGAATGATGAGGAAAGTAAAATCCATTATATCACAACAGTTATTTGATTGTAGTAGCTATACTTACTCCTGTGAAGTCCTATGCACACACCAGAGGTTCCTCTTAGTCTTCTGAGGTGGACAAAAAAAAAGAACAGATCGAATCTGACAGGTCTAGTACTCTGAACTCTTTGGCCAGATAATCGATGAGGAGCATATTGTATTTGTGAAAAGAGACTTTTCTTTGGGTGACATTACCCTCTTTTTTTGTAGTCTCTGTAATAAATAACTTGTGAATAAGGTACCCATTTTGAGATGAGTAATTTACTTATGTTACTGTGAAATCAAGATCAATAAATTATTCCTACTGAATTTCTACTGAATTAGTCTCTGTAATAAATAACTTGTGAATAAGGTACCCATTTGGAGATGAGTAATTTACTTATGTTACTGTGAAATCAAGATCAATAAATTATTCCTACTGAATTTCTACTGAATTAGTCTCTGTAATAAATAACTTGTGAATAAGGTACCCATTTGGAGATGAGTAATTTACTTATGTTACTGTGAAATCAAGATCAATAAATTATTCCTACTGAATTTCTACTGAATTAGTCTCTGTAATAAATAACTTGTGAATAAGGTACCCATTTTGAGATGAGTAATTTACTTATGTTACTGTGAAATCAAGATCAATAAATTATTCCTACTGAATTTCTACTGAATTAGTCTCTGTAATAAATAACTTGTGAATAAGGTACCCATTTTGAGATGAGTAATTTACTTATGTTGCTGTGAAATCAAGATAAATAAATTATTCCTACTAAATTTATTTTTGAAATTTGCTTCAACTTTTTAAGACATTTTGCATGCTTTTCTACAAAAGTTTAGCTCATTACAACAGAAAAGCAGAATGTCTTTATATACATTGACCTTAAATTTAATTTGGATGTTATTTGATTCAATTAGAATTTAAGAACTTTTACCTCACACCAATATTAATTGCAATGCTGAAAATTTCATTCAAATCAATATTCATGCTAAAAATAATTGAATAATTTTAGAAGTGAATGTTGATACCGATTCGAAATATTCACAAAACAAATTTCATAAAATTGTATGAACCAAGTTTAAAACACGAAACATAGATAAATTGGTTTAATAACGCTAATTATAGATCCACGACTGAAGGCAGATAATGTTTCCATGCAATCAAAAAGATTATTTAAATGCTTCAAGGAATTATAATGATATAACAAAGCGTATTTTAATAATTCAAATTACAAAAACTATCTATTATGAATTTGTGTTCCCCGTTTAAATTAGAACAAGAGAATCATCATACAGCTACTAATTAAAATAAAAATCTTAAATTGATTAAGATAGTATCTGATACGTATTTCTTTGAAATGTATGAATTTAACTATGAGTATAGTTATTTGACTATGGATTTCTTTTCTTTACTTCTTTCTGAAAATCATTTACTACTGCATAATTGATAGAAAAAATGAGCTCAGTTTTTCTAATTTAAAATATCAAAAATAAGTAAACGAAGGTAATAACTTTTTTTTGCAGTTTTCTATAAAAACGTTTATTACTACATTTGCAAGAAAGAAATTTAACTGTTGAAAAACAATAAGATCTTCGGGTTTTAGCATCGGGTATTAAGCAGAAATAAACATAAAATGAATACATTTTTCATCGAAATTCTTTTCAAAAATGATATCTCGGCGCATCTTTTATTAAAACGTTTGCGAGAAAAATAGTTCATTGAAGCATATTTGGAGAAATTTTGAACTTTAAGTTGAAATTCAAGATTTATACCAAATTATCTTTCTATTTAATATTTGAAAATCCAACAGGGGGGGCAACTCGTAATTGAGGATGAGAAGCTTCCGGCATGGTGTTTGGATCTCGCCACCCTCGTGGGTACACGAAAAAGTGGGGGTCTGGCTCCTTCCATCGATGATGGTATGAACATCTTTAGGGAAGGTTTGTACCGTGGGTCCTGATGGACCTTAGAACTCAACCACAGTTCTCGCCAGCGTTGCTGTTGCAGCTGTCCGGTCATTCAAGTTTTTCCGTGTACTTTCTGGCGGGTCGGAGCAATCAGTTTCTGATTAATACTTGAAAAATATGAGAATAACAATCCAAAATTTCATGACGTGTAATAATAATTAAAGCATCTGCGTTAACGATACGGATTGAAAATTGATGTTTAAAGTCGTTTTATTTACACTACTTGTCATTCCTTGAATATATACAAATAATAGAATTGGATATACATTCTCTTGCAGGAAGGAAGGACGCCTCTTCATTATGCAACTGTTTTGCAAGACAATGGTACTCTTTATAGATTACTCAAATCAGCTGGGGCTGATGAAAACATTGAAGATAAGGTAAGAGTTTAGAACAAAAAATAATTTGAATATTATCTATTTAATTGATAAAAAAAATTAGTTCTGAATGTTTTGCAAGACAACGATACAATTTATCAGGCTACTTAAAACATCTGGAACTGATGAAAGCATTGAAGATAAGGTAAGAGTTTGCAACAAATTAATTCATTAGAATATTATCTATTTCATTGATAAAATGAATTAATATTGCATGTTTGGCAAGACAAACGATACTCTTTATTGTTTACTTAAATCAACTGGAGCTGATGGAAGCATTGAAGATAAGGTAAGATTTTTCAACAAATAATTTATTTTTAATATTAATTTAATTGATAAATAAATGAATGAATGCTGTATGTTTTGCAAGACAACGATAGTCTTTATGGGTTATTTAAATCAGTTGGAGCTGATGAAAACTTTGGTGATAAGGTAAGATTTTGCAACAAATGAATTCATTTGTAATTATGAATTTAATTGATAAATTAATCAATTCATGCAACCTGCGGAAGTTTTCTCTACTATATTTTAATATTATACTAAAACAAAATGACACTTTCGTGCAGCATAGTGTTATGAAGAAAACTGAAAATTCATTTTGGACGTTTTCTTTCTTTAGGCAGAAACCAAGATTTGACTCAGATTTACGATTTTATTTTTTTACGAAAAGATTAAATACTAAATTTCAAGTATGTCACTAATATACCAAGTTACTTTGTTTTAGATTTACGATGCTCATGGATTTAAGAATATATGGACGAAAATGCGATTAAACTAGCGATAATTTATTTTTTTTTCAAAAATTTGATGCAGATATGCAATTTCGATAAGAAAACGAAATTTCAAGTTCCTTTTATCTAGTTTATTGAGTGTTTGAGTTATTGGGTGCACATGCACATTGAAGAACAGATTTCCTCTTAATAGATTTCATCCAAACTTTTACAGAAATCCATAGTTTTGACGTATGACACTGAATTTCATCGTTCTAACTCATTGCGTGTGTAAATCATTTTACACACAGCCAGACAGATTGCCAAAATTTCAATATATTTCATCCAAACCTTTACAGAAATCCATAGTTTTGACGTATGACACTGAATTTCATCGTTCTAACTCATTGCGTGTGTAAATCATTTACACACAGCCATCAGATTGCCAAAATTTCAATACATTTCATCCAAACCTTTACAGAAATCCATAATTTTGACGTATGACACTGAATTTCATCGTTCTAACTCATTGCGTGTGTAAATCATTTTACACACAGCCAGACAGATTGCCAAAATTTCAATATATTTCATCCAAACCTTTACAGAAATCCATAGTTTTGACATATGACACTGAATTTCATCGTTCTAACTCATTGCGTGTGTAAATCATTTTACACACAGCCAGACAGATTGTCAAAATTTCAATATATTTCATCCAAACCTTTACAGAAATCCATAGTTTTGACGTATGACACTGAATTTCATCGTTCTAACTCATTGCGTGTGTAAATCATTTTACACACAGCCAGACAGATTGCCAAAATTTCAATATATTTCATCCAAACCTTTACAGAAATCCATAGTTTTGACGTATGATACTAAATTTCATCGTTCTAACTCATTGCGTGTGTAAATCATTTTACACACAGCCAGACAGATTGCCAAAATTTCAATATATTTCATCCAAACCTTTACAGAAATCCATAGTTTTGACGTATGATACTAAATTTCATCGTTCTAACTCATTGCGTGTGTAAATCATTTTACACACAGCCAGACAGATTGCCAAAATTTCAATATATTTCATCCAAACCTTTACAGAAATCCATAGGTTTGACGTATGATACTAACTTTCATCGTTCTAACTCATTGCGTGTGTAAATCATTTTACACACAGCCAGACAGATTGCCAAAATTTCAATATATTTCATCCAAACCTTTACAGAAATCCATAGTTTTGACGTATGATACTAAATTTCATCGTTCTAACTCATTGCGTGTGTAAATCATTTTACACACAGCCAAACAGACTGACAGATAGACAACATTTCGGAAATTACATTTCTCGTCTCGGAGAAGCCTCAAGCATCGAAATTCCTAAAAATCTGGATTTCGAAATGTTTGATGATCGCAACACTTTTTTTTTTGTATGATTCGCATTTTTATCACTTTTGTATGCAATATATATATATTAGAGTGTTTTTTAAGAATTACATTCCGAGCATAGTTACGTATCTTATATGTGAAGTCAGCGTATACTGGAAAAGATATTCCCTAGCAATTATAGGCTTATCACCCTGCTGATTAATATTCTTGGAAATACTAAAAAACGTTACTTAACAAATTGCAAAAAATTTACAATGCCCGAAAGAAATAAAAATGCACTTCAATAATTTTAATAAGATTACTTAGAACTCAAAGCAAACACCAAATGAATCTTTTAATTCTATAATAAGTCATCCGAATAGTAAATTAATGTTAAACGAAATATAAAATAATATCCATTAAGTATTTTATCGACTATGACATGACTATCTCAAGTTTGGCTAAAATTATTAATCCAGAATATATTATCATAATATTCAGGAAATACCTTAAAAATCATGAAAAAAGATTATAAGATTCCTATCTAATCTTAGAATTAACAGAAACTTAATCAGAGAGCAGAAGACTCAGAACATAACTTTCGATCAATCTAAAGGTTGTGTTCCAAGTCTTCTGCTGTCTGGCTTTCATGTTTGAGATTTCACACCCTTTGAGATAATGAGTCTTTGCTCGTCAATGTTGACATCTTTCTAGCCTTAGGAACACCTTAACCTTAGGATACGTTATACAAAGTCAACAATTTTGATTATGTTTAGAATCATGGCCTAAACTATTGATATTAGCAGCAAATAACGGCAATACAATATTGCTATGAGAAGAGTGTGACTATTAACAAAAGGGACACTAGATCATGTTATATTATAAAATGAAGTAATGTTAAGATAACATGGACGATGTTGTTCTAAAGCGTATTGAATCAAAGCATTGGACTCAAAGCATTCAAAGCTTTGAGCTTGAATTAAAAACATGGAAAAAGTACCTTCTGCCTGTTTTAATCCTTAAAGACAATAAATTAAAAGAACTGAAATTATTTGTAAACAGGTTTTCAGATTCTTTTAGCTATGAAGGGGTCCGAAAATGGGAAACAAAATAAAACTGCAGAATTTGTGTATTAACGACCACATTAGAGAGAACTATACAAACTCTAGTATCTATCAGTTAATTTTCTATCTGTTTATTTTAGTAATTTAAAATTAATTTCTTAAATTTGTAATTACATTTTATTTTTAAAAAATAAAATTTACAACGAAGATTTAGGAATAAATCTAAGAATTCAACTTTTATTCAGTTATTATAAAATATTTTAAAAATTATTTAATGAAATACGTTCGTAATTTCATTATCATTATAAATCGTTTAGTTTTTTGATTTCCAGAATCATTATATTTAGCAGCAAAATTGTAATTTTAAACAAATGCAACATATGTTTGCTACATACTATCGCTTCTATACTATCATTGCTATCATATCATACTATATTTGGTTATCTTATCTTTTTCTCCCACAAGGGGGGCACCACAGACCTGAGGTTGAAAAATTTCCGGTATGGTAATTGATTCTTGCCAACCAGGTGGGTACATAAATGGTATGGGATTGGTTACTCCTTACCAATGACGGGACGTGCCTCCCACGGGAGGGATTATACTGTGGCTGGTGATAGCCCTTAGAACCCAACCTTAGTTCCCGCCAATACTATCGCGATGGGGTCCTGTCATTCAGATTTTTCTGTGTGCCTTAGTGGTTGGTCACAGTAGCCAAAGAGCGATTATTTTATCTTTTGTAGTGCACATTTTATCAGATTTTATAATTTTTTTCAATTTTTTTAATATTAATTCTATGATTTTTTTTCTAGGCTGGTCACAGTCCCAAGTACTATCTGACTCATCCTGGAGTACTGACTCAAGCGCAGCTTTTGGAACCATATTCCACTTCAGAATAAAATGTTTGGCTCATAAACATTTTTCATACTTTATTCTACATGCATCTTCAAATACAAAGTGACAAAAGGACTTTTCAAAAAGAGACAGCGAGAGAGAGACTTGGACACTTTCCAGTGCACTATATTCTCTTTATTTGAGATAAGAGCTTGAAAGCGAAAACTTTGTTTACCAGCCGCATAGAAGTGGCATTGTCAAAGTCAAAGAAGAACTTTTTATATTACTGATGAAACAAACATTTAGCAAGACAAAAAGAAGAAAATCCGCTTATTGTCACCATGTTAAATAGACAAAATTTTTATGGAAGTATTTATATATGAAATAGTAATACACGTTATTATGGAATGGAAAGTTGTTAACAAAATAATGTTTCCTTTTTTATGTAAAAAATTCAAATGCACGTTGTTTATTATATGTGGAATAATTATGTTTCCTGAACTGCAAAATTTCTCTGCATTTTTATAGTTGAGTCCAGTCAGCTTATGTGTAAGATAACCGTTTCGTATGGAGATATTGGTATTGACAATATGTTTATAAATGACTTTCATGTTTGTTTCTAATTTAAAAATTCAGACATAATTTCCAACATTTTCTTATAATTTTAGTTATATTTTAAGTAGAATTACAAGATTTAGGTATTGTCAGCAGTTTTATTGGTATAATTGGTAGATATATATGGTAGATTATTGTCGAAATGAATTACCATTAATTTTAAGATTACTTATTTTTTTTATGGTTAAATATATATATTTCAGTTGTTCTCGTCTTGAAAAAATTACTTTCAACAAATGATTATTTTTGCACTCATTTTCGAATTCTACTGTTTAGGAAACATTTAACATTAAGTCAGGAAACAAATATTACTTTATAGTTTATTTTTAAATAACATTATTATTTTTATATTGGTTCTGTTTATTTTCTGCAATAATTCTTTGTAGTTGTGGCTTATAAGTGTATTTATTACTATTATATTTATGAATAGCAGAAATGTTTTCGCTTCGTATTGGTCTGAGTAAATATGGCAGCTAAAAGTAAGGCTTGAATGGTATATGAAATCTATTTATTTCGAAATACTTTGAAACGCTTATTTATTTATTGAAAGATATATTCTAAATGAAGAAAATGCTTCTCCCTATTTATAAATAAAACAAAGTAGTTTTACATGAAACATTTTTCTCATTTATCTTAATATACCATAAGGATCACAGAATCGATATTGTGCCAAAGACGTAAAAGATTGAAAGAGAAAGTTTTGCATTTCGAAAAATTATTTCAAAAGTTAATATTTTCAAAATTATATGTATATATATTATAAATCAGAATTTTCATAATTAGTACAGTAAAGATTACACAATTCATTCTGTATTTCGCTGAATTCTATTAGAAGTAAAAGCTTTTAAAGATTTTTTGTCGTAAGTCTATACGAAAAAATACAAGAGATTCACAAAATATATCATAGTTATAATTAAAATTCTAATTTTTTCTTTATTGTCTTTATTTATTAATATAATTCAAATTCTAATTATTCTATTCTAAACATCAGTCGTCATTCATATTGAAGATTATAATAAGGGACCTTTTCCGCGACTTATGAAAACCTCTCAATTTTTTTAAAATTTTGAATTAAATTAATTTTGAATTTGAATTAAATATGAATGAATTTATAATTTAAATACGCAAAAAAATTTATTTTATCATATACGTTCCTCGCTAATCTTCATTAAAAAATAAGATAATACAGCTTTTGGCTATTATATGTCTTAGTCTTAAATTTTTGTAATTCTGAATGTATTTTAGAGAAAGCTGTTTGAAGAAACATTTATTATTACTTTGATATATATAAAAATATTGATTTCTGTGGCTTATATAATTTCATTTACATTTAAAATGCTAAAAGTTACTCCTTCAAATTTTACTTCTCTTATTTAAACGAAAATATTGGATTATGCGTCATATATTATTCTATTTTAATTCAAAATATTAACAAAATTAAATATTAAATTTTACTTAAGCAGTATTTATATGAAAATATGTAGTTTGTAGCAGCTTTAAATTTAAAAAAAAGTAGTAATAGTTTCTTTAAACTTAGTAAAACCTATCATTGCTTTAGTTTATGTTTTTGAAATAGGAATTCAATTTGTTACTATTTGTTAAACAATAAACTAAGCAGTGTGTATTCAAATTTATATTTTTCTAAATCAGAAAATATTGAATCTATGCATGTTGGTTACAACAATTTCTTTCTTATTGTATTATGCTAATTTGTGGCTAGTTATATACAAATAACGAATTCATTAGAATTTCTCGCATTAGTTTTTCTATGATTCAGAAAATATTTATTAACACAACACACACACTATAATTTATTATTAGCATTGATTTTGCATTATTTCGCACACCATCATTAATCGTTAGAATTTCATCTTATTAGAAGATATTTTGTATTAAACAAAATTATAATACCATGTGATTGAAGCTAAGCATGTTTTGGCAAATCCAGAACAATAAAATATATTTTTCCATATGATAGCTAAATCATGATAAAACTCTTCAATGTTTTTTGTTACTACTGTTAGAAAATAATATCCACTAATATAATCCATTTCACGATTAAACATGAATAAAACGTAATTACATAGGGGATTCAAACTAACATTTTCACTGAAAATGAAGGGGATCTCATGAAATGACAAAAGAAAAAAAAATGCAATTTGAACATCGCTCCAATTTTTCTTCCAAACTTTTAAGTGACAAAACCTTACTATTTTCAAGGTCAACTTGAGAAATTGAGATAAGGGAAAAAAAAGTCTGCGGTGAAAGCAAATTTTAATACAGTATTTACTAGTTCTTTTTATATAATTCCTTAATTATGTTTTAATTACAAGGATTTTTTTATAAAAATTAAAATATTTATATAATTTCAATGAATATTCCAGTAAAATGAATTCTTTATCGAATTGTAAGATTATTTTTATCTGAATTTTTTTTTTAATATTATCCATTAAAAACATTTTATTGCAATTAGCTATCTAAATTACTCTCTAAGAACATCCTTAATTTAGTTTTCCTTCTCTTTTGATGAAATTTCTATTTTATCAACATTATATTACATATTATCTATCTATTATTATTTATTACATCTTTCATATTCTGGTTTAATATGAAAGATGTAGCTTTGAAATATACCAAAAAATACGAGGAGATTTGATATTTGTGTCAAATGTTAAAATCTCTTATAGATAGTTCATTTTTAAAGCATATCCTCCCTGGTAATTATTTTGTAGAAAAATATCGAAAACAAATTTAAACCAAAATATTTTTTATAAATTAAGTTTATTATTTCAGTTGTCATTTTTTAAAGATAAAAACCATCCTTCTTACATCTAATATAATATATTTATTTATTTATTGAATTTACTCTAAAGTTTGTAATAGATATTGAGATCCTAGTAAATAATTTACTAAACGCTTGACTTTCTGTACTTGAGAATTAAGAAATCAAACATTTTTCTTCTTTCCATAAAATGTATCTCCTGGATTTGTACATCTGGCGCCAAGAAAGAGGATTCTGAAAGCTATGATTGCTGGCAAATTAATTACTGGCGAAAAAATATATTCGAAGTATTAGATTTTTCATTTTCAATAAAATACTATTTATTGCTTGTTACCCATTCTTTGGAATATTAGAATGCAAAACTATAACACACCCAAAAGGTAAAAATTGCTGAAAGAAGTAATTAATTTCTCACAGAAGAAAAATAAATCATTACTATTTATATTTTTTATTAAAAAATTTTTTTGATGCCTATTTTAATATTAAAATAATACATATGAAATATAGGTACGTAAATTTCCCAAATTCTTTAAGGCAGATTATTTTATATACATTCTGTTAAAATAACTAAGATTTTACATAAATTGTTATTTAGATTTAGTTAAAAACTAAAAAAAAAGCATTTTGGTATCAGAAACCAAACTCAATTAGTGTCATAGCTTGTCTTTGTCAAATAAATTTTTATTAAACTCGGCGGGAAAATGAAAATAGGGCTATTTGGTAGCTCGGCAGATAATTATATCCGATACAGATGAAAAAATGCAACATTTCTAACAGATTGGAGAACTATTATAAAAAAGATGTAAAAATAAAACAGAATAAATTTATCATTTTAGTTAAAGGGGCTTTTATTTTATGGTATAAAAATGTATATATTATTGAAAAAAAATTTATACCGAAATCATTTTAAAGTAAAAAGTTAATATGTACATGCACATCTTGTAATTTTTAACAATCTCTTCAATATTTGCCAAAAATGATATAGTTATCTGATTCTTAGTTATCTGAATATTCTCTCTGATAATATATTGGGAAATGTATAATGAGTCATAGTACCACATATATTTCATTTAATGTTTTAGAGTTTTCAGTTTTATAAAACTTTTTAAACTTTATAATTAAATAAACAGAAAGTACAGCTTTCTTGAGATGTTACGAATCACTTTCCTTCATTTTTCATATAGACATCGAGCATGTGTGTTTAGAATGTAAATCTTATATTCTACAAATAAGGGGAATCTAATACAGAATTCATCTGTTGATGCCATATGTTAAAACGCTGAACCTGGATATTTCCCAATTATTATAGGTATGGTATTAATGTATTGAATTTTTTGTGGTCTTTTTTTCCTTTAACAAATTTACAAAACTTATAGCTTTTTTGTAATAAACAATATTTTACTATTCGAGCAAAAATATTCATGCAATATAAAAAAAAGTAAGAATAAAAGTATATAAACAAGATAAAAATGGTTGCAAATTGGTGAAAGGTGACAAACAAAATAAAAATGGTTGCAAATTGGTGAAAGGTGACATCTCTAAATATTTGAATTGGCATGAAGATATTCAATCACTGCTGAAAATGCCAGAAGAAGACAAGAAAAAGTCTACAACAATAAGTAACAATAGAATAATTGGAAACTGTGCCCATATGGTAAAAGAAGATATTGCAACGCTTCATCTAATATATTTCCGGATTAACATAATGCACAGTGAAGTTGAATGCATGGGCTTGTAGTTGTAGATAATAGAGATTTTGCTTGAGATCGAGAATTCCAAGAAAAAAAAATATTGTAATTCAAGTGAAAGTCGAAAATATTAAAATGAATAGAATTATGTTAACATACATGTCGTACAATAAAACAATGATATTTAGAGTGATAAAATCATAATATTACTATGTAGTATTGATTTTTAAGTAATACTTCAGGATATATAGTGAAGATTAGAATTCTAACTGAATCATTCTTCTCACGAAAACCTTTAATTAGTATTAATTATGTTCTAGAATTGTATAATATCAGAAGTTTTGATATTTATTTAAGTGATTTAGTGAGAAAAAAAAAAGATCCAAAATTATAGTTATAAAACACTGAAGCCTGAAATGCTGCTTCCCTTCCATAACATTTCCGAAGGTTTGGAAGCATTTTTACTGTAGTAGCTTAATATACATTTCGTGTAGCAAATGTATTAAAAAAAAGTTACCTTGAGGTTATCAAAGTGCACAGCTCAGAACCTAACTTAAGAGTTAATTGCCATAATAGGAAATTTCACAAAAGTAACATGTCTGTATGATTTATTTCACTTTTAATTAACACTCTAATAAGCAGACTTATTTAAAAAAGCATTATGTTGCCATCTTGGTACAATGTAATCAGTAATTATCCCCAGAAAGCAATGAGGCATGAACTATCATTTGGAGTGTACCTTTTTCAGACGTTTTCCGTAACTTTGGCAACAAATTTGTATATATTCTTTGCATGTGAACTATGACAATTCTATGACTGTTTGAGAATTAGAGAAATTCTGGAACAATAAGAGCTTGGTTATCATAATTTTTTTAACTAAAAGGATGGTGAATGTATCGAAGCAAATCATGGGAGGGAAAATAAATAGTCGAAGCAAAGATAAATACGATTGTAAATTAACGCGGAGAATAAATAAATTATTTTCAGAGAATGTCGCTAGAACTGCTAGTTAATTTCTTGTTTACTTTGTTATGAAGATTCTATTAATTCAGAAGTTCATTAAGTTGATTATTCGAGTGAAAGATGTTTCGTTCTGTGCAATATCTTCACACCAAGTGGTTAGGAATTTGTCATTGGACTTAGTGACGCGAAAGACTGTTGACATGGAAGATAAGTTACACAGTCGTTTATAATAACTTCGTCGCCGACGGCATATTCAATTGTAGGAACATGAACCAAAACTGGGGAAACGTGAAACAGTAGACTCATGTCCTTTGAAGCACTGATTGATTCTTTTTATAAAATCAAGTTAGGTTCATTTAAGTTACAAATTGAAAATCAGTTCATTTCTAATAAGTTCTCCCTATTTTGCAAAATATCAAAGGAACTCCTTAAAAGAGTTTTCTTGCGGTATGATTCAGGTAGACTGATTTTAATAACATTTCTGAATAACTTCTTAGCTCCCTAAGACTCAAAAGAGCCCTTTAATCTAGAAGATATGAAGGAGTTTCTCATGTTTAAATTTCTTAAACAGCAGTAAAATTCTATTAAAGAATATCGCCAAAATTCGCAGGGCTGATACTCTGTCTTCGTGAATCAATTATTTTGATAGAAACAGTATTGTTAATCAGGACAGGACTTCTTTCAAGGTTACAGTTTCCTCAAAATATATCAAGAGAAAGAAATGTAGAACTCAGACTGGATACCTGGAACCTGTAAAGAACAGTCTTTTCTCTCAACTTCACACCGCATTGCGCCATTTCTTTTTATAAATACTAAGATATTCCCATGTTACTAAAGCACAGTTTTTCAGTTATTCTATCATTACGTGCTTTTGCACTTTCTCCTTTTTTCAGACTGATTTTCTAGTTACTGAATATCTTCATGCAATTTTAAAAAATTAGAGAGACCAGCTTTTGTTAAATTTGTACCCATTTTGCTACTAGTCTCTTCACAATTACATCCTTTTACGATAATTATTATTATTTACCATCACTTTTGGTTGACCAGTCAAATCTTTTTGTAAATGTTAAAGTTTTAATTTAAGTTAGTTTTAAAGTTAATTTAAGTGAAGGTCCATTTAATGTAATAACTCAACCGAAGCCAACACTTACAACCCATCCTAAAAAGCAATATAAAATAGAAGTATTATTTAACTCAAATTAAAATGAAATATCTATATTAAATTGTCCAACATTATGCATAGTTTTTGAATGATTTAGATGACATGAAAAAATAGTTTGGGATTAAGAATTACAGGATGTTTAAATTTGGTCTTTTTCTTCATGATGCCAAATTTATGCAAGGCAAAACAAATTATTTTTTCTACGTACAGATATAAATTTTTTATCAGCTACAACAAAAATACGCGTTGACCAAAGTGTAAGAAGGCAAAAATGAATTAGGAAGGCCGAGTACAATCAGATGAAACAAGAGACATTCATCCATTAAATGCCCCAAACGTCAAAACAAAGACAGACATAACTCTGTTTCAGCAAGGAAACCCACACGTATTAAGACAGAATAAAGAACGGTTCTTACAAATAAGCAATGAAGAGCCGAGATTACTGGGGGAAACAACAGACATTTTTCTTTGCCTTTTGTAGAAAAGAAAAAGAAACGGGGGGGGGGCAACTAATGCGATTAATAAAGGCGGTCTGCAGTGAATACCCAGAAGGGACAGCAGACCATTACGCGAAAAGAGCTCATTAAATGTTAGTGGAGTTGGACATTTGGCACCCCTGGGAGAAAACACAAGGCTTGCAACTGTGAACAAAAGGTTTCCTACTCATCACATTAACTAACTCGTCTTCAAGATTTTCCCAAAATTAGCTGTTACTTTGCCGAAATGCGATAGCGTTGCTTTCTTAAGAGAAGTGAATCAGATAAAAATATGGTATATTTTCTAGACGTCCAAGATATAACTATGCGACTGTGCGAAATCATATTTTCCACTGGAGAATTGCTTATGATAAAGTTTTCTTTGATTTTTATTAATATATCCCTTACATGGTACTATCTTGTTTTCTTTTGCGATCCATAAATTATTATATAGAATTGATAAATAATACGATAGCAAAGCTCCCTTAGAGAATTAGATAAGGATGTGGTAGGTTTTCTTGTTTCCGATATAACAATGCTTAAGCGTTTAATCATATTTTCCGTTGGAGAGTATCTTGTGAGGACCTTTCTCAGCATATTCATTAAAAGCACTACCTTTTACGCTTTTCTGCTAGTTATAAATATGTAGAAACAATATGAAAATTATAAATAATTAATAAGCCTTATTTAATAACTTGAAAACAAAAGACGTTATTTACATATATGGAAAAACTTCGCTTTATTGCATGAGTAATTTATTCTTTAATTGGTTGGTTGAAACAGAAATGATTAGGGACCAACAGAGTTAAGGTATGGCAATGTGTGAGAAAATGAATTACAAAAAGATTATGTTTAGTTTAGTTTAGTTATATTAATTTCCCGTTGTAAGGCAACACTAGGGGTATTTTGGGAAGGACCTCGTAATTTTGAACCCCTGTCAGATGACGAGGACGACACCTGAGCTGGAGCCCCCTCTCCACACCACACCAGCGGGAGGACATTTGGCCTGAAGGATTTGGCGTACAACAGACCCCCTTACACGAATGTTTTTCGGGGGAATAGGGTCTCGAACCTGAAACCTTCCGGTTCCAAAGCCGAGACCATACCACCAGGCCACCACGGCCCAAGAAGATTATGAGTTTGTCTGGGCTCTTAAAAGGCGCTATTCAAAAATTGGTATGCCGATAAGAACTTTTGCAAAAATAAATTTAAAAAAAAATGAAAATAAATAAAATTGCAATCTGCAGTTGGACTGGTTACTGGTTCCTTAAATTGAAACACAAATGTTGATCAGTTTCCACTGAATGTTTTCTGGGAAAGAAGTTTTTTCCACATAATTCTGAGTTAAGTCAGATTTCTTCTTAGCATGATTCTGAGTTAAGTCAGATTTCTTCTTAGCATGATTCTGAGTTAAGTCAGATTTCTTCTTAGCATGATTCTGAGTTATAATTCTGTGCATGATTCTGAGTTAAGTCAGAAGCTTACCGAATGATTCTGAGTTAAGTCAGAAGCTTACCGGATGATTCTGAGTTAAATCAGACTTCTTGAACAGGTGCTATTTTGTTTCTCCAAGTCCCTTTCATCAACATAAGAGGCTATGTTCACTCTTTATCATAAATCCTTGACCAATTAAAACCATCATAATGAAATTAGACAAAAATAAGGTAAATTATTTGTTTTTTTCTTGTTGTCGATTCGGAAGTGCTTTTTAAAGAAGAAATATAGGAAACGCATTCGACAAGATTTATTTGATCCAAATTTTCCTTTAGCATTATTAGATTGTGAATGAACTAAATTTTCCCTCAACAGTAACACATTTATCTTTAACCGGAGGTCTAAGAGCCATGTATTTCCAAATTGTATTTCAAACAGTTGTTTAGGTTAATCTGATCTTACTGACTCTAGAGTATAGTAATTAATCCATTGTTCCTTCTAGCTAAAAGACCTGAACAATAATTCATGATTCTTTAAAATCGAAATGGAGTAAATTTGTTTACTCTTGAATTATATCCTACCAAAATTTAAGTGCAAGTAATAAATATAGAATTATACTAGCTACAGCCTTAAGGGTTCCTGCTCATTTATTTGAATATTCGCTTTATTATACTCAAAGTCATAAAACCAATTTTTATAGAATTAAATTTCAGGGGCTAGGTTTTGAAACGTTTCATGAAGCATTAAAAATATTGATTAAATAAATTTCTATGAATATAAATAATTTTTTATGAAAAATTACCCTCTGTCATTATTTAGCTTAAAAAAAGCATTCTTGATTCTGATAATTCAGGCTTTGCTGTTATTTGTTAATTCATAGCAATTTTAATCAGTAAATTTAATTTTCAATTTTCCAGCGCTTGAAGTTTTAGATTATAAAGATCCTACAGTGCGTTTTATAAAACAGTTAATTTTATTCGGATTTATTTTTTTAAAAATTTTAAAGATTATTGATTGAGATAAAGATAGATCTGTCTTACACATCATAATAACATTGTTTTCAAGTCCTACTACTACGAGAAAACTTTCTTCAATTTTACAATTAATGTTCTGAACCAATATTCAAATATGCAAATACACTCAGAATGAAGAAAAGGCACTTTTATGAGCAACGCTGTTTGAGAAAGTAATCATAAGCTCAACTATGTTTGGTGCAATAAAATGAAATACAGGGTGGTTAAAAATTAAACTTCCCCTATAAACAGCATCCTACAACGCAAACGGATGAACGGATTGCAGCGAAATTTAGTATATAGGCTATATAAGAGATGCGCTCTCGGAATTCCGAAAAAAAACATTTAGTTCCAAAATGTCCACCAGAGGGTGCTTTTTCCGGAAAAACATTAAATTTGACAGAAGAAACGTCCAAAACGGAATACAGAAAGAATATTAACAATCTCATATATATTATCATAATACTCATATATATTACTCATAATTCATAACAAGAATTATGAGTAATAAAATGCAAAAATCAGGAAAAGCTGTCAATTCTAGAAAAAGAATGTCGAGACTCCAATGCTTACGAAGAAGAGAAAGCTTTAAGCAAAACAGGTTAGGATAAGAAACGTTTGGATTCGTTGTTATGTTTTATGTCGATATTTCCGGCTGTAATAATAATGGTATCTTGTTGCGACGTTGAATGACGTAAAGAACTCCATAACGCTTCATGTGCGAAGCATTACAACGGGTCAGTTACGATCTGCTGTTGAACACACTGTCCATCGACTTGATGGCCAACGATGTGCTTCGTGCACGGTGTTGGGGTGGAATGCCGTACCAAATGTCCATCGACTTGAAACTTTACTGGTGAATGAGAGTGGTCATTTCCCTACATCATCCTGGACACGATTTACAACTGCCCCTCATGTGTGATTGCATCCTAATCTGTCCTTGTTTCTGCAAACTGAACTATGTTTTTTCCCCCCTCAAACAGCATACTTTATTTTTTCCTTACCTTGATTTAATATGGTTCGATGACAAGGTGATCAGAAACAAGTCGATGAATATTAATATTGTTTCTACATTTCGTTTTGGTCGTTTATTGTGTTAAAATTAATGCTTTTCCAGGGAAGGCGCCCTCTGGTGGACATTTTGGAACTAAATTTTTTTTCCGAAATTCCGTGAGCGCATATAGTGTATAGCCTATATACTAAACTTCGTTGCAACCGTTTCGTCCGTTTGCGTTGTAGGATGCTGTTTATAGGGGAAGTTTAATTATAACCACCCTGTATACGAACCAGTTATTTTAGAAGCAGCAATTTATCTAGAAAACAGAGTGCTTCTTATCTAAGTAAAGTCATTCTGAATTGATCGTTCAAATTTTGTTTGGAGTTTGGGCATAGCTAGAAAAGATATTTTCACACAGATTATTTATGGCCGCAAAGAAATGTAAAAGGGTAAAATAAGCCAGGAAGGTAAAAAGGAAAGGATGCTCAAAGTTGCGAACATGTGTTAAAATACAGGACAGACAGTATCATTGGATTGGCTGTTAAGCTTTCTAAGAAACTCTGGTATTTTATTGACATTTCCGAAGATTAATAAATAATTTTCATAATACAAAATTCATGCCACTACCAACAGGAGTGCATTTCATTAATATTTTCATGATCATCTCCCAACCATAGCTTGAGAAGATATAGGCATACAGATTAAGAAGGTCGGCTTTTCATACAAATTAAGCATGGTCGCAAAGGTCATGTAGAAGGGTAAAATAAGTCAGGAAGGCGAAAGGATAGGATACTGAAACTTGCGACCGTATGTCAGAATACAGGATACATTACCACTGGACTGACTGTTGAGCATTTAAAAAAACGCCTAGTATTTTATTGGCATTTCCGAAGGTTAATAAAAAAATTTCATAACACAATATCAATGTCACTACCAACAGAAGTGCCTTTCATAAGTATTTTCAGGATTTTCTCCCAACCATAGCTAGAGAATATATTTTCACACAGGTTGAGTATGGTCGCAAAGATTATGTAGAAGGGCTAGGAATGTGAAAAGTAAAGAATGCTGAAAGTTGGGAATATGTATCAAAATATAGGACAGAATGCCATTGGATTAAGTGTTACGCTTTCAAAAATGCTTGGTACTTTATTGACATTTCCTACGGTTAATAAATAATTTTCTTAATACAATATCCATGTCACTGTGATTTTCATGATTTCCCACCCAAACCCAAAATGAAAAAATGTTAATGGAAGATAAATATAAAGTTTATGCTTGATTCGTACCATCACAGAACTTCCCAACCTAAACATGTATCCATTGTAGTTCAAATGCATATCAATTATTTATGAAACGTATACCTATTCGTGTTACTTCTGTGAGTGAACTTGTTCGGCTATGTCCGACTGTAGTAGTCGGATAATTTTGCAAGCGAGAGCCCTTCTACTTAATCATGCATACATATCTAACTCTACATTCCTGTACGAAAGCGTGCACTCTTACTGCTGTCTATCTCTATACCAAAATTTGAATATCTATTTCTGAAAAATACTGCATATTGTTACAAAATTTTTTCTTCTACAACAAATACCGCCACTCAATTGTAATTACTCAGCGCATTTAATTGTAAGTTTAGCAGCTTGCTTGCTGTCTAATCCTCCAAGACCTCTTATTTGTCGGCGACTCCGACTCCTCTCACACAGACACAACTTTTTACGATACACAACACTTCTTCTCCAGCTTCAGAGGTCTGTCTTTTATAGCTCCGGGAGGCGGGACTAGAAACTTCAGACCAATCAGGGCGTACCTGGGTGTATCTCTGTTATTACTGGATGGATCGTGAAACTTCTCGAACTTTCTGGTGTTATCCATTCAGTCGAAAAACTCGCCAAATTCATCGCCAACTCGCCAAACGGTCGCCAAGCTCACCACGCCGTGCCGGATAGCAAAATTACAGATTTGTAACAATATTTTTGAAGAAAAAAAATTAAACTACGAATGAAATTTCCAACAAAGAGTTTCAGGGATAAACAGTATTGAAAAATTAGACAAATTTGAGTATCAGGTATTAAAAATTCCTCTCGGCAAGCTGAAAGGCAAAAGGAGATTCCTTTATATCTAAGTTACTATCTGGTAACAAAAATTGATGATGTTCAAACAGTCAAAATTAGGGCGTGGAAATCACTTTTCAGACCCTACCTTCTAAGATATTGCAGTTATAGAAAACTTTAAAAACAAAAGTTGTTCGCCTTAATAAGAAGCTAATTTGGCTACTTAGATTTAGTTTTCTAACTTCAACATTAAGAAAGTTATAGCGACATGAAAATCTCAACCTTCTACCATTTCCACCCTCTTTTAGCTGGATGGGCCATTTATGAATTCATCCGAGATTTTCACATTTCTAACAATATATTTCAAGCCAGTTAAAATCAAACAAAATTACTCTAGTTATATTGGTAAAGCGTTATACTTTATATATATAAACTTTTGAACGAAGGATCATTTTTAGTTCTAGGAACCATGATCGGTGAAGAAATGAAGAAGTTTTCCCTAAGTCTTGTCATGCGAACGATTGGTAGATATTCCTATAGGTAGCCTTCCTATAGGAATCTGTCTATCTACCTAAAAGTTCATAATGTGAACGAAAACGAAAAGTTTGTTGTTTTTTAATCGGAATTTGATTGAAATTAACTTCATTCAAATGACAACATTATTAAACAAAAATAATTACATTCTACGACGAAAATAACAAAAGAAAAAAAGATAAACTCAGAAATATGATCAAAAGTTGTCTTCCTTCCTTCATTAACTGATTTGTCATAATTATGTAGAAATCCCTTTTCTAGCTAAACTTCCCTTTGAAATAATGGTAAATGAAATTTCAATTACTTAAAACACGACGCGCTAGAAATTGAAATCCTGTGATTGCTTTCGCGAAAACAGGAAACATCAAATGTTCTCGTAATGTTAACATTTCAAATACTGAAATAAATTATTTCAAGTCCAATTTTGAGTTTTCGAATTAAAATTTTACTTAATTATTTGTATCAATCGTTGTGTTAAATATGAAAGAAGTAGTTTATCACAATATATTTTCCTTTTCCTTAAATGCAACCATAAGTTATTAAAAAACAAAAATTTCAGTAAACAATGAGTCGGTATCAAATATTATTTTAATGATTCAAACAATAAAAATTAAGTGTTGAGAAATAACTTAAATAAACTTTCTGAGAACTTTATTCAATCAACTATAAGTGGCATTTTGGAAGGATAAGGATTTCTGAATATTTAATTTTTGGTATATGAAATATACAAAAGAACATATTGTAATTGTTAAAAAATAGGACTTTGAGATTTCGATAAACTTCTTGGTTTTAAACTTCTCCGTCTCCAAGAATGCATTCCTGTATTTCTACCTATCTGATTATAAATAACTAATAAACAAACTGTCCCGGACAAATGAAATTTTGAAATGGTTTTAACACCAAAATCGTAGATTTCTATCATATTCTGAGTCAAATAGGCACTTCGAAAATCGGTATACCTGCCCCAGCAAAAACAATAACTCAAAATTGAAATAAATATGATGAAATTTGGCGACTAATAATAAGCAAGACGACTTTATCTTTAGAACCGAGTGTATAAATAAATCGAATGCATAAATAATTGAATGCTTAGAATAAATCCGTCAACGAGTTGGATGCCACTCAGCTTATTTTTTACTGTCTTTATTCCTTTCTATGAACTGATAATTTAAAAGCGCAAGAAACTAGAAAAATAGAATTTGGTATACAATATTGGTACCAAAACTGTACATATGCTTTAAATTTTGAGCCAAATTATATATTGGGCCGTGGTGGCCTGCTGGTAAGGTCTCGGCCACTGAACCGGAGGGTTTCAGGTTCGTAACCCGATTCCACCGAAGAGCCATCGTGTAAGCGTGTCTGGTAAATGCTAAAACCGTTCGGGTCAAACGTCCTCCCGCTGGTGTGGCGTGGTGTGGAGAGGGGGGTACCAGCTCATGTGTCGTCATCGTCATCTGACCGGGGTTCAAAATTACGAGGTCCGTCCCAAAAGGGCCCTAGTGTTGCTTTAAAACGGGACGTTAACATAACTAAACTAAATTAAACCAAACTGTATATTTAATGTAATTAAGTAGATCTATATATTTATTGTGAATTGAAATATATTTTTTTGTCTTTTGCTAATATTTGCATTATAAAATTTTATATTTTATAAGTTTTTTCATCAATTTACTTCACATTTAAATCTCTAACATAAAATGACTTTTCATTGCATAATATTATAGATGGTAATATATATGATGTGTATATATTCAAACATAACAGAGACACAAACAAACAAAAAACTTTTCAATTCCCTATCAGTAACCTATAAATAAATATCTAATTGAACTTTATAGAGATCTGACTAAATTACTTACTAAAGAGAAGTAGCTCAAAATGAGAAGTCGCTTTTCTTTGCTATATGACGTAAAAAACGCCCCATGTAGTGCAAGTAGGCAAAAAAGTCGAAGGCAGAAAGTGCACACTTGCCAATTAAATCGTCAGGAGTCTAACTCCATGTATACAAGCAAAATGATTTAAATTCTAGTAACTCTATTTAATCTTTCCATTCCACAAAAAAAAAAAAAAAAAAAAAAAAAAAACGAAAAAGAACGATTTAAGATTAAACAGATATTTTTCATTACATACTGTTTCTATGCTAAGTCTACGAGAAAAAAAGGTAGAAATGACTTCATTAAGTATACAGAAATTCTTTTCGTTGAACATTTCTTATTTCCAGTATTTGACTTTTCACTAAAAAAAAAGCCTTTAAATGCTACTAGCGATCAATTGATCCTTACGAAAAGGTATATAGGTGCGAAATTAGAAATCTTTAAAGAGCAGCAAAATTAAAAACTTGGTTGAAACAACATTTCCTTCTTTTCAAAAATGTTATCTAAAGAATTCTATACTTCCAAGAAGTTTCGACAGTTTACTTCTCAACTTGTTTACCAGTTAGAAAAGGAACTTTAATTGTATTTTTGTGTTTGATGAAAAGAGTAGCTTTTTTTAAAAAAAAATACAAATATTAAATAAAGCTTTTAGATCAAACAGATCGATCGTTTCCGATCTGAAATAAAGGCACAAATTTCATTGATTTCAAAATCTGAATTAAAGTGGGGTTTTTTTTTGTTCCTTTTGCTAAAATCTGCGTCTTCGGTATTTTTTTACTTAATAATAAGTATAAAATTAAATTAAATTAAATTTAAAATTTAATAATTTTATATTTAACATTATACTTAATAATCAATTCACCTCACAATTAATTCTCTCTAAACAAGAAAGAAGATTTTTTTCATTATATAATAATATAAATGAGAATATATACAATATAGATATTCAAATAAAAATGATAATAAAATGTTCCCTTTTTTCCAAAAATACAAGCAAACAAAAAACTTCTCTATTCCCTATTGTAAACCCATAAATAAGTATTTAATTGCACTTAATACAAAGCCTACTAAATTACTTAAACCAATTACCAAATAATAAAATTTATTAAATTAATTACAAAATATTGAAAGGAAATTAATTACAAAGTAATTAAATTACAAAATATTGAAAGGAAATTAATTACAAAGTAATTAAATTAATTACAAAATATTAAAAGAAAATTAATTACAAAGTAATTAAATTAATTACAAAATATTGAAAGGAAATTAATTACAAAGTAATTAAATTAAATTCAAAATAAGGAAATTACTGATTGTATTCATTGATTACAGATTATCATTTAAATAAATTAAATTAAACCTAAGTTAGAACCTTATATTAATGAAATTTCATTTTTTAGAGCATGGTGGTATGCCTTAAATACCATAATTCCAGTGAAGCCATTTGCTCTGTTTTGTATATTTATTATCTTGTAACTTATACATTGTATAGAGTAACTACAAAATGACTTATGCGTTTATTGTCATATGTTTTTGTTACGATAACTTTTGTTGCTTTTTTTCTGTATTCAGCTTTCATGCCTTCCAAAGTCTGTGTAGGAAATTTGGTTTGAGTTAGTTCATTAAGTTATAGATGCATCCAAGTAGGGTAAGCTATTTTTTGGCCGCCCTGTATTTCTTTCCGTGCTCATAATCTATATATGTACTGTTCGTTTTAGGATCCTGAGACTAGTACTTCGATAAGGGAAGATACGCAGAAAGATGAACGGTTATTACGCCTTTTAATTCCACGAATAATCTGTGTTTACCTTATTGCTAAATGTAAACATCTCCTTCAATGTTTTCTATCCGTTCCCCTCCCCCCCCCTTTTGACGAAATAAACTCCACCTGACGTATGTGCAAAAGCGCAGAGAGTTTCGGCATTGAACAGTAACTATTAACTTACAAGGTGCAAGGATCGTTATTATTATTTATTGTTCAAGGGCAACAGGTTGAATGTAAATGTACCATTATTTTGGTTGATGCAGAATGCAGGTTCGAAGACGTTGAAGAGACATGTTATGTTTTTAAATTAATTTTAATATCCATTTCGTGAAAGCATAATTATTTACAAGCAGAGACGCGGACAAGGCACGTCCACGAGAGCGCGAAACAAAAGCAGAAGTAAATAACTACGCCTTCGGCAAAAGGGCCGAAACAAATGATTACTTGTCTTATATAACATGGGATTTCCGGCCACGTGTAGACTGAATGCATGTGTTGACCTTTGAGAAGGGCAACGGAAGTTTCACTTTCATTTGATACGTAGATTTGATTGCGCAGTAATTTTTACACACCTTCATACGTGGAATGAGATCAGAAAATAAGAGAATATTTTACTATGGGCGAAATTAAGATAAAGTTTTGGAAATTAATTTGGTTTAAATTGAGAGTTTAAAATATCATTATATATATCCTTACATGAACGTGTCAGACTGTTTCACTGAACGTTTTCACAGCTATGCTTAATTCAACGCTTTTCTTAATTAATGAAGCTGCAAAATATTATAAGAAATGCTTAGAAGATAGATTGCTGAAAACTTATTTCACTGAGAGGAAAGAAAATGTTTTAAAAAAAATCAAAATGCAAAAAATCAAACAGCAGTTTTAATCGTGTGAAAATAGGCTTAACACGTAGACTGCAACATACTTATCTGCGATAAATATCTGCTATCTAATTGTACCGAACCATCTTTTTAATTAGCTGACCCTATCTCAGAGCAGAAGTCATCTAATTAGAAAGATGGTTAGAATAGTAAAATAAGAAACCTTGGAAATGGATGTGTTTACCACCACCAAATATTTAATCATTATGATTACCCAATGGAAATTTATGTTTCATACCTTTCAAAAGTATTATCTCACAAAATGATTTTTGCATTATCTTAAAACTCAAGAAATTACATTTTTAATCATATCAATATCCTTTCCATGCAATTCCTTTCTTTGTTTTCAATAATTTTTAAAAATTTATTTTGATACACAATCTGTAACAATATTTTTAATATTGTGATGAATTTCAAACTCATCCATTAAAATATTCATTGTCGTGCTTTTGCTTGTGTTAAAATTAAGATTTAAAAAATAACTGCTTTCTCCAGAGATTAACACAACTCAGGTTGTATTTTTATTTCCGTTTTTGTTTTGAAGTATATATGTATTTTAATTTGAAAGTGCAAAGATTTGTAATAGACTGATTCAAATAAATTAATGCTTTCCCATCTTATCAAATAACACGATGACTTTTTTTTAAAAAAAATGCACACCATATTAATAATTTTCTAAAAAATTCAATAAACTGGGTGAACAAGCTTGTCGCCAAAGACGGCTGGAAAATATATATATACTCGGAAAAAAAACAGAAAATTGCAATCACTTCCTCTCAGTTCCAGCCCAAAAAAAAAACATCATAAAACCATTTTATACTTCAATGGAAATGTACTCATATAAAAACTGAAAAGCATTTTTGATATTTGCTACAACAACCGTCGAAATGTATGTACACTGTTCAGGCTCGCAAAATTACATATAAATAAAATAGCTGAAATGGGATTAGAAATAAATGAGTTAAAAAATTTTTAAAAAATTGATTATGAATTATTTTTACTAAATTTCAGATCCATTTTGAAGCAAATGTTATGGAAAAAGGAATAGGGCTGAGAAGAAATTTTAAATGACCCTTTTTATACTAAAAGAATTAATTAATTGCATACCGCTTAGTTTAGTTATATTAACGTCCCGTTTTAAAGCAACACTGGGGCTGCTATGCGACGGAGCTCGTACTTTTGAAAAGCTGTCAGATGTTCAGGATGACACCTGAGTTGACACCCCCCCCCTCTCCAAACTTCCACACAACACCAACTGGTGTATACCATTAAACTGAAGGGTTTATACAGTTTGTAACTTAGGACGCTTGTGTCTTCAATATTATTTATAGAACAGGTTATATATCAGTGTAACTTCAACATAATAGAAATATAAAAATAGGAATGTTAAAAATAGTACAGTATCAAATCATTTCATATGTCGTGATGTTTTGATACAAAAATTTCTTACCATATCAGCTTCAAATTTGAAGCTAGGAGTGAATTGTGCAGGAATGCATCAAGTCTTGACTAGTATATTTTGATAAGAAAATTAAATTATGAATTTAAAAGAATTGCCAATATAGAGACTCAATAATTATATTAGGCAGAAAACATCTCGTTTGTTGATTGAGATTATAAAGCAAGCAACATTTTTTAATCAGTATTGCATATCATATTATTGCTATACAAACAAATCAATGCTAAAAGGATATGAATTTGGGAAATTTTGGTTTGTCATATCAAAGTGCAATAGAGAAAGACAGACAGCTATTGATTTAACATGAAGAAACATAACGCAATTATTTTTCGCTCTAAGTTAAACAATTGCACCAAAATTGATTTTGTATTGACCCATAACATTAACATCTAAACCTTCATTTCAGATGAAATTCAATCATTCTTCAATAAAATGCATATCATGTAAGCTATAAGAATTAGAGTGCTTTTCTTATGATTAATTCGTATATTTACAAGGGTAATGTGATTATTTTTCTTTAAAATCTTTTAGTGAATACATTACCTATGTTCATTACTCCATCAAGTCATCACGAAATTGAGGCAATATGTATATTTTCCTCTAAATTACCCAAGGATACTATAATGGCGTTTTTGTTTTACATTGTAGACGCATTGATATAAGGATATGCTACATCAGTAAATCTAAAATCTTTTTTGAATTAAAAGCTGCAATTCTCCCGTAAAATTTTTCGAGGTCAATCTGAACAAAAAGAAGATTTCACTTTTTTTATTTATCTACTAGCCGGTTCGCCAATCTTAATGTTCGTTAAAATTTTAATAATTAAATATTTTATGCAATTCCAACTTTAATAGATTCTTCAGCAAAATATTTTAAAACTTCAAATTTTGATAGTCATATAATTCACTCATAATATTATAAAGGCCTTCAGTCATAACGTGATATGTATCTCTCTCATTTTCTGTTACCCCTCGTAGAATTTATTCTTTAAATTAAAGTGTAAATGATTAATCTGCAATTAATACAATAATATTTTTTACTGAAACAAAGCCTTTTTTTAATAATATGATTACTGATAATAGAGTCACTGAGCGTTTAAACTTTATGGGCACTAAAGAATATCTTTCTTAATTTATGTAATATCTCAAGAATTTGTCAACAAAATTTCTCAGATTCATCATGAACAGATCGATTAATGAACAATGTTTAATTTTAAATGCATCAAACACTAAGAAAATAAAATGAATCGTTTAAAATAATCGGTCTAAAACAGGTTTAAAAAACTACTTAAAAAACGATGTACTTAAAACTATAAGCATATACAAAAAAATATATAACTAACATAAATACAATTTAATTACAAAAGCATGCAACTAACCTAAAAATAATTTAAATCATTGAAAACAGGTTAAAAAAAACTCTTAAAAAACGATGTACTTAAAACTATAAGCATATACAAAAAATATATAACTAACATAAATACAATTTACTTACAAGAGCATGCAACTAACCTAAAAATAATTTAAATCATCCGTTGAAGTGGTTGTCATGACAACAATCAGAACAATGCGCATGCGTGAATTTTTTTCGCCAGTTAGGTAACGCAAATGCGTGAATTTTTCTACGCCAGTTGGGGTAACGCTATGCAGATTATACATTTTTAATTTCTTTTATTCTGTGTTATTTTAATTCAAAAGTACTTCAGAATGAATCTGAAACATGGATTAATTAACAGTGTTTAATTTTAAATGCATAAAACATTAAGAAAATAAACAGAATCGTTTGAAATAATCCGCCGAAAAATATTAACCCTAGCCTCATTGTTGTTGGGAGAAAAAAAAAACTGAAGCCTTACTCATTTGGCGGTGGGGAAAATGGAAGATTTTTTTTGGCGGGAAAGTTAGTTTTTAATTAATAATTAAAATTCTAATTAAAATTTCAAAAAAAGTAACCCCAGGTGCACATTCCCGACCTCTAAGGTATACATGTACCAAATTTGGTAGCTATATGTCAAATGACCTGGCCTGTAGAGCGCCAACACACACACAAACACACACACACACACACACTTTGAGCTTTATTATAAGTATATAGATTGAACTGCTAATATATGAATTATTTTGGAAATATATAATGGAACAAATGAATGAACCCTTGTATTTCTAGATTCAAAAAATGTCACAAATTGACAGTTATAATTTTTTTAAGAAACGTTAAGCTGAAAAACATATCCAATCACCCTGATTAACGGCACAAAATAAAAGGAAGCCAGAATGAGTGGTCTTCCTGAAATTTTCTCGCATGCATTCTAATAAATGTGTTATCTCTTTTCCAGCTCCAAATAAAATTTTTGACCTTAGACAAAGGCATGGGTGCAATGAGGGCCAGGATTTTTATTGTTTTTGTCTCACACATGAATATTGTGCGATTCGTATTATAGTAAAAAAAAAAACCGGTGCTTGTGTATTATTAACCATATCTTTATAATCAATGGCATGCAATAGTTATAAAAGATACGGTTAATATGCGATCTTTGGCGAATTTTTTTGGCAATTAATTGTCGGGAGGCAGTTAATACACAAGTACCAGAAAACTGAATATGCATTTTGGATGTCTTTTTCTAGACCAAACCGAGATTGCAGATTTTTCTGGATTCAAACCAAAATTTACTCAGAATTACAAATCGATAATCACCAGATCATATAACCAAATTTAAGTCATTAGTCTTTGAGTTATCGCAATTACATGCGTGCAAATGGGCAGACAGAAAGATGGTCAGCCCTTTGAGTCATTCTATTCAAAATTTGATACAGATCTAAAAATCAGAGGCTAAACCTAAGAACTAAATTTTATCTGTCTAGCTCTTTTCGTTTTCGTAATTATGGCATTACCTTGTATTTGTACAGCCGTACACATAAACTTCATCAGAATGAATATATTTAAAAATTTCATAAAACTCTACAAATTTGGAGTTATGCTAAATTTCAGAGTATTTTTTGTTTAGTTTAGTTTAGTTATATTAACATCCCGTTGTAAAGCAACACTAGGGCTATTTTGGGACGGATCTCGTAATTTTGAACCGCGGTCAGATGACGAGGACAACACCTGAGCTAGCACCTCCCTCTCACCACATCCCCGCACCAGCGGGAGGACGTTTGGTCGTGACGGATTTAACGTGCAACAGACCCTCTTATAAGACAGTTCTTCGGTGGAATCGGGTCTCGAACCTGAAACCCTACGCCTCCCGAGCCGAGACCTTACCACTAGGCCACCGTGGCCCTCAGAATATATATATATATATATTTAGTTATCGTATTCAAAGACAACCAGACAGACATAATTCATTTTAAAATGTATTCCGGACTCAGAGTTCTCAGAAACCCGTAGATTCATCAAAATCTCGATTAAATTTTCTTTTTATATACTTCGAAATGCAAATATTCCATTTGCTTTTTCCGAGATTTATGCTGATATTGCTATTTTTACGTAAATACTGTCTATTTCTACTTTATCTTCTTTTTAATTGTTTAGCTTATCCGTATTGGTTAATGGTACTGTTATATTATCACAGAATAGAATTATTCTATTTCATTATTGCTTTGTATATAAATAGCAGTTCATTTTATTACAAAATGTTCCAGCCCATTTTTTTAATAATAACTAATGTACAAAAATGTTCCTAGGTAATTATATAAAAAAAATCCTGAAGTTAGAATATTTTCAAGAGTAATGTGTTATTGAAAACTTAAGTTCTGCTATTATTGAATGAATAGACTGAATTCTATGAGTCATTATCTTTGAAAACAAAAGACTCCAGGATTTATATTGTAATTATCTTATAGAAAAACTTAGCTCATAAAATATTGACCGAAAAATAACATTATAGCCTAGCTACAAATGCTGTCTTAAAATATCTATTGTTGTTTATCAAAAGAATATACAGTAAACATTAAAAGTATTGTGAGCTGCATTTACTGATTTATCGATCTTTTGGGAGGAAGAAAGTCATTCCTTTCTGCCATGTAAACAGCAATCTTAATTTTTCTCTGCGTGGAATTCTTTCAACCGAAATTGACTTTTCCTTCACGAAATGTTTTCCTAATCGAACGAGTCAATAATTCATGCTGCATTAATGGAAATTTGTTTTAAACGCCAAATCGGCGATGTTTCTTTTCAACATGAGAAAGTGCTATATTCCATGGAGCATTTCAAAAGTAATCATCGTGAATAAAAACATTTTGAAATAATCATCTGCATGGATTCAAAATCTTATAAATAAAATATCAAAATCTTATAAATAAAAAGACAACATTTTAAAAATTCTTACTGAGCGTAGTAAATACGATCGAAAACTTTTACGTAAAGTTCTCCATATTAACCCTTTGCAGTGTGATAGTGCCTCTTGCTCACCATTAAAGACGGTGCATCATTTTGATATTTTATTTATATATTTTTCAATTTTGGTTGTTATAAACGCCTGCATAAAGGTTAAAAAAAATGCAGATGAATTTTTCAGGGAAATTTAACTTAATTATATACATTTATTTTTCGGAGCAATAAACAAGCCCTTGTATTAGATGAATAATTATGCATCGGATTACTTTTCCGAGAGTAAAGAGTTAACTTTGTGAGCATGAGAATAACTATTAACCCATTATGTGCCAATTTATTTGAAGTTTTTGGCCCATTAAGTAATATGCATGCACACAAAATTGCGCAATTTATTTTTATTAATATTTCATGCTTACTTTTATCTTGATCATTTTCTTTGCATTTTTATTTAAATTCAGAAAAATATTTTTATAAGTTCTTCATATTGCTATTTAACCCATTAACAAAAAATCTTTTGTTTGTGTTTTTGGGCGATTAAATTATATATATGCACAAAAAGACGTGTAACAGTATAATTATATTCCAATTAAGTTTTGTTTTGAAAGTATTTGATATTTTTAAAAAAGGGTATGGTTATAAAATGATCAATAAAAATAGGCCGAATAAATAACAGATCATTACCATAACTTTTAAATTATAATTATTATAACATAAACACAAAAATATAGAGCTTCAAATATGACAAATCTGCTCTGTTCACTTACATATGAATTTTAAATTTGTTCGCTTCTTACAAAGAAACGAAGCACATAATACACACTTTCTGCTCCATTCAGCATTCATTGATATATATAGAAAGAAATCAAATATATTCCAGGCGTAAAATTCCAAAATGGGGATAAGGAAAGCTAACGGGTTAAAGTCAGATAGGTAAAGCAGCTAATGGGTTAATGTCAGTCTGAATTCTCTTTTAGGATTTCTATTTACATAATGTGGCAATTTTTGTGTTTAGTTTCGTGGAATAGCCAAGAAAATCAATATATATATATTGAAAAAAATCTATTTGTTCAAGGTCTATAAAAGTCCGTGATCAATTTGATTTTCGAAGTCTATACAAGTTCTCCTGAGTTCAAAATTTGATTTTGGTTTGGTTTGGTTTGGTTATATTAACGTCCCGTTTAAAGCAGCACTAGGGCTATTTGGGGACGGACCTCGTAATTTTGAACCGCGGTCAGATGACGAGGACGACACCTGAGCTGGCACCCCCTCTCCACACCACACCACACCACACCAGCAGAAGGACGTTTGGTCATCACGGATTTAACGTGCAACAGACCCCCTTACACAACGGTTCTTCGGTGGAATCGGGTCACGAACTTGAAACCCTCCGATTCCGAAGCCGAGACCTTACCACTAGGCCACCGCAGCCTACAAGTTCAAAATTTGAAGCAAATCTAGAATTTTGGTATAAAGATAATACATTGAAATTCATTCATTTAGCATGTGGCATTCTTCCGTTGTCGCATTCATATTTTCACTTACAGACAGAGAGTCAGGCAGTCAACCCTTTGAGGAATTTATCCAAATTTTGATACAGATATATAATTTTTGTCTACAAATGGCAAAAAATTTCATTTCTCTAACTCATTCTGTTTTTGAACTGTCACTTTAGGATAAACTAACTGAAAAATGTATAGAGTGGTCTTAAAGGAGGAGATTAATTAAATTACCGAGGGCGAATCTTTTGATTTTAACACAATACTTTCTTTTTGTACATTTCATATGGAAGAAAAAAATTAATAACAATATTTTGATACAGATATATAATTTTTGTCTACAAATCGCATAAAATTTCATTTCTCTAACTCATTCTGTTTTTGAACTGTCACTTTAGGATAAACCAACTGAAAAATGTATAGAGTGGTCTTAAAGGAGGAGATTAATTAAATTACCGAGGGCGAATCTTTTGATTTTAACACAATACTTTCTTTTTGTACATTTCATATGGAAGAAAAAAATTAATAACAATATTTTGATACAGATATATAATTTTTGTCTACAAATCGCATAAAATTTCATTTCTCTAACTCATTCTGTTTTTGAACTGTCACTTTAGGATAAACCAACTGAAAAATGTATAGATTGGTTTTAAAGGAGGAAATTAATTAAATTACCGAGTGCGAATCTTTTGATTTTAGCACAATACTTTCTTTTTGTACATTTCATATGCAAGAAAAAAATTAATAACAATATATAATTTCATTTCGCTATTCAAGCTTATATCCTCTCCCTTCTTCGTCTGGCCTTTTATAGAGATGGAGTAAAACTTCACTTTTTCTAAAATGAAGAAATAAAAATGTTTACAGCTCTTAAAGTAATGAAAATCTATTTTAAATGGCAAAAAGACCAAATCTTTAAGATTTTAAATTTCGCATAGAATTAAATGCTAAAGAAATTAAATTTTTATTTTTCAAAACTATAACTTTATTTTAATATTATTGATTGTGCTCGAAAAAATGTTTTATTGTTTAAAGATATACATTTATGAGCAAAAGAATACCTTGGAACTCATTAAATTATTTCCTCTAGCTATTTTTTAATCAATAAGTACCATTTCCAGTTATTATAACTATTCATAATGTCTTTCTTTAAATTAATGGATAGTAACTTAGGAGCTTAAAAATCTAATATTTGAGTGTTACTGCTTGCATTTATGAAATAAAGAAAGGAAATTAAGCCATCATAAAATAAAGTATCTGTAAAGAATTGTATCTCAAAAGAAGATAAAGAATTTTATTAGAAATTTAATTGATTTTCTTTATTTTTTTAT
Source organism: Argiope bruennichi (assembly GCF_947563725.1). Classification (NCBI taxonomy): domain Eukaryota; kingdom Metazoa; phylum Arthropoda; class Arachnida; order Araneae; family Araneidae; genus Argiope; species Argiope bruennichi. The sequence goes on from NC_079163.1 coordinate 21,646,359, forward strand.
GCCAAAATTTTCATTTTAAAAGCAGCTAATTCTCAAAGTAACTCTGAACATTTGAATGAGATTTTGTCATTATCATAAAACCGAAATATTTTAACTTCTTAGGTTTTGTAAAAAATAAATTTTACATTATATTTTTGTTATTCAAACTAATGATTTTTAAAGTTGGCTGTTATATAATCTAGAAGATTTTCATTATAGATATTACTTAACTGATAATATTAGTACGATTAGCTCATGCCTAAATTCAAGTTTCATTCAAATTAAAGGTTTTCTCTGAAGTTATATTTTAAATTTCAGTTAGATATTAATCTGTTAACCTCCAGTTTAATTTGAATCATATATAGCATTGGGTCTTTTTTTTAAATATGTTACAAACATTAAGGTTAAGAAAACTCTGAAATAAATTTAATTTCCATGAAAACCCTTTTAAAAAAATTATATAAAAGTTGATTGCAAATAATTTGAAAACCTTTTTATAGGAATACATGAAAATATATTTAAATACAATAAAATATCAAAACAAAGAAAATTATCAAATTCCTGGCTTTTCCAAGAAAACAGATGAATGGAAAAAACTAATGCTTTCAAAATGAGCTCACTTTGATTTCAAAATCTGGTAAATGGGTGATATATAACGGTTAAAATTTGTTTAGGAATTTGAAATATACGAGAACCTTTTTTTTATGTATGCTTCGATGGATTATTTAAAGAAGACAAGAGTAGAGAACAAAATCAATTTATTACCAAAAATGATGTGCAAACATGGTTAATTTTCTAAATAAATTCTGTGAAAATTCAGGCAATTGTCATATCTGGGGCTATATTTCCGATCCCCTTTCAAAGAACTTTTCCGCTAGAGATGTGAGATGTGCCCTAACTTTCCTTTGAGATTACTCATTTGACTGGAAGCTTTGATTTCCAAGCCAATCCTTCAATTCAGGATGAAAATCACTCGGCTTTAAACCGTGTTCTCAATCAAGCAGTAGAAAAACTTATGCCTGTCGAATCTACGAAGAAAATCGTATTCTACCACTTGATAAAGTAGTTCGAACGAAACAAAAGATGCTTGAATGACAGGTAAAGAACTACTCAACCTGCCAAAATTGCTACTTTGGGGGTTGAATATTTAGACAATTCTGTTCCATTTTTTTTTTTTCTGTAAAAAAATATTTCACGATTCACGGCGATTATGATGGAAAGTGCATATGCGTGCACAAAACTTTTGGTAATAAATTTTGTTTTGTTCTCTAATGTTGTCTTTTTACTATCCATCCGAGTTTTGAAAAAAATACCCTCGTCTATCAATTTGTAAAAAACATTTATTAAGCACAAAATGCATCTGGTTTTCCATGCGAGCGAAATGTAACTATCCTATAAATGGGGCATTGGGCGTTATCGGGTTGATCAGTAATATATTGTTTATGTGCATATTCCACCGTCTGCTTCCGTTCAAGTTTTGTAGAAAACATTACAAAAAGGACGGGTCCTTGATTTGAAATTTAATCGTCAATATTATCTTCAGTCTGATCGAAGAATTTCAGTACAAATAAAACAAAACTTTTTACGAATAACAATAAATAAATCATATAGATATAAAAGCCATTTGATCTTTTCCAATTACAGTTATTTCTTCCAACACGAAATTTTACACTTTGGAATAGGATAGGCAATTTTATGTTACATGACATTTGAATTCGATTTCTAACACTAAGTTATTTGAAATTCAGATATTGGCAATATGTTTATATTCTTTGAAGTTTTGCAGCAAACTTATCGAAACAATGAAAGCAGTGACTTATTTGACCAAAACACGCAACCTGAGAAAAAAAAATCATAAGTGGCAAAATTGGAGAATGGTTTTTGGACACGCGGGGCATATTTAAAGTAAACTTACGGCTTTGCTCTGAATGTGTTGCTTTCTTTTTTCGGTTTACGAGCATTTCTATAGAGAAATCCATCCTTAGACTAATCGATTGAGTTATTTGTATTCAAATTATTTTACATTTACATTTTTGCATTACATTTTTCATGTTATATTAATTTTGTAATATATGTATTGAAATCCTTTACTAGATAAATATTTGTCCCGAATCACGTATTTCAACTGAAATTACAATATTTAATTCTAAAACCCTTTCAACTAATGAATAGTCTACTGCAGAATTTGAATATTTTTATTAATCTTTAATGTTTACTTTTATCTTGGGAATTTCCTTTTATTGGCATTTTTATCACATTTAAGTTTATTTAAATTCAGATAAACATTTTTATAAGTCCTTCCACATCTTGTTATTTAACATATTAACAGCCAATTTTTTAATGCTTGGTCGGATAAGTCATATATATGAAAAAAAGTTGCGTAAAAGTATAATTATATTCAAATTAAGTTTTGTTTAGAAAATATTTGATATTTTTGAAAAAGGCTATCGTTTTAAGATGATCAATAAAATCATTTCACTAAAAACACAAAACTGAGTAAGTAACAGTAAATATAACTTTAAAATTACATATTTGTGTACAGTAATTCATTCTAATATAAAAGCCAAACCAAAAATATAATTCTTCAAATATAGCAATTCTGCTCCGTTCAGCTTAAAGACAAATTTCATATTTATATCGTTATAAAGAATCGCTCGTTATAAAGAAACGAATCGCAGAATACACAATTTCTGCTACACATAATATTTACTGATATATATAGGCCGAAAATAAAATATATAGTGCATCAAATATATTTTCGGTCCTGAGTGGAGTACGTAAAATTCCAAAATCCCCAAATAGGACCCGCGGCAGCTAATGAGTTAACTTTCAGCCATCAATGCAAATCTATGTTTACAAAGAAATAATATTTTAATTAATAACGTCTCAGTGAAATCTAAAACAAGTTCATAAAAAATACTGTTGAATGATTGAATTATTTATAAGAAATTTAAATAATTCTTCTTGATTTAAATAAGTATATAGATTTTCTTGCATGATAAAAAATATTTATATAGTTTCTTTACTCAAACAAACGTATAAGTGGTAAGATTTCCATTTAAATAGAATTTAAAAATTTTAGGAGAACATAAATCTAGTCGCAAATATGATTTTTTTTTTTTTTTTGATAATGTAAAACAAATTCTCGCATTCATATATTGGAAAGTGGAAAATAACCTAAAATTGAAAAATAATCCTGAGAATTCATACTTTCTTCTACCAACATTCAAATAGAAATTTATTTCCAATTCAGAATTCGTGAAAATATCATTTTCCCTTGTTCTTTTAATAAATATATTCGACTCCAAATTTAAGTTTTATTTCAAATAAAAAAATTCATGCAATCGATAAAAAAAGCGAATGATTTACTTAATCATTTAAGAACGTCCAATTATTTTTATGCTTGATACGGAAATAAATACCAGCAGAATTAAATTTTTTGTTTGTTGTAGTTTTGACGAAGAATCGTAGTGGTATTTTAATCATCGCAATTTCCTTTTTTTTTATTTAAAATTTCAGCATGCTTGATTTCGGTAATTACTACTGCAAAGCTGATATTTTTGAAGGTAATCTAGATATAATAAGAAGAGATAAAATTTATTTTAAGTTGGAATGTAATTGGGATTTTAGATTCATTTACTGTGAGAAATAAGTAAATGGTTTTTTTTTTTGCCCTTATTAATTTAATGCAGATGATTTTTGGAAATGTATTTCATCAATTATGTTTGATGTAATCGATAAACAAAGAACTACTTATTTATTTACTTAAAATATACAGACCTAAGAATATATAAGAGGTCGTTCAGAATATTTAATGTTATTTCAGGTATTCAGGTATACATTTTTCACTTCCTCATATACGATGTATACAAAGAAAAAGTATTATAATCTTCAAAGAATTTGAGACACGGGTTGTGTCGAATGTCCACATTTCAAATCTCCCTGAGTTCGAAAAGCACTTTTTTGGAAAATTGCCTGTCTGTTGCCCTGTCTATCTGTCTGTGAACATGATACTTTATGGTTTGAGCTAGCCAGATGAAATTTGGCATATGATTTTCACACTAAAATTGTATATTTTTTATCAAATTTTGAACGAAACCCATTCAAAGGAAATCTGTACGGTTATCTGAGTACAAGTGAACATGATAACTACAAAATTTAAAGATCTATTTTTATCAAATTTTGAACGAAGCCCATTCAAAGGAAATCTGTACGGTTATCTGAGTACAAGTGAACATGATAACTACAAAATTTAAAGATCCAGATAGATAAAATTTGGTTCACAGGTTTAGCATGTATGAATTGTATATTTTTATCAAATTTTGAACGAAGCCCATTCAAAGGAAGTCTGTACGGCTATCTGAGTACAAGTGAACATGATAACTACAAAATTTAAAGATCTAGAAAGATGAAATTTGGTTCACAGGTTTAGCATGTATGAAATAGACTGATATCAAATTTAAAACCAAACTTTCTAAAGGCTGACCATCTATCCATACTATTGCACAGATATAAAAGCGATAGTTCAAAAACTTAACATCTTAAGTAAATGAAGTTTGGTACGCAGTTTCAGGATTTAAAATATAGATGCTTATCAAATTTTGTGCCAAATCTGTGACATGTTTGACTGTCTGTCGTTCTATGCATTCTCATGCAAAAAAAACAAACCCGAATCAATTCAAAAACGCAGTAAATTAAAAAAGATGAAATTTGCACGCGGTCTTCTAACAATATATGTAATTTTATGTAAAATTTCGGTTTCAATCACTCAGAAACAAAAGCCTAAAACATATATATACTGATACTTGCATATTTACCGCATGCGAACAATTAATCGACAAAGATTATATGCTAAATTCAATAGAAACTCTAGTTTCAAGCTAAATATCAGTATTTCGTAACTAATGCTCGCCAATGCCATGCGGTTAATAAACATGCACTTTTTTTTTCTATGATATAAAACACATGACTCTCATGGATAGGAATCAAAATAAAAATTTGAGTTCTCGTGGCATTCATAGCATTTCCCAAGGTCTACAATTTTAAATATGGGGTTCGGATATATCACCTTTGTTAGAGAGTCGCAAGAATGTTTGGGGGGGGGGAGCTCCCGTGGTTTAGTAAACATGAGATCGGGGGGCTGTTTGCTGGTGAAATAAATAAAAAGGAAAAAGGTTGATTTGATAAAGTTTGCGATAAAATTCTTAATTTAATCATATAAATATCTCTTTTTGAGACAACACAAGGACTGTTTCGAAATAAATGTCCTTATTTTAAACCGATCCCAGATGACGAGAGGAGCATCTGAGATGGCAACTTCCTCTCCAAACTCCTACATCATATCAATGGGAGGATTGAAAGGTTTTTAAGTAATTTTTGAATTTTAAATTACTTAATATTTTTACTTAAATGCACATTAAAAATTTAAAAATCAATAATTCGATGCGCAAGACAGGCTCGTCATTGTATGCAAAGTGGTTAATAAACTGAGATAACTCAATATACAATACTAATATAATTAGTGTTTTCATTGTAAAACTAACTCGACTCGAATGAAATATCTAACTTTAACATCGGAAGTTCACAATAAAGGTTTTTTTATTTGCATTATCCACAATGATTTGTTATATCTATATTGACTTTTATTGTTTGAAAGAAGTGAATCATTTATGGGGTGCAGAAACTCGCGGAATAATATCTTGATGGTTATCGATTTTTTTCTCTTTCAACCACACAAAAGTTACTGGGCTTTATCGTTTACCGATTCAACAATCCCTCAAGTTGTTTGAGTTGATCCAAGACACGCAATCAATATCGTAGAAACTAAAAACCCATGAAAACACTTAGATGATCCCAAAAAACTTAGTTGATTTTGCCATTAGTAATCTTATTGGTATCATGTCAAGCATCAACATTCTGCAGATAAGGGACTGAGTGAGATAATGTTTTACTCATAATTCTATAAACATTTATTAAGTAATAATCAAGAGTTCAAATAAGGGGAAAACAATTTATTTTCATGGGTAATTTATATTCTTTAATCTCCTGTCATAAATGCAAAATATTCTTGGTGTTTTTAAATTGTGTTTGCTGTCAGAGCATATAAAGTTAGCCAAAATTTTCTTTCAATAGAGATAATTAAATAATCAATCTTTGGTTACGTTTTCATAAAGTACTTTAAATTGTTAAAATTGTGATAAAATGTTTGATATGAAAATTGTGATAAAGGTTTGCAGCAACAATTTGTAAATACAAAATAATAATTGTGTAAATACTTTAATAATTGGACTTATAGCTTGCAAGTTTAAATTGTAGAAAAAAAAATACAAAATTGTAAACATCAGAAATATAAAAATTTCGGATTAAGCTGAAGATCGATATGTACGAACGTCATTAAATCTTTAATAACGCCATATTGCAGAAATATTAACATTAGGATTGTAATAAGTATTTGTAGAAATATTTACTATTGGATTGCAGTAAATACAGGGTAATTCAAAATGAATATAGCGATTGCAAACGGCTATATCTATTTAATGAAAAAGAATTTATCGATTAGATTAACACATAATGTAGACGGAACTTCAAAATCACCGACGAAAGCGCATGACTGCAGATATGCTTTAGAATGTATGGCGTGAAATGGACTACTGCCTAGATATGTTGTTGTTGTTGTTTCTAATGGCACTTGTCAAAGACAAGCCTACTGACTTTAGAAGTCAGTGATTTTAAGCCAAGGGTGCGTCTCTTGTTTTTTTAGTAGCGCCATCTAAGGCCAAGACTACGACTTAGCTACATACACGTCATAACCCTTTTTACGGGGCGGACTTCATTTATGCATTTCATTCACTCATCCACAAATCGTAACTTAGACCTGAATCAGAGAACGATCACCCCTGATCCAGTACCCCCAGTGGTATTACTCTCGACATGGAGAACTTTGTGACCACGACAGATTTATATCTGCACCAGCCACAACACACACGGAGAATCTTCAGCCGGCGGGGTTCGAACTCGCAACCAAGGGATGCGAATCCAATGCCCTACGAACCAGGTTATCCTGGCCCTACTGCCTAGATATTGTCCGTGTGACCAAGGAAAGTCACATAGAACATTTATGACGTAAGTATACAACATTTTCAACTTTCACCTCCATTATGTGTTGATCTTATCGATAAATTATTTTTCATTAAATAGTTATAACCGTTTGTAATCGTTATATTTCTTTTGAATTACCCCCTATTTCTGCACGCCGTTATTAATGCTTTTTGGCCTATATTGTTAGGCAGCCAAAGCCAAAATTTCAAGTGAAAATTAAATAATAATTTGCTTAATATTGAATAAAATTGTCTTTACACGAAATAGGGACCCGATTTAATAAATCCATATATCAACTAAATGTCGCACATAAACTCGTAAAAGAGTGAAAAATTTTGCTTTCATAGTAAGACTAGAAATTGAATTTATATTAATGATTTCAACATCTTCAAAGCTCCTAACGTGAAACGATGGTTATCACCTTAATTTGGACCAACTATAATGTTGCTAAATAAATATCAAACCCTATACGCAGGGGATCCAAAAGTCATGGAAAAACTTTAAAAATCAGTAATTCACAAATAAATACCTATAGGAGTACGGGACGTAATCCTGACGAGTCAGATCTCAACAGGCAAAAATCCAACGGACAATTCAATATCAATCATTACTTTCATAGGGTTAATAAGTAAAGTATGATATAACTGTATTTTAAGTAAATATATATTGTATAAAAAGAATTCTCATAAAAATTTAAATCTATGCTATAAGTTGTGATTTTGTTAAATAAAAATAAATTAATTTCATGAGAGCAGTTTTTTTAGAAAACACTTTTACTAGAGTGGCTATTTTTTAATTTTCTACTTTTTATTCCTGAATTTATAACACTTATAAACAATGTGGGGTCGTGAAATAAATTAATTCTCAAATTCATTATTAAGTCCGAGACAACAATGGAATTAAATTTTATAAATCGATTGACTAATAATTTAGTCACGGAATCATTAAAATAGTGCACTACCGAGTAAAAAGAATAAAAAATTTTAGAACTCTAGAACTTCAGGAAAAATGCTTATAAATATGGTAAAGGTTAATTAAAAATATATGAATATTAAATTGCACTTAAGTTACATTACATGTATTAGATAGCCATTACTGAATGATAACTAACATAAAGTAGACATTATTATAAAATTTTATATTTAAGGTAAAACCTCTTATTTAAAAGAAATTTCTAGCATTTAAAAACTATAATACGAGCATAAATCAGTATGTATTCCCAAAATTAAATATGTAGGTGTTCGTACAGGTTTTAACTGAAAAAACATGATTTTCAACATAAAAAAATAAGAATTAGTACCCTTTGAAATCAAATAATTTTCAAAACTTTTTATTTCCTGGCGTATTTTTGTTTATTTTAAATTAAAAATTCTCATTTATTGTTATTTATTAGAAAACTTTAAAATGCGGGATAAAATAAGCAGGCATCTTCCAGTTAAATATCTTTCTTCGAAAACACCAATAAATACCTCATTTTAAAAATAAATTGTTAAATACCAGTTTTCAAACATTACTTACATCTTACCTTGAACCGAGTAAATATTTACTCGAGAATAAAAAATAAAAGTCCAACTTATGCAGAAAAGCTTTGGACAGAACTTATTTTAAAAGGCAAGGCCAGAAAACTGAGTTATATTTAAATCGTATGTTGAAAACTCGTTTTCACTACAATTAATGCTTGTACTTAAAAACCCGTACTTACTGAGTACGGGTTTTCACTGATAGCCAATAAGCTTGATGATACTACATTTTCATATAATTATTTTAAAAACATCAGAAAAAAAGATAATAAATATTAATATCAGTATCAACGGATAATCAACTAAGTCCTTTCGATATTCAGGAAAATACAGTTGACCTTCGAATCTCGGATATCATTTCCTGAGAAGGGGAAAAGTTCGAATTGGTTGGCAAGCCGCGGAGAAATATTCTTGATATAAATACTGCTGTGCTGACATCTCTTAAATTTTTAACATACAAATGTCTGATATTACATGAAGCTTCGTTCACAACCACCTTCATGAGAGCCAAATGAGATTTTTTACGTTTAAGAAAATGTAGATAATTTGATTCAGAATTGGAGCCTGTATTTATTCTTTAAACTTTCATAGATAATTATTGGTTATTTTAATAATAAAAACTACTTGTTATCGAATGAAGCATACAGAAAGGAGGATAAAGTAATGTACAGCAAAATGACCTCTAACAACAAGATGTTATCATTTGAAACCTCAACATTCAAGATAGTTGATTTCTTCAAAATAACCAGCTATAGTGCTCCTGTACTGAAATGACATTATGACAATGATACGTATATTAGTATTCATGTTCAAGTATGTTTATAGCAATTATTTACTACCGCTATTAATAATATTATATAGTTCTGCCATTTTTCGAAGTGCCAGTTTGTACTTTTAACGCACAGGTGCATTTTTTCTTGTCATTTGGCAAGCAAATCTTCTACTTAATTAAATTTTTGATTCTTAAATCTTATGTTCGAGAAAGGATAGAATGTAGTGGTACTCAGAGAGATAGCGAATAACATCGTAAACTAATCATAAAATAAATCTCGCATTAAATGGTGATAAATATTAGTACTTTTCACAACTCTTACTTACTTCTATCTTTATTTCAACTCTTTCAATCGTCGCTCCGTCGTTAACTAGTAAATGGTTTGGATTCCTGTTAACTAGTTAATGATAGCTCCAGGCGGCATTGTTCAGAAATACTTGTAGAATACTTCAGAAATACTTCTTTAGGGACAATCTGTGCATTCATTTCAAGTTAACCCTTTGCATTCGGTTGGTGCCTCTCACTCACCATTCAATACGGTGCATCATTTTGACGTTTTATTTATTTATTTTTTTAAATTCTGATTTTTTAAAAATACCTGAAAAATGGTAAGAAAATCTAGATCCATTTTTTGATGAAATTCAGCTTAAAACTATAATAAATATTTTTTTTTTCATAACAATAAGCAATTTCTTGTGTTAGTTGAATAATTTTGCATCGAATTTCTTTCCCGAGTGCAAAAGGTAAAATTTAATTTATTATCAAATGTGCAGTTATTTTTACAATGCAATGAAAACATATAACCTTTTGTTTAATTTACGTTCCTGCAATATACTGCAGTAAAAAATAGTTTTTTTCTAAGGTGCAAGAATTTAACCACTAGAGTTTAAAAAATTATTTCCTTATTCCTTTTAAATACATACTTTTTAAATTTTACAAACTTATAAAAATAAAACTGCTAGAAATTTCTTTTTTTTTTCATTATCATAATTGATTAACCCTTCCCGGTATTTCTTTTTTTACTTACTTAAATTTATTTATAAGAGATTTTCTTTTAAGAAAATCAGATGCAATCGGATTGATATAGAAATTATTTTAAGCAACGTCACAAAATAACTTACATTTAAAGTACTATTTTTGTTGAAGAACTTTCTGTACCCCATTCAACTTTGAAAGATTAAATTGCTGTTTTCGTAACGGTATAACTTCAAGAACTCCTATAGAAAGTTTCTCACTTCTTTTGAAAATGACTCAAAGCGATGGAAAGCATCCCAAAACTTTCTTAAGGAAAGTCCATTTAAATGCAACTTAGCACGTTTTGAAAAGAAAAAAAGAAAATAATGCGCGCAACTGCGCTTTTCGATCAATGCGCCTCTTTTCAGAAAAGTTGACCCTTCCCCCATAAAACTTTTACCGAAGTTTCGACCAGGTCCATAAACCTAGCAACTCTGTCATATCTCCGTGCCAATCGAAGTTTCGTTGGCGCCTTTTTTTGGCGACACTGACAAATTCGAAAAACTACACGCTACCTCTGCACGCTAGCGCAAAGCCCCTAACCTAGCATGCACAAAAACGTAACTATACATGAAAATATCGCCAGGGACGAAAACGTTTTTCCCCTAACTTCGTGATTTTCCCGCAAATGCGTGATTGGTATCTGTTCCTCCTGTTGAAAAGTATGAACTGACAATGGATAAGGACATGGGGGAGTCGAGTTGTGGAATGACAAGGGTGAAGCGATTTACAGTTGCTATCCACCCAGAAAGAAGGACGGACAGCGAAGGTAAGTTAGGTAGGCTAGGTTGCGGACTTCGAAATTTTTAGGCCAGATTACAATAAAAGGGCAACTTTTAATCATGACAGCTGTTGCGCATTCGTTGATTGAGTTAACTAAATTAGGAATTAAAAATTCTGAATTAGTAAGTTTGAAATTTTAACTGAAATAATAAGGAAAGATAACGTATGTGATTAATTTTATATAAACACTATGCATCTTTATTCTGTTATTTAATAAAACATCAAAATTATTATTATCATTCCACAGGTTATGAAGATTTAGCGCAACAAAACAGCATTTGCAGAATTTGTGTTTGAAAAAAAAATACCTGAAAGTATTTAGTCACTAATACTAGAATTAAAAGTAGCTAAAACTTTTTGAATTAATATTTCTTGCTTATTTATTTTAGGACTTAAAACATTTCAAATAATTTTGATAAATGAAACGATTTTTCCTACAACCTGCGCTCTTATTTTAGTCATTTATTCATTATTTCCTTTTCTTTGATATTTCTTTTCAAATTCTGTTGTTTATTTCGTAAAATTTATTTTTAAAATGTTTGGTTATTATAGTTGTCATTACAAAATTATATTTGTGACGGTTCAAATTTTGTTGGTATTTCCTTAAAAAGTAGCATGATATTTTAATTGAAAATTTCTTTGTTGATAAAATAATATACTTATAATCATGGAATTTTAATATTGTCAAATAAAAGCGAATTCCTATTTTCCGCTAATTTGGTTTTTCTTTTTGCATTTACAATATCAAAGCACTTTCTCTTAAGATTTGACATGTTTTTGAATTGTACAAACTAATTATAATGAAATTCTATGTGTTTCATTAATATTTCAATTATAAATAAATTAATTTAATCAGTAATAAATTTAATTTAATTAAAAAATTGAGTAAATTGAATTATTATTTGTAAATGTTTGTAATTCAAAATGCTTTAAGATGAAATGTTGAAATTCACTGTCGCAAAATATAGTTAATTTCTTTTTTATATCTACTTAATTTAAACGCAATCACTTCCTCAGAGCTTATATAAGAGAAATAATATAATTTCATAATGAAATTGATTTGAATATTTCTATGATTGCATAATAAAATCTACAGGCTTTTAAATAATTAATGAATTCATATACATCTAAGATTATATTACGATCAGAAAATTAGATCGTAATTAGAATTTTAAATATTATTACGTACGCTTTTAAATATTTTTCTATAACCCATAAACATATTAAAACTTTTTCGCACATTGAGTGGAATTAAAATTATTTGCGTAACATGTATATTATAGGCCTAAAAAATTTAAATAACGTATAATCAGAAGAAAATATATAATCCGAAATATAAGTAAAAGTCAAATTAGATTTGTTAAGAGTCGTACAAATTATTCATTTAACGAAAAATTACTTTACTTACTATTCTGTAAATACAATTGCAAGATTAAAAGTTTTGCATTTTCCAAGTAAAATTATTTTAGATGATTAACCATATTTCGATTATGGAACAATTTTGATTTACTTGTAAATTGTTCTCGATTTTATTCCAAATCGCTAATAAATTATTATGATTTTAGTGTTTCTTTTATAATACATGAACATATGTTATTTCATTGAAGTTCTTTAGAAACGCTTATTTTCTGTTGCTTAACAATTCTTGCCAAGAAATAACAGAATTAAGTATTATATTTTTCTTTTATTAAAGTAGAAAATTTCCAAAATATCAAGTAATGCAAATAAATTAAAAATATTTATTTTTTAATCGCGCAACTTAAATTTATATCGTAGTTAGAAACTTTTATTTCTACTTATAGGTTTTTGAATTTATCTGAAGTATTTTCTTGAAAAGCAATTTCTTAAACTTAATAGAAAGTAAACATTAATTACTCATAACCAGAAGGCATGGGATTTAAGAAAATATTTCTCGCATTATTCAAACAAAACGAAATTTATAATAAATTCTCGATTATCTTCTAATGAAATTTCGCTCCTGATATCGAAATTTATCATTATTTATAGTTAAAATTTATTATTTTTGTTGTTTTAGTTAGAAATTTTATTTTTAATAACTAAATGTCTTTTTAATTTAACATTTTAGAGTTGCACGAATATATAAATGTTCCCCAACTTTAAAATTGAATCTTAACTTGAAATAAATGAGTCAAAAAGTTAAAATATTTCTAAATGAATCTGATTTATTTCTTGAACCAAATCATATATAGATTTAAAGAATTAAATTAATTTTATTTTTACTTGAACCGAAAATAAAATAAAAATTGGATTTCTAAAACTGTATACTAACTTTGTTTGTGGTCTTTGTGCATGCAGAAAAGATCATTTAATTGATAGTCATTAGAAATAAGGCAAAATGCAATTAAGTTCAACTTCCGTGGTTTTCTTTCGTAAAACTTCTGACATTCCTTTGGGAGTAAAACTTCAGACGGTCATTTCTAAACCTCAAAGGAAAAATTTCTTCTTTTTTTGCCATTCGTAAGGGAAACAAGATACTTTCTAGTAAGAAAGGCAATTACTAAGAGAAAGCTTAGTTTAAAAATTTATACTTTTGCGTCCAATTGGGTATATAAAAAGTGTATCTCTCAGTATGATTAATACTATTTGAAATAGGAAAGTTCGCCAAGTGTATGTAGAAAAGAAATTTCTTACTAATGAATGGGGTTAACTATCAGCCTAAATTATCGTCTGTACTCTCCATTATCGAGAATGTATATTGTGCGCCATTAGCTAGTCCGTTGTGTATAAGAAGTGTCAGTCAGTTAAGTCAATAAATTAATCTCTTAAGTAGTGTATAGGATATATAGAGCAACTTAGTATATCTTTGGTATCTTATTTATAATATGTATTAATTACCTATTAAATCTGGGTGTCTAAAACTTAAAGCACACTTTATTTTTAAGAATAGAAGAAGGTAGCTTTTCTAAGTGGCTGCTTTTATGATAATAATTATTAGAATTTTAAACATTATTTAATATTTAATGAAGAAGACAGTGAAATCAAAATATATTAAATGACACCTAATTTTCTTTTCCTACAGGCTGTAGTTTGATTTATTTAAGAGTACTATTTTGAAACAGATCTCATAATTTTGAACCATGTTCGGATGATGTGATGGTATCTCCTTTCCTAACTTCCATGCCACACTAGTAGTAAAATTTTTATCCCTCGATAGTATATTTATCCTGCACCCAAACCCCACCCAATTTGTAACAAAATCTTGTTTTGTACCATCCCGAAGAGGAAACTGTCACCAGGCAATAGGAGTCGAAAAACAGACTATTACATAGGCTGTTTTTCGACATTACTTTCATGCTCACATGATTTGAAAGATATTGTGATAACCTATAATGTTCTGAAGTCATCTGACACAATTTTTGCACCTAGCAGTTAATTCTCAACATGGAAATAAGACAAGATGGTCTTAGTTTTTTGAATATTTTATAACTATCTCGAACTCAAACCTTTGCATCGATTCCTAAAACCTTTGCATCGATTTTTTTGTATGACAAAACTAAGTGTGCGAATATCATATTTTATTTCCCATCAAAGCTGACCGACTTTAATAGAAATCTTTTCAAAATGCCTTTATAAAATCTTAGGATAATTGGTTTTTCAACCCTTTTGAGTACACATTTTTCTTTTTTAGCATTTGGAGCAAAATTTTTTGGACATTTAAAAGCAGTAGATTTCATGCAAAAATTTATTTATTTCATATTATTCATGATATTGTGATAACTTAGAATATTTAGTATTACAAAAAAATTGAGACATAAATTCAAAAAATGCATTGCGTTCTGATACGTCAAATATACCTAAAGGGTTAAACAAGTCCTTGCAATTCCAGAGACATTGTCGATAGTATGTATTAAGCTTTAAACAACAATGTAGTTAAAGACATTCAGAATAATATTTGTTGCAAAAAGGATGACTTTTATTTGAGATAAAATTCGTAATATTTAACGAAATTTATTTGAATCCTGATATCTGATTGATTTCTCATAAGTAAGTGAATTCTTGCTTTACGTATTTTATCTTTTTCCTGATATCTTGTTTTCAGACTAGATCTCACAACACATGATATTGAATTTGCCGATTGTTTTCAAGTTCCTCCAAAGAGGCTGAAAAATTTTATTTCAAAAAAATGACTATACACTACATTTTATCTTATTTACATCGGAAAGTAAATCCTTTTTTAGAACCTTCTTCGAGTTCATTTCTCATTTGATGCAGCTGGAACATTAACCTTACAAACCATCAATTTTATGATATCCAACTAGTAATTCCAAATAGAAATCTAATTAGTAACTATCTAATTAGTAATTATTTTTGTATTCATTACAAAATTCATAGTACTTCATCAGGCAGAATAACAAATGAATTTCAAAAGCACTTTATTATTCTGTTTAAAAATTCAGTTATGAAATACACTGATGGTATAAAAACAAATATAAAAAGCCACACAGCGTCCATAATAATGACGGAGTATCTTACTAAATAGGAGAAAGTCGGAGTTCAAGCTTTTTTTTTTTTTTTTTTCCTACATCTAATATTAATTAGAAACGGGAATGGTGTCAGTGAGGGGAGGGGGCGGTACAGGAACACGTGCCTCTCAGAGATGATTACAGTAGGGGGGGAGGTACAGGGACACGTGCCTCTCAGGTATGATGTCAGTGGGGGGGAGGTACAGGGACACATGCCTCTCAGGGATGATGTGCCCTCTCGTCTTCTGTGCTGAAAATATCCTGTGGAGGAAAGTTGCCCTTTCCTTTTCTTCGAGAAGAAAATGGCAACTTTTCTTTATTTCACCAGAAACATTTGGATTTACTGTGATCACATGAGTAGCTGAGTCCTGAACTCCGTTAAACAGAAATACCCTGCCACCACAAACATCGGCATTTTTGAGAACAGAAAATATCGTTTCTTTTGTTCAATCGCACCGCAGCAGATCACAAAATTGCAAAATTACACACAATATCGCAAGTTTACCGCCATATGCAACGTTAAACACATGCGACCACAGCTTTGATATATTTTTCTAGAGATAATTCCTATATTTTACAGTATTAGGAACAACACTATGATATGGTTTACTGAATCTTCTTTCAAAAGTATAGCTTTTGTTCCTCATACAGCTGAAAGTTATGGTCAAATTTAGGAAATAATTATCAAATACTGTTCTGAATCCGGTATTAATCTTTAAATAATCTTCTGTTGCTCCTAAATGCCATTTTGAGTAAACTTTTATTTGTTTTAAATTCTCGACTGATTTAAGTTAGCACTTCACATAAGCTAATTTTAGCCACTTTTGTTGTCCTTTTTCCTTTCCAAAAATAATATCCAGAAAATTATCAAGAAATGAATGCTTCAAAACATAGTAAAGTTTGTCCCCTGCTTGACGAAGGCTTAGAAAATTTTCCTCCCGGCAACACTAGGATTTCTATTCTTTTTTGGAAATGTTAAAGTTTCTCATAAAGCTAAAAAACATTGTTTGGATAAAGGCTGAGTTCACTTTAGTTATATATATATATAGGGTGTTCATTAATTATTGTCGGGGTTTCCGTACCTCATAACTTTCGAATAAAAAATATTACGCAAAAACTGGTTACATATTCGTAAATTACAACTCAAAGAATTTTATTAATGATATTAAAATGTAAAGCTTGCACAATTTGCACTTTGTAGGCATTCAGTTGAAGGCGGTTATGGAGAACGTTCCATATCGTCGTATGTACTCGGTCTTCCCGCTCCCTTTCGGTGTAGAACGCTACCAGTTTCCTGAAATTGTGTTAACCAGCGTCTGATAGAATTATCCGATCTTTCTTGCACGTGGTCCTGAAGCGACGTTGAGTAGTTATGACTGATTTAGTTTCGAAAAACCACAATACACACATTGCTTTTTCTTGCACGGTCGTCATTTTTATTTATGACGTCATAATTACCCAGACTGCAAATGCGCTAAGATCGCATTGTTTCCACGTAAAATTCTTTGAGTTGAAATTTACGAATACGTAATCGGTTTTTGTGTAATATTTTTTATTTGAAAGTTATGAGGTACGGAAACCCCGACAATAATTAATGAACACCCTATATATATATATATCCATATGGAAACAAATTTAATCTCCTATGCAATTAACTGCACTTAAAAGTGCTGTTCTGCTCGCATTTACTATGTGAATATAATGGTCATATCAATTTGATTTGAACATTATATACTATGTCCAAGCTATGTTTTCATGGTCCACGGCAGCCTACTGGTAGGTTCTGTACCTCGAGGCAGGAGGGTTCCAGATTTGAAACGGATTCCACTAAAGGCACGTCGTATATACGGGCCTGGTGCGCATTAAATCTGAAGTCATAGACCAAACACCTTCCCTTTGATATGATGCGGAAGCTTGGAGAGAGGGAGCCAGCTGAAATACCCTCCTTATCCGACCGGGGTTCAGAATTACAATGTCCATTACAAAATAGTCCTAGTGTTGCTTTCAAATTGAATATTAATTTAATTACCTGATTTCAGAAAAATAAGTTTTGAGATGATTTAAAATTGATTTTGATGTAATACGCTTTATGAAATTAAAACCAATATAATAAATATCAAAATATAGATCTTGTCTAAAATTTAAAAAATGAAGTAAAGCGTTTTTGAAATATTACATCCTTTATATTTTCCGATAGCGCAAAAATTTGTTAATTGAAGATTGTAAATATGTTTTTTACAATTTTTGCACAATATATCACACTTATTGTTTGATCGGCGTAATCTGAAACACGTACATTTCACTCCATTATGAATTAATAGTGGAAATCGATGATGATAAATCTTTCTTTCATACTGTAATCGTTCTATAATATTAGACAATTATTCATTTTTGGGGCGATGCTGTCTTATGCGAGTTTTTTTATTAGTCTTATTCATTTAAATAAAGTCTTCTTTTGGTCCATTTATTTTCTATTCACTTGGTATTTATTGATATCTAGAGAATAAATGTAAGGCAAACAAAATTAACAAAAGAACTATTACAAAATATAATTTTATGCCAATGCTTTGTTTTCCTTTTATAACTGTATTCATTCAAAAGTTCAAGAGTATTCACGGCTCCTTTACTATTGTTGTGATCTAATTATTTCTGAGGGTTGTTGATCTGTTACTAACTCGTGTATCATGATATATTGTTCATAAAAAATTATATTCTTACAGTTTTTAATCTAATTCACAACAGTAGTATCTGTAAAGTAAAAATGTGAGCTATGTATATCTGTTATTAATTTATCATTTGACTAGGAGTTTCGGTTTAGTTTTTCACATCGTGCCAACAATAGTAATATTTTGTTTTTGAAGAAATTGGCCTAGTTTGTAAGAAGGGGACTTTATGTATGTATAATTGCCCTCTCTAAATTTGTTTGTTAGATTACTTACAACTCGCATGCGTGGATTTTTTTACTTGTTTATCCTGAGTTTTTTACCAACATAAATATATATAGAACAAATGAAGTTTTATTATCACGTAAAGATAATATTTGAATTCCATTTATAGACAGTTTATTTGACATAGCCGACGAATAATATATGAAAAGTACTAATTTTTAGTCAATTGTAACATTTTTATGTAGATAAAAAAGCGTTTGCTCTGAATTTCCAGTCATTTTTCCGAAATTTTCCCAAACTGGTAAATGTTTCACTATGTGATTTCTTTGTTGACAAAATAATTCATCCTCAAAGCGAATACTTTCAAGGAAATTTATTCTTTTTAGTTGAATTAGTAACATAGAATTCAAAATCTAAAGTACGGTTAAGAAAAAATAGCATGGAGTTATTGACCCGAACAAGACATTCATACAATTTGAAAAAAAAATGTAGAAAATGCATAAAGAAAATCCTTTTCAAAGAAATAGCAGTGCCTTTTCCAACAAAGTCACAAAATGCCCTTAAAATAACTTTATACCGTCGTTTTTCAAAAGTACTTAAAAAACGTTCCAGGTAATATAGACCCGAAGAGAACAACAAGCTTAAACTTGAAATCTGCGAGAAGTAACTATACACATCTGAATTTTTATTAATAACAGTATAGAAGTGCTATTTTCGAAAAAATGAATAAAATTGCTCCGATTGTTGTGTTTGAAATATAGGGTGGCCACTAAAATTCTGAGTAGCCGCCTCTCAATTTTAGTTTGACGACAACTATAGTCATAAAAGTGGTGTCTAATCTTAGAAATGCGACTATACACTATGCCATGAGACAGTCATAGCCTTATCTAGTCGTAAAATTTTGCGTTAATGGTCTTATATTGTAGGGAAAACGGGAATAAATTTATGGAGCATCAATGAATTAGAATGAAAAGTTAAAGGAAAGGGGAACTTTGTATAAAATGATATAAAATCTATAAAAAGATTATTCAATGCATTACTATAAATCAGAAAATAAACACTCCACTTCGATATTTAATTTTCTTGAAAGAAATTTAAATCGATAAGGATTGCTACCAATCCTTGCAATTATCAATTGACCTCTGACACTTTCTATGCTTTCACTCTCAACTCTCTTTCTCTGGATCCAGTTAAATATTTAACCTCATGAATGCTGCAATGGATATTTCCTATTTATTACATCACCGAATCCTCAAACACAAACCATAGCCATACCAAATAAACATGTGCTTCCGATTCAACCCCGACCTTTCTTTAATCCTTTTCATGCTTCAGCACACAGCGGGAGAGATTTATCGTCTTCTCTACCGATACCTTTTTTCGTGGATGGTTGGGTTGAAGATCTCAGCCTCGCTTCACCCGAGGCTGCAAAGGGTATTTAAAAGGACTTATTTGCAGTTAGGGTTTGGGTATTTCAGCGGCTCCTCAAAAGAGGTTCCCCAACTTCAAATATTTATAAATCTATTTCCATTTCCGATATTGATTCATATCTGCTGTCGGCCCAAAGTAAAGTGGAAGAAAATGAAAATCGATAAAATCCATCTCTTAAATCATATTTGTACTTTTAGAATCGAAGAAATGTATTTGGAGTTAATCTGGCTCCTAATCTCGAAGTGATGAGATAATTTGAATTTAAGGTAAATGTGTGCTGAAATAATCAGTAAATTCTATGAAACTAAGATATTCATAATAATTGCTCTTTATATTGATTGATTGGTTGATTGTAAAATTCATCACTGGTGCTCATGGTAAGCAGATTTTCTCCTATATTTAGTTTAGTTTCATGGATGACCAATTTTGAATCAGATGACGAAAACCAAATATGAGTTGGCTTTTTTCCACACATTTTCACACTAAACCAGCGGCAATTTGCAATTGGGAAGCTATTTAGTTAGCTTATAGAAAAGGGATGAATCTCTATAGATTTTATAGATAATTATAAAATTGTGGTTGCAGTAATGCAGAAAATTTTTAGATTATATCCAGTTTAATAGAAATATAAAGAAAAACCTTCAATTTATTAATTTTAGTCTAATATTTCACTTTAGCTTTTTGTGATAGAAAAAGTAAGCCTAAACAATCCTTACTTATACAATATGCACCTAAAATATTCAATTAGATCAGAAGACACCTTAAAAAAATTGAAATATAAAAAATCTTTTAGTCTATAACAACTGAAATAGCTTTCAAAGACCATAGTTAGAAGAATATAAGTATACCATATTACCATCAGGTTTTGGAAGAAACTGCTTTCTTAATAAAATTTTATCAAATATTTGAACATTAAGAAAATATCCTAATTGCAAAAACAAAGGACGTATTTAATTTTCGTTTTATATATATACTTCTCAAACTATCTAGAACGTTATCTGGCCACAAAATAAAATTATCATTATAAATAAATAGTTTATAAATACATAATATTAAAATTGAATTTTATTTTGCGAAATTGATTGTAAAACATAACTAAATGAATCTAAAAAAAACCTGAGATCGATTACATCCTCAAAATTTTGTGACACATGTATAGCAAATTTCATTAAATTTAATTTTATTGATTTCTAGTAATCACGTTTCTCTTAGACTAATCATGGTGAAATATTCATTCCTGAAGAAAAAAACGCATTTAAAAATATACTTGTACATTGCTTCATATAAATACATTCAAAGCAACTTGAAATTTTCCGATGCTATATGTTGATCTTTCATCCACCTCTATTTCAATGCTTCTCTTTTTTCTGATCTTTCTTCTGCTATTTTTCCATTTTGCTGTTGAGAGTTTGTAGTATTTCGATTTTGCAATATATTCGTTGTCACATAATGCCTATTCTTATACAACATCATTTCCATAATCAATATTATTTCATTTAATATTGATAATAATTCATTAAAACTATTATTAAACTTCATATCAGTAATACAGGCACATGAGCAATGAGTTTGGTACTTAACACGTGTCTCTTTAGGTAGAAGTTGTCGAAGAAATTCATTGAAACATTCGAAATGTTTTGCCATGCATGTATTATCTTGATCCCTGTATGTATTATTTTCATCGCATGAAATAACATAACATGGCTTTGTAATATTTGTTACCTGGCATTGCAGAAGAATTTTCAAATTAAATGTTTCTTAAAGCGAATGAAACACTATGTTCTAAATAGTAACAGTGAAAAAAAGGCAACTATTAAAGCAGACTGTATTTTACGCAAATAACCTATTTTGCTATTAATAGTGATTCCACAGTAATTCTGAGGGCAATTAATCAAATTACCAGTCAATATGCCTTTGCCACCAAGCTCGTTTTGCTTTGAGGATTTCTCAACTGCGAAAATTTGCCTTAATTCTTTTCTGAACATGTTCTGAGCACTCGTCTTTAGATATAGAATTCCATAAATGCCTTCCACAGAACATAAATCTATCAAACTCTATCACCATTAAATTATGTGGCTCCAAATGTGTATATGTTTTTTGGACATGTTCAAAGTACTCATATTTGGATGTAAAATTCCATAAATGCGTTTCGTAGAACAGAAAGCTATCTGTCTCTATCTTCATTAAAGTCTGTGAATCGTAACATTTCGGTTTCTTTTCATCAAAAAGGCGATGTGCTACATTCTGGTGAATGAATTTTTATGGGGATTTCTGAGAAATTTCTCATTTAGCAATGTAGATTTAGATTCTGACAGAGATCATAATTTTTCCAGTTTCAACAATAATTACATTTAACGAAGAAAATCCATGACGCTGCCTGATATCCACAGAAACTCTACAGTTTGATTCATTTTCAGAACTGATTAACTCTCTTATTTCTCTTGCAGCAGACTTTATTTACTTTTTTTCAAGAGAAGCAGCAGAGCTCAGAAGCTTCATTCTTGCAATCAGAATGCGAGTTTAAAAGCGAGAGAGTTAGTCTCGGCAGAGCACAAAGCTTGGAAACCTTTCCCAATCTATCTCAAATTCTAAACAAGACCGAATGTTTGTTTCATTCAACTTATTAATTCTCTGGAGGAACAAAATGTTATCACAAAAATAAAATAACTACAGTGAAGAGAAAAAAAGTTAAAACAAATCCAAAATTCGAATCTCCCAGAAGAAAGAAATCTCTTTCTTTACACTGTGGGTAAGAAAAAAGGAAAAACGAACCTACTAAAACGCGAAAATCAGTTAGTCTGCTTCCAAATAAAATGTATGATTGATTGTTTTGTTCGTATGTAAATTTGATACATTGTTACAACTTTATAGAACTTGGAATCGTTGTTCACAGGTCAAAGTGACTAAAAAGGAAGTATTTTGATTCACATAAAATTCCCTTTTATGAGAGCGAAATGTGACTGGCTTTTTTTTTAAAGCAAATTCAGACTTATGTTAAAACATTAAAAGAAATGAAAACAGAATAATAAGTAGTAAGAAACCTAAAAAAATGATCAAATGGTAAATAAGGAGCACAAAATTTTGGTTGAGATTGCTATTTTCAATCGTTTTTAACAGAAATGCTGAAAATAATTATAAGAAAATAGTAGCTGGAAGGACAAAGTTAAATATAACAATTTTAAGAATGATTTAGGGTGAATTTGATAAAAAAATGGGATATTTTTTTCATATCTGGTTTAATTTAGGTTACTTCCTACATTATATGTTGCTATATGCCTTTATATGTTGAATATTATTAAAAGTGCTGTATCTGTAATTCTATTTTAGGTAGAATAAAAACTTCTAAGATATTCTAAGATATTAAAAGTTAGGGCTATTTTTGTATTATATTTGTATTATTTTTGTATTTTGTATTATTTTTGTATTATAAAAAACCGAAATTTGTTATTGAGGAGTACCTTTTCAACCTAGTCAAATACTTTTGTATAGAACATTTTTTTTTACCATAAACTTCTTTAAAAAATATTTCAGGAATAATTGTTTTATGCTTATAACAAAACAAGAATTCGAAGATATACGTTCACATTTTACTTAATTTATTAAAAATTACTTTTGAAAACTTTTATTAATGTACTGAAAAGTAGATTTTTTTATGTTAATTATTTTCTAATTTTAAGTTTAGCATTTATAATTCATTACTACAAATATTATGGTATCTAGAAATCCCTTTTATTCTCAGATGGCATTAGATGAATAAAATAAAAATTAAATTAGTTAATTGATTGAATAATAGTTTAACACTGAAAATATTAAAATAATGAATTGTCATTGAGAAGACACAAGTATAAATTTTTTTTAAAAAAATTAATAATATCTGAAGTGAATAAAAAGTCATTTGCAAAATTCACCTTTCATAAACATACATGTTAAATAAAAGTGAATAAAAACGACACTTCTAAGCTCTCAGTGTGAATTTATTAATATGAGTGCGTATAATGAGTTAATAAAATAAGATGGATTTTGGTGATCTATATTATTTGATAGCTTTAATCCTTTAACGATCAATTAATCATTTCATTTCAGGCAGTTTAACTTTTCAGATACTATTTTAAGTAAATCCAAATAGCATTGTTGTATACGTCAATTTGTGTACTTAGTATTTATTTTCATCATCGGAACAAATTTGCTAAAAAAAAAAATCGCATGGGAAAAAGTGAGGAAAATGCGATGAAAAAAGTTGATTCAGCTATTTGGTTATTTTAAAAAATTAGGTGGTCCATTGAGTTTTGATTTCTGATTCGAAATAATGTTCAGAACTGGACCAATAAGAATTTTTTTAATATAATTTCCAGGGTTTTTTTTTAAATTTCTCATAGATTCTCTTTTAATTTTATGTTTCATTAACTCGCAACGTCATTTTTAGCATTCGAATTCAAATAAATGGTTTAATATATGAAATAAAATCTTATAATTCTTTATTTTTCCTTAGAAATCGATTATATAACTTTCTTTTTACTCACAACTCTAACAACAAATGGGAGTAAAATACAATATTCCTACACTTGCTAGCGATTACCTTCATTTTCCTTACAAAGCCATGTAAGCCCAAAGATTATACACAATGAGGTAATCGCAAAAGTAGAATGTTATTAAATCCAAGGAAGCCATATTTGGACAATGGGATGCTAAGCTTTTAATGCAATTATCTTGATTAAATCAGATCGATTTTACTGTAATAAAAAAATGTTGAAGTTATATTATGCTGCGACAAAAATGATGTGATCTTTTTGTGCTGGAGATTTCAGTGCAAGTTTCATTGTGTGTTACAACTAAGTTATTTTATCAAGAAAGATATTTTTCTATCTTTCAATCGTAAATATGAAATCTTTTATAACATCAGACCGTATTGAGAAAATAAAGAAATTATGTAAACAGGCAATCAAAATACGTCTAATTTGATTTTGATTTTTCTTAATTTTTTTTCCATTTGGGTCAATTTTTAAAATAACAAAATTTTCGAATAATGAATAAAATTTCTTCAAGATCCTTTGCAACTTCATCTTTTTTTTTTTTTTATCACAGATCACTCCAAGTATAATAATAAAGAGAAAAGGTCATAGTGTTACAGAGAAAATTCTTTTCAAACGCTCTTATTAAACTTAATAGAAGCTTATTAAATGCGCTGTGGACTAGAACCTTAACTTAGTAGTGAAGAAGATTCAAAAAATGCTTCAAAATTATTGCATTTAAATATAAATATTGATTCTGTTCAGTCTCTTCACTTAACCTCCTAATTAGATGACATCCTATTTCGGACATTTATTATTATCCCAATCCCTATTGTAACATAAAGGATGCTTGAGATATTGAGGTTTTACAAGTGATTTTTGTGTTTTAAATGCAGTAATATAATACTTTTACTTAATTTAGAGTCAAATACAAAAAAATTCAATAACTCGAAGCACGTGTCAGATACGTAGCGTAAGAGTTAAAATTCAAAATTATTTTATGGAAATAGTTTTGAAATTATTTCCATTTTACTTTTTTATTACTTTTTTTTAACGAAATAAACGTTTCCTGGAGCATGCGCAAAAGCACGGAGGTAGTTCCGAATCCGGTAATGAACAGTGCATCAACTGATAGTATCTGAACAATAATGTGTTTAAATCTATAAAAATGACGGACTTATAATCGATAATGGGAAAAATAAACTATAGAACGCAAAAGTTTTGGGGCTTTAATGGATCTTACTCATAATTTGGATTCGATAGTTTTTTTAAAAAAACTGTTGGTTGCAAAATGGCAAAAGACTAAAGGATAGAATTATTAGAAGACCAGAACTGAAATAAAGAAGGAAAACAAGTAATTGTATGAGATCTCACTTCAACAGGCATCTATTATTTATACAACAGTACGGTCAAGTTCCATTGAAAGATAATAACTGTCTTTAGCCTTGTTTATTATCTATTTTTTTTTGGCAAACACGCTATCCACCGCAGCAACCATGTCGCAAGAAAGACATTTCATAATTTTCCTCCTTTCTACATCCATTTACCTGAGTGAATGTCCTGTCATTATCCGGCTATTATCCGCCGATATAATTCGAGTCGGTTGTTTCAGGTTGTTTGCCAATACTTCAATCTAAAGGTATAGTTTTCATAAAACTCCATTTGAAATTCTTCCACCAGGACAAAAGAGCTACTGTAAGCTATAAATTTTTAAATCGAAATCTATATTTCTAAAAATGAACTCCACATTTCGAATCCGTTCAAATATCGGATGGTCAATATCCTTATTACCCCCTGACCATTTCTCTTGCCCTCTTCCCTGTTCAATTCCTTGGAAATGACTAGTAGGGTCGGAGAAGTAGATTATCGTCTAGTACATTCGATTCCAATCCATAAGTTCTTTTGCTGATTGTGCGAAATGCCACTTCTGCCAAAGCACCTCCTTAAGCGAACTTAATATAAGAGGTGATTTTCACTCTCGCTTAGCACCTGTATTCTTTCTTTTTTCTCAATATATATTATATACTATATTATAGTAGTATATTTCTAGGCCCTCTTTTCTCTTGCCCTCTTCCCTATTCAATTCCTTGGAAATGACTAGTAGGGTCGGAGAAGTAGATTATCGTCTAGTAGATTCGATTCCAATCCATAAGTTCCATAAGTTCTTTTGCTGATTGTGCGAAATGCCACTGCTACCAAAGCACCTCCTTAAGCGAACTTAATATAAGAGGTGATTTTCACTCTCGCTTAGCACCTGTATTCTTTCTTTTTTCTCAATATATATTATATACTATATTATAGTAGTATATTTCTAGGCCCTCTTTTCTCTTGCCCTCTTCCCTATTCAATTCCTTGGAAATGACTAGTAGGGTCGGAGAAGTAGATTATCGTCTAGTACATTCGATTCCAATCCATAAGTTCCATAAGTTCTTTTGCTGATTGTGCGAAATGCCACTGCTACCAAAGCACCTCCTTAAGCGAACTTAATATAAGAGGTGATTTTCACTCTCGCTTAGCACCTGTATTCTTTCTTTTTTCTCAATATATATTATATACTATATTATAGTAGTATATTTCTAGGCCCTCTTTTCTCTTGCCCTCTTCCCTATTCAATTCCTTGGAAATGACTAGTAGGGTCGGAGAAGTAGATTATCGTCTAGTAGATTCGATTCCAATCCATAAGTGCCATAAGTTCTTTTGCTGATTGTGCGAAATGCCACTGCTACCAAAGCACCTCCTTAAGCGAACTTAATATAAGAGGTGATTTTCACTCTCGCTTAGCACCTGTATTCTTTCTTTTTTCTCAATATATATTATATACTATATTATAGTAGTATATTTCTAGGCCCTCTTTTCTCTTGCCCTCTTCCCTATTCAATTCCTTGGAAATGACTAGTAGGGTCGGAGAAGTAGATTATCGTCTAGTACATTCGATTCCAATCCATAAGTTCCATAAGTTCTTTTGCTGATGTGTGCGAAATGCCACTGCTGCCAAAGCACCTCCTTAAGCGAACTTAATATAAGAGGTGATTTTCACTCTCGCTTAGCACTTGTATTCTTTCTTTTTTCTCAATATATATTATATACTATATTATAGTAGTATATTTCTAGGCCCTCTTTTCTCTTGCCCTCTTCCCTATTCAATTCCTTGGAAATGACTAGTAGGGTCGGAGAAGTAGATTATCGTCTTGTACATTCGATTCCAATCCATAAGTTCCATAAGTTCTTTTGCTGATTGTGCGAAATGCCACTGCTACCAAAGCACCTCCTTAAGCGAACTTAATATAAGAGGTGATTTTCACTCTCGCTTAGCACCTGTATTCTTTCTTTTTTCTCAATATATATTATATACTATATTATAGTAGTATATTTCTAGGTTTTGTGTGTATATATCTGTGTAATATGCGACTGTAATTAGTTTTCTATAAATAATTTCCTATATTTTTAAGTATTTTGAATTATCTACATATTAAACTAGAATCAGGTAGATATTACAATTATAAAAAGGAGCTTCCAAACAACACTTTTCTTCTGAAATAAAATAACAATTACATTACGAAATTCATTATTATGTCTGAATCATAAACACTTTTGAGAATAATTTAATATTCTCCTGTAGCTTTTGAGAAAATGAATATTCTCAAATCAAACAAAAACTCAATA
This sequence comes from Argiope bruennichi, assembly GCF_947563725.1. NCBI lineage: Eukaryota > Metazoa > Arthropoda > Arachnida > Araneae > Araneidae > Argiope > Argiope bruennichi. The sequence continues at coordinate 21,674,499 of NC_079163.1, forward strand.
AGAATTTTTGTCTTTCGTCATCAGTGAAAAATCAAGATCAAACATTTTGCAACTGATATTAGTGTTACGGATTATTTGAAAGCTGAATTCTCAGTTATCTGATATATTTGTTGTTACATATTGCATTTCAAGAACAGAAAAAAACAAATAACTTCGTTTCCTAGGAGGCTTTTTTAACTTTTAAAACTGATATTTAAATGAATGATCTTTGACATGAAAATAAGATTTCAATAGCAAAACCTTTGAATAGAAATAGGATTTTTGGTTTAATATTAATAAATGAGATGAGTGTTGCATTTATTTATTTTTTATTAGAAGTGATAATTGAATTAAATAGCCCAACTGTATTAATTTCAAACCTATTCTCAGATATAAAATTATGTATATTAGTATAGGGCGATAGGTAAAATCCTTTTAAGCTCTTTAAATTCAAAATTACCTTTCGTATAGCCTGACAAATAACTTGTACCTTTAATAACATGACTATGCTGAATTTATTGAAGCAAGTTGCAGCGCCCCTAGCAGCAAAATAAGGAAATTACAAAAATAACTAAAAAAATAAAGGATATCAACCAAAAATTCCAGTTAAAGAATGTGCCCTATACCTTAATAAAAACACAGGAAAATATCCCAGGGTGTTATTTGTAAAATTGGTAGAGATATTCGCGATTAAAATTATAAACTTTCCGTGACTCGAAAAAGGGTTCAAGTCACAAGTTAAAAATGTATTCTCCGATTTCTCCCCTCTCCCCAAGTGCGCTTTTCAGATTTTATTATTATTGCTTGCTTTCTTCTTTGCTTAAATTTCACTTCGCTGTTGCTTAGCACAGAAAAACTGTGTGATAATACCGGAGCATGCATCCCCTGTGTGTGTGTGTGTGTGTGTGTGTGTGTGTGTGTGTGTGTGTGTGTGTGTGTGTGTGTGTGTGTGTGTGTGTGTGTGTGTGCGCGCTCTCTCTCTTTTCAGTTACATCATGTTGACGAATCTTGCATTCCATCTGGTATCATAAATTTTCAATAGGGTTTAAGTCTGGTGATTGTGGAGGAGAACGTAGATGATTTTTGATATTGTATAGCAGCTAGAGCTTCACATTTTAAGGAGTGCGTTTAGGATTACTGTCCTGTATAAGCCAAAAATCAACTCCTAAGTTAAAATATTGTGGACTCTTCAAATTTTCTTTTTAAATGTTTATACAACCCATTTTATTTAACGTTGAATACACAAAGGTTAAACGACTAACGCCACTAGCTGATAAACACTCCCAAACTATTATTCCTCCTTAACTGTAGGCACAAGATTCTGCTCCTCAAACGCCGTGCTTTGTTTTCTTCATTCCAACTTGCGCCCTTTAATGCCTAAGGCACAGAAGTTTCGTCAGGGAAAAAAGCTTTTTCCCAGATTGTGAAGGTTTAACAATATATTCATTTTCAAAATCTAAACGCTTTTGCTTATTGACAAGGGATATTGTAAATTTCTACTAATTTTCTACTAAATCAAACTTTTTTCAAAATTTTCCGTAGGTTGTCTTTCTGAAGAATTTTGTCAAACTTCGCCCTAATCCCATTTACAATTTAAAATGTAGCAAACTTAGGACTTAAACGCACGGACTTAAAGATATATTTCGTTTCAAAGGCAGTCCGCTTAGATGGATATGTGTGTTTCGTGGATTTGAGGTAACAGGAATCGATGAATTGCACTTATTAATAAACTGAACAGAGAAATGGGTTCTTCCAACATTGTTGCTAATTTCTCGAAAAGTTTTACCTTCGTTCCTTAGTTTAAAAATAATTTTCCTTTTCTCAGGAGTAATATCTTTACTTTTCAAACCTATTCCGACTCAATTTGTCTTCCAAAATCCCCGAAAACGCGTTATTTTAAGTTTATTTACTTGCACTAGGTGTTTGCACGAATACGGATGTTTAACTTGCGATTGTCCTTTAATCAACTTGTTGGTAAACTTTGTCGTAATTATTAAGTTTAATAATTCTTGCCATTTTTAAGTTTAATTAATTTAAAAATAATGAGTGTTATTTTCTGGAATTGTCATTAAATCATAATGAACTGTATAAGAAATAAAATAAATGAAGAAGAAATTAATAACTTATGTTGTTGTGTTTTTTTTTTTTCATTATGGAATATTTGGTATGTTCCTGTGAGGAGCCTTTTTCTGGCAATTGTAAATTTCAAACTCATTGAGATTACCAGCAGAGGTTGTCTACTAAAACCTTTCTCGCATACTCTCTAATGAAAAATTTCATGTCGGTGAAAGCCTTGAATAACATTGGCGCACAATAGTTACAAAATGTTAACTTTTGGCTTGAATTTAGAATTTTTACTGAATCTATAGTGTCATCCTTAGCGAGTTATTAGACGATTAATCCCTGCCATGCGTTAATAGTATCCTAAAATTTAATTTGGGCTTTAGACACGTTTTTCTCAACAGACTTTTTTCACAAAACTGCACTAATCACAAAATCTCATACCAAATTTGATATTTTTAGGCCACTGCGTTTTTGAGTTACCGCGTTTACATGTTTCTGAAAGTACCGACCGATAGACAGTCAACCCGATAGACAGATAGACAGTTGGCTCAAAATTTGACAAATATCTTCACTATAGATGTTAAATCTGTGTACCGAATTTTATTTATTTAGCTCTCTTCCTTGTAGTTATCGTGTTAACTTATATTCGAACAATCGGACAGACGCACTTCCTTCGAACAGATTTTAGGGCCACGGTGGCCTGGTGGTAAGTTCTCAGCTTGTGAGTCGTAGGGTTTCAGGTTCGAGACCCAATTCCACCGAAGAACCGTCGTGTAAGGGGGTCTGTTGCACGTTAAATCCTCCATGCCAAACGGCCTCCCGCTGGTTTGGTGTGGCGTGGAGAAGGGGATTCCAGCTCAGGTGTCGTCCTCGTCATCTGACCGCAGTTCAAAATTTCGTGGTCCGTCTCAAAATATCCCTAGTGTTGCTTTAGAGCGGGACGTTAATATAACTAAACTAAACTAATCGAACAGATTTTAGGCAAAATTTCATAGGAATCTGCAAATTTGGTGAAAATACCGTAAAACAAATTTCAGCCGTCTTGTTGAAAACAATTTTGGATTATCTTTCTATTAGGCAGGCAGACAGACGGACTTTTTCTAAAAATGTGTTCTTCGAACTTAGGGAGGTTTAAAACTTTGAGATTCGTCAAAATATCGGGTTTGTATTTTTTGAAGATTACTGTACTTTCTACTAAGTATACGGTAGAGTTAAAATTTATCCAACAACCCTTTATATATATTATTTCTATAGTTACTTCTTAGAAATAATCTGGACAAAAAAAACATTAAAATATTGTGTCATAAATAACCAATAAAACACCATTTTTTTCTTTTTCGTCTTTTGTCAAACTGCTAGTGTATTTTCAACTCTACTCTTTCCACTGTAAAAACATTTATTGACCGTTGAAAATTTCTAATATCTAAATTATTCTATTTATAACACATAAAACTTATGACAGGTTAAGATATTCTTTTTAAAAAAATTTTTTGATAAACTTAGTACTAGTAAATGTGTGAGCTAATTACATTTTTGTACTTTAGCACGATCAAAAGCAACTAGACTCGTTTGTGCTCATAAGTAAACGCATAAAAAAATCGGGCAGATTTTCAAAATTCAATCGTGGCATATCACTGTAGTAGGAACTCCGCACATTGTCATAATACAAATAACGAGAGAAATTATTTCTCTTTTTAAAGAATCCAGAAAAAATGTTACGTTGTCGAAATTACGTTTCAAACAAACAAATAACTGAAGGAAAAGTTAATACAAATAACGAGAGGAATTATTTATCTTTTTAAAGAATCCAGAAAAAATGTTACGTTGTCGAAATTACGTTTCAAACAAACAAATAACTGAAGGAAAAGTTATCTTCTATCTTCATACTAGAACTACCAAAACCGTCATTTTGACGGTTTTCAAATTTCACGCTTAAAAATTTTGATATAATTTGTGTATTTTTTTAGAAATTTATGGTGAATTTAATGAAATATAAGAACAATTACGTATTCAATTTCCCACAGCGATTTTAACTTTCATAATCAATATGACCTATACTTGCTTATACCAAGATCCGTCAAAATGACGGCTTTATTAATTTCGAAGTTTATAATATTTTATGGATCGTCTATGCAATGATGGATTACAATACATATTTACATTCATTTATACATTGCTTTCAGACATTACCTGGAAAAATTTGAATTACATTTTTCATATAAAATTATATTGATTGATCCAAAGTTTTCGGCAGCCATTATAATGTGATATATTTCATTCCGATTAAGATTTAGTTTAGAATTAAAAGATCTAACTTGATATCCTATAAAGGCAAATACAAACTGTTTTTCTTGGGTTTTTTATTATTAATTAATTAATTATTATATCAAATGTTGTTTTTGTTAAATTATATTATTTTATTTACATAAACTAAGCCAAAAGTTACATTGAAAGCGAGGATGTTAAAAAATCCGTCAATTTGACGGGTTTGGTAAAACTAGGTATATATTTAACATCGGTAGTTCTAGCGCTAATTTGAAATTAGATTTTCGATAATTATAAAATTCCATCATGTTCGATTGTTTTAGGAATATCTAGAACTATCATTGATATATAATAGAGATTAAAATACATTAAATGAATAACAGTATTATTTACTACCTTCAAATATTATTTAATGAATTTCTCTTAAAAAATTATTATATTTTTGTCTAGTTCAAAAATGCTTTATAGAATCCTTAACTTTAACGCGATACTGTCATTCATACTGTTAAAATATGGTTATGAAACCACTTAAAAATGTCTGAAATGTCTTAACTGCCAGTATATAAATTATAAAAGCCTCAGAATAAAATTCTTAACTATTTAATCTTCCCATTGTCTGAAAGCCGATTTTCCGATGTTGCGGTTTTCCGTGTCAATTTCTCGAAGTTCTCCTTAAGGAATGGATCAATAGTCTGGATACTACTATTCATCGCGAGGTTTTGTATTCTCTAACAATAGATTCTTTTTTATAACGTTATATCGATACAGAGCTGGGACATGTAGACTCAAAAAAGTTTATTCCGATAAAAGCATTTGCTTGAAGAATTATCCAATTTAGGTTGGGAAAAAATTATAAATGAAACCAGAATCGCTATAACTTTGTTAAAATTTACTTCTTTTTTATCTTTCCGTGGTAGAGGTTTATATTAAAAAAAAAATAGTTTTGCGTTTTATTCTGGAAATTGAAGTCTTGGTTTTTTAATAACCCAAAGATATTTCACACAACAGTAAATCTTTTATCTTTTACACTCAGAAAACTAATCCAATGTATAATTATTCTTCTAATACAAGGATTTATTTATTGTTCAGAAAAAAATATATATTTGCTTTAAGTTGAATTTCCCCGAAAAGTTAATCTATATCTTCATATCACTCTGTAAGTCTTTTTAACAATACATTTTTTTTAAATTCCTCTTGGTAAGTTGGAAGGCTAAGGTAGATAACTTTACATCTACGTTACTATCTGGCAACATGAATTTTTGATGTTAGAAATGGTTAAAATGAAGTTGTGAAATTCGCTTTTCAGCCCCTAACTTCTAAAATATTGCAGTCATCGAAAAACTTTAAATACATAAATTGGTCGTTTTAATAAGTCGCTAATTTGATTTATTTTTCTATCTTCAATATTAAGAAAGTTACAGCGAAATGAAAATTTCAACTCCCCTTTGAGCTAGATGTGCCAATTACAAAGTTGTCCGAGAATTTGCATTTCTAACAACATATTCCAAGCCAGTTAAAATCCAAATAAAATTACTCTAGTTGTCATGTTTACAAGATAACATGGGAAAAATGTTATACACGTACATATATTATATAAACTTTTTGTAAGAAGGATGGTTTTAGATTCTAGGAACCATGATCAGTGAAGATAAGAAGAAATTTTCAATAGGTCTTGTCATGAGAACCATTGCAATAATTAGTCTCTCGATAGGAATCTACCTAAAATAAATAAAGCATCAGAATGATGCATCGTCTTGAATGGGGCCTGAGAGGAACCATCCGACTGAAAATGGTTAAAATATCGTTTTACTTATGAGTGAGGAATGCAAAATCTAAATATTGTTTCTAGGATCTAAAATGTGACCTTGTAATGATTTTTTATCTGAAAATATACAAAGATTAAACATGTATATATATAAAAAGATTTAACTACAGAAAAAAAAATCGTCAATGATTTAAGATTTTCACTTTCGAATTTAATTTTTTGGGTCTGCTACAGAAATGAAGTTATAAAAATAATGTTGCGATAAATGTTGGTTAATTAGAATAAACAATAGACAATGAAAAAAGTAAAATTAAGGCTTAGCAATATTAAATTCAAATGATTTCCACTGGGAATGGAACTCTCGCTTATGGAGTGAAAAAAAAAACGATGCCATTAATAAGCGAAAAGCATTTACTCGCCAATAAAAGAGTTCTTAAAAAACGCTTCATTAGTGTACAAAAAAGTTTTTCGCCCCTTAATGGCATCATTTTTTTGGAAATCTAATTAGATAAAATCGTTTGGTTTCGAAAGATGTTGTCGTATTGATTCCATTAATAGTCCAGGAAACACTTGAGATTCTTATGTATTTTAAGTTATTTAAGTATCGAATTCTAGCATCTGTGAATGACTTAATTTTAGCTCTTTACTTGAAAAATATGGTAATTAGATGTAGAAATGACACTCGGGTTAAGGGGGGGGGGAAATGGGCATCAAAATAAAAATGCCAATAAAAAAATATGCATATGAGAATTTTGCTTTTAAGATATGAATATTTGAGATTTTTCTTTTGTATGATATTCATTATTGTGAACTTTCTTTAGAATATTCATATCAACTTCGCAAGGTATTGATTTATTTTATATGTAGATTTTTTACTTAGAAAATTCTATTTTTTTAGCACAAAATTAAATTCTTTTGAGAAACTTTATTATCATTATTTCCACTTTTTAATCTTTATTTAATAACTCATTAATATATATTTTACGGATTTTTTTATTTTTTTTAAAAAAAATTCGTACCAGATGGCGCTATGCCTAAAAATAAAAATTCAATTAAAATAAATCAGTTAACTGAAAATTAAGTTCCAATTTTTTTAAAACAAATATTGTGTTGTTATTGCGGCACATCAATGTATAAAGTTTGAAATAGAATGTTGCAAATTGTCACGGATGAATCGATTATAAAATTGGATTTTTGCAAGCATAAAACAAATCAAGTGAAATTAAAATATATAATATTAAAAATTGATAATCCTGATTTTGCCCAAGGGCAATTGAAGCCTTCAGATTACCTGGGCTTGGAGATTAATGGGTCGCAAGTCGTGATTAGGCCATTTTGCTCATTAAATCTACTTTGGAATACACATTTTTCATGTTGGTATGGTGTGGAGAGTAGACTACCGACTTCGGTACATTCTTCGTCTTCATTATATGATAGAAAAGTTCCGAAGCTTCTTCCTAGTAGTCTCCATAAATAGGATGTTAATTTAATTGAAATCAATCAATCACGGAAGGTTAAGACAAAAGTGAAGTAAGCTTCATAAAAAATTAAAGTCCAAAAGTTGATGAACGACATGTTTTCTAAAACTTGCCATTAAATGAATGAAAATAAGGAAAATAAACATCTGTTTAGACAGAATTTTCGGTAACAAATAAATTAAATGAAAGTATATTTACCACTTATTTTTAAAAGAAAGTGGTATTTTCATAGAAACCAGAGAAAATTGGTTGCCTTGTTTTCAGAATTTATGAACGATTTGTAGCAAGGCTAGCTAGCCTTCAATTTTATCTCCGAATATATAGTATATGAGGCTTTGTATCTGTTTTGAGAAAATAGTAAGTGAAGGGGTAAATGGAAATGGATTCTGAAATTTCTTATGCACTTCGCAGAATGTCCAAAGATTCTGGGACTCTCGATAGAAAATTCATTTTCAAGAAGACCAACCATAAATAGGCCACGCGTTACAAGTCCTTCAGATGGTAGGTCTGAGGAGAGATGTGCATTACTTAGCCTCTGCTCGTTTCATTGCAACAAAATTGAATTTTACGAACACGAAAATATTTTCAGAATAAAAGGTTTTATGGAAGAAATTATTTCTTTTATCTTTAAGCGATGGTATAGAAGTGCCCTCTTACGTTGGACGAAAGAGTATATTTCCTGGAACAGACAAGAAATGTATTTTTGTGCTCATCACACATAAAATCCAGATTTACATTGGAGAGGTGTTTAGATTGTGTGTTGAATTGAAGAGAAAATCGCAACAGATGCTGTCAGAAGATAAAACAGTAAAAAATAATCAAAATAAAAGGAAATGAATAATTTTAAAATAATAATTTTAATAGTGCACTAAATGTAGAGATTTGATTTATCAAATATCGGCAAGTCAAATCACAAAAGCGCGAAGCTCTGAAACAATATGATAAGAAAAACAATCATGATAAATATAAAAAAGCATCAAAAATTAAAATAAATTATGAATGTGGTAAAAATTCCAATTTAGAATAGAGTATTCACATCAATACGATCACGCCTTTTTTGGACTTTTAGATTTTAAAAATTAAATTTAGTAAAAGTGTACTTTTAAAAGGTTTTATATTTTTCGATTAAGTTTAAGACAACTTGCATAAATTAAGAATCTGTGTAAATCGACCCCTCTGATTAACAATTTTTTTTTCTGATGACATAATAGGCAGAATAATTTCTGCGAGACAACTGGTAATTGCCTTTTTGGACGAGGCCACCACTTATGGATCCACATACTTGAGAATCAACGAGTTAAATGATCAACCTTTCTATTTCTTCTTAGAATAATGTTTTGATATTATAAAATAGACGTTTATATTCAAAACGTAAAAATGAAACATAAACGTAAGAGAAAAAACTCGCAACGTATGCTTTAAAAACTAATTTAGTTGATCCATAGTAGCTTCATTTTTATACATGCAAATGTAAAGCAGTGGAAGTGATTTACTCGAAACTTTCTCCCTTACTCCCTAATAAAGATACCACATCCTATCGTAAAAATTGTGGACCTTGGGGGAGACCGTGTACGTGAAGAGCATTTAGGATTTTTACTTTCAAAGTCCCCCACATGAACGTTTCAAGTAATCATTTTGGATTTTAATTTTAATGCTCCGATTGAAACTTAAATTTGACGTGTAACCATAAATTTAATAGATGAATCGCATTTTATATTTCATTTATCTAATTCGTTGCGTTTTTTAGTTGATTATATACATGCAAATGTTCATTCCAACAAATAGTCCAGCTTTGGCGAATCATCGACCATTGACGAATTAGATTCAATATTTGGCACTTTGGATGCTAAAATTGTGCATTGAATTTTATCTATCTAGCTCTTTATGTTTTGTAGTTATCGGGTTCGCCCTTTTTTTGAAGTCAGACAGACAAACAACTTTTTGTGCATGGACATCGCTCAAAATTTGAAAGAAATATACCGATTTTATGTAAAGATGTTGTATGAAGTTCCATTCGCCTATGTCAATGCGTTTTCGAGCTGTCGTATTCACAAACAGACAATAGGTTTGAATCTTGTATATTCGTCAAAAACCCTAAATTGAGTATTTTGACAATGCATTCTCTTTGTGTACTTAATATACAAAAAAAAATTAGATTCAAATATCAAAAACTGCATAACATGTTAGTTTTAAAAGCGCAAAAAGCAGCGATTCATAGCAGTAATCTGGAACCAAGTTCTAAAATTGGCTGATAGCATATTCAGAACTTGGTAAACTAGGTTAAAAGCATTAGAATGTTTTCAATCTGAATTGATTTTGACACTTTTACATTAATAACCAAATAACCTTGACATGAATATTTCCCCTCAACTAAAAAAAAAAAAAAAAAGTTTAGCCTGCCTATTCAATTGATGCATTGGTAAGCACGCAAAATCCATATCCCATTAAAATATTACGCTATTCTTTTTTTTTCTCTCCATTAATGCGATCTACCGCTCTTTTTCTCATTAGAATAATGTTTTGATAATATAAAATAAACGTTTTCACAGCAAGAGCTTTACAAGAAGATATGTTTGGAAGGCAATTGTTTTGTCTGTTGCTACGAAACGGCACGAAGTCACACGCAGATGTCAATAGCGTCCGATTACAACGGCTCAATCCTGGACAGCCGTGGTTGATGAATGGCCATTAATCTAAAATATCATTGGCTGCAACCCTTTGTGTCTTTTAAACAACAGAACATCTGCCTGAAGGAAAACTTCATTTCCATGTCTGTCTGGTTTTTCTTTTTCATACAACTCTTATCCTAATTGTCATTATAGAAAACACAAGCTGAATAGGATGAAATTAGTTAATAAAGCTGCTACTTTGTATTTTATTCAATGCAAATAAAGTTGGTCACGAAGTCTGTTATTGGTAACAAAAAATTATTGTAAAAAAACGTATTATAATTTGGTATATGGCTGTTTCTATATATTGTAAAAAATTTTGTAAAATTTTTAATAAAATCACCTACATCGGTAAATTTCAATATGAGCACAATGGTAGCTCGGAAGTGTCAAGACACTATTCTAATTCTTGCCCAGTATTGCCCAACATTTCGGCTGCCAAACTAGATACAACATCGCTTACGTCAGTAAATTTCAATGTGAGAGCCAATGGTAGCTCAAAAATGTCATGGTACTATTCTATTTCTCGTCAAGTATTGTCCAGCGTTTTGGCTGTCAAGCTATGCTCAGCATTGGGGATCCTAACATTGAGTGTATCAACATCTTCGATTGGCGTTGAAAATACTTTGTTCAATGTCAGTTTTGGGTATACAAAGAACATTTAATGGCCAATTTGAATTCATGAAGCCTAAGAATGCATTGCACTTTTTCCTTCTTTGAAGCCATTTTGATAAAAGTCGAATGTAAAATCACTGTTTTTACTTAGGTTATCTGCTGAACTTAAAAAGGTTAAGAATACAACAACCCAACTGTAAAAATTTCACAGCATTAGATTCAATAGCTCCTTTCTAACGAATTTGTGTAAAAAGGGAACGATTTCATGACCCATATGTACATTGTATCTGATTGAGCTCTGAAATTTTGTTTTCGACTTATTTTCAGTGACAGTATATGATATTAATATTTTCAGAAATTAATTATTCAATGAATCAATTAATTTAAATTTTACCTCCATTGCATTGCGGCAGTTGATGAAAAAATTATTTCCAGATTCTGTAATATTTATAATAATGAATAATACATTAGAGTACAGAAAATTAATATTATCTACATTTTAATGCTCTTGAAAAAGTATCTTTTTACGAAGTTTTTTTTAATTATTTTTTTTCTCTTTTAATCTCGTTTATGGGGGAAAAAAACTACAAAAAGAGAAATTCAAAACTTTTCAAGGAGTTGTTTTTTTTATCATATAACATCAATTTTCTTTTTCATTTACTCTATCTATAAGCTGACATTCAGTATCTAAAGGATTGTGAGCATTTTCAAAAATTATACTTTTGCTTTCAAATTGTTCACCTTTATAAATTTTAGAAATTTTGTCGTCTTTGCAACTTATTTTTTCCAAGAATTAGTGTCCTAATTATTTCGGCATTTTATTAGTAGAAAACTGTAGACACTGATTTAATGAAAATAAGGAAAGTTGCTTAAATATCAAATTATCTTGCATAAATTGGAATATTTAGTTTGAAATTTTAGTTGCTTAATAAGAACATTTCTTTACAATTCTACTTATACTTTTTAGGAAATATGCTTTTCAAAAAAGTGCAGTAAATTGATACAATCAATAGAATTTTCATTTTGATAATATTTACAAATAATATATATTTAGATAATATTTAAGGTAAAATATTTTATTTCTGGCCGAATGACCATCACGTCAAATAGAGGTACAATTATTAGATCAAAGAAGAAAAAATTTCAAAACTTGATTGTTTGTATTTAATACTTTCAGTTGGATTAAGAGACATTAAATGTCATTTTTAATATACTATGTACTATTCAGTGAGCATTTTATATATAAAATTGGAAGCTTGCAGACGATAAATAAAATAAATGGTATGCTCGTAATAGCAGACATTTCTTGACAGGGCCTATCAAAAAACAAGATATTTCGAACATTCAAAATCTGTCATTTTAGCAAATATTTACCATTTAAAACAAATTTTTAATATGTTGTCATAAGGATATGAACAGATAAACATTTTAAATGAAATATTTCTATTTAAAAAAGATGAAAATACCGCAGAAACTTCACAGTAAAATCTTTATCAAAAGATAAAATATTGTACAAACATTTTAAATGTTAAAAGAAATAAATATCATATAAATAATGAGTAAAAAAACAGAACTCAATTTTATGATGAAAATACGAGTTTTAGTAATTTTAACAATTATTAATATCGTGTTTTGATACAAGCATTGGTGATTTATTAACTTTTATTTTACTTCTTTGATAATAATTGATTGGTACAAGTGAGGTTTTCATGAAGAATGCTTAAGATTCGAAAAATTCTTTTCATTTGAGTTAAAGAAGTACAGGATAGATTTAAGACTATATTCGACCCCCTTGGTGATTGTTACGGCCAGCAAGTCCTAGAGAATGTTACAGAAAATTAAAAATAGTGAAATTGTTTGTGATTCATAACAGTGACACTAAAATACACAATAAAATATCGTGCAATCAAATACTTTACCGCGTATACATTGAAGCGTCTGTAATTGTAAAAAACAAAGTTTCTAAGAAATGAAGAAAACCGTAAAGTATCCATGCACTAAAGTATTCTCTTGGTACTAAAAGAAATCTTGACATGATAATGCGTAACTTGAACATGTCCTCCTGGAGGATTACATCCATAAGTTTCACAAATCCTAAAATCCCTTGTATCAAATACTGACATAATCAAATCTGTCACTTACGAGATCTAAAGAGAATCTAAAAAATAAAATATTAGTCGAAAATATTAAGATATTATTTCTCATAAGCTATATACACGGATTGTCTGCTCCAAACATGGTCCAATAACTCATTTATAAACCATTAGGGACAGGCATATACCTGCAGTTCGAAAAATACTTTAAATGATGTAAAGAATTATATTTTATGTTGTTACAGTCAATAAATGCAATTCCGAAAATATTGCGAAGTATAAATTTTAATATATACCTTGGATCCTATTAATCATACCCAGTAAAATATTCTTGAGACACTAACATTTTAAACCATTATCATTTTTTAAAAAAATATTTTGGCAGGATAAGTGTACAAAAAGTTATGTAACGGTATAACTATATTCAAATTATGGTTTGTTTTGAAAAATTTGGTGGTTTTGAAAAAGGGGGATCATTATAAAATGATCAATAAAATCTCAATAAAACACAAAAGACTGAGTAAGTAACAGACCGGTGCTATAACCTCTAAATTACATATTTATGTACGGTATTTTATAATATAAAAACTAAACTAAAAATATAATACTTCAAGTATGACAGTTCTGTTCCGTTCAACTGACAGACGAATTTCTAATTTGTTTGTTTGCTTGTAAAGAAACGAAGCATAGAATATCCACCTTCTGTTACGTACCATATAGATTGATAATTATAAAAGGAAACTAAATTGTCAGATATACCAAAAATCTGACTAAACTGTCAGATTTTTGGAAATCGAGTGGTGTACGTAAAATTCCAAAATCCTCTAATGGGGGTCGTGACAGCTAATGGGTTAAACAAGTGTGTTTTTTTATTTTCTTTTTTCCTTCGGTTAAACCTGGTAGAGTTATGAAATTTAGAATTTCATTATTTCAAGAAATGCCTTGCCTTGATTCACTAATCTTGTTTGAGATAGACTCTGAAATGGAGTAAAATAGTGGATTTCAAATCTTTATAGCTCCATCAGCTTTAGTTGCAGAAGAATGGTATTTTTTGTTTAAAAATTAATGTTCTCAAAAAATATTTTACTAAATATGACTAATAGAAGTAAGGAATTGTGTCACAATTTGGATATTTATATTTTTTCAGCAATAAATTTATTGATTCAAATAACAAAAAATTAATTCTTTACTCCTTTAAAGCCTTTTTTCACCTCGAAATATATGTCTAGCAGTTTAGATATTAGCTTGTAGTCTACGATAAATTTTTCAGCATATTTTTCTTCAAGATATTGTAATACAAAGAAAAAAAAATCATTTCTAAAGTATCTGAATACATGTCAGTGTTGCTAATATGGTTCTTGGCTGTAACATCATTACTTTAATTTTTACCAGAAACAGGAAGTTATCATCTTATAAAGAAGAGATAAGATTACTGTATTCCGAGCTGAAATAGTGTAATGACTTTTTTTGATGAACCGCAACAGAGTCACTCGTGCGTAAGCCAAAGCTTACGGAGTAACCTGAAAGACAGGAATACCGCGACAGTGACTATAGGCATGGTAGTGAACGAAATATATAACCCTTAACATGACGGCCCATGCGTCTAGTCAATATTTAAGAGGAACATCTTGCCGTTTGATTAGAGGTAACTGGACCCCACACCATTTCTATGCCCACTAAGGATGCGAGAATCTGTTTATTTATAAGGAAACCTCTCATCCTCATATTTGAAGTACTGCTCGGTGGAATTTTCCTGAATACAATGAAATCGTCGTTACTTGCTTTCCAGAGTTTTTCATATATTAATTCCGTGTGTTTACCCTTTTTCAGTAAGTTAATAAATCGATAAATGCAATACACTATAGAATCTGATGAGATTCTGAATATTCTTCAAAAATATTTGATGAATTTTCTCCAAATTTTCATTCAAGAATCTCAAGAGATTTCATAAACCTAACTGTTTAAAAAAAATCACTAATGGCTGTAATATTTATTGCCGTTAATCAATCAAAGTTCAAGAATTCTTTGTTTAAATTTTCAATTTCATTACATTTTATGTTTATGGTTTCAAACTTTGTTATCGTTTGAATTTATGACAATATTTAAAAAAAATTTTGATTTGTTTCGGATTCTTTTTATTTGCGTAACAAATACTCGAATTGAAATGAATAAGTTAATTTCATTAAAATAAAGAAAGGCCTTTTGTCATTTTTAAAAAAAAAACTCGAATAAAATTCAGTAGAAATGGATTTATTGAGAAAAATAGGAGAGTAACCGAATAACTTTCACTGCTATTGTTACCTTAAAAATATTGTTATGCGAAATTTTATGAAATTGAAAATCTAAAGTGAAGGCGAAATTCTTTTAAAAATTTAGAATATAAATTACCCTTATGACTTCGGTTTTTTTCAACATTAGGTAGTTCAACCATTACAATTTTAATTTGAAATGAGCGTAGGCGTACTATTCTCAATTATTTCAAGCCCTATCGCTTGTTGATATGCTTCTAACTAAATTAATGCACTGGGATTAATATTTAATTAATTTTAGGATTTTTTTGAAGTCAGCTTTACCTTATTAACATTCCGATTAGGCCCTAAAATGTTGCCTCAGCACTCTGCTTAATGAATAAAGGTTGTTTCCTTGAAATATTTAAATGATTTAATGATTTCATCATAAACATAAAATAAGCCAGATCAGTAATCGTTCTTGATATAAATTTTTAATCGTCTGGGTTTTTACGCTCACATTTTATGTTTGATAACGTGGGCTTATTTTCCTTTTAGACAACATTAGATTATTAAAAATTTTAGATCTATCATTTTCCTTATTATATTATTATTTATTATATTATATTATAGAAGATGCAAGTAAAGATGATGTGAGATTTTAACAGAAAATGTATTTTTAATCTAATTAAATAAATTTTAGAATTCTTTTAAATTAAATTTAAACAAATTTCAAAAAAACTGGCTGAAGAAAATTGAGAAATGCTATTATAAAAAAAATATAGATAGTTATTTAATGTTTCAATAATGGAGTGTCTATAGATTTCTTTATTTTAAAATCGTCTGAATCGTCAATTATTAAATTTTGGAATTAAAAATGAAAGAAATCTTTCATGGAGACGAAGTTAATATAACTGAAAAGATAAAATTTTCATTTTTAATTAGTGTAAAAAAATTTTGAGAGATAACTTGCTCTGAAGTTATTGTTCGGTCGTTAATCTCTAATTAACTAGGTACTTTATTAACCTTTATTCTTGTCTTAAATAGTAAGTGTGCAATTTTTTTTTGATTGCACCTCTGTTGTGTAGGTGGAGATATGGAACATACATACATATGCATATAGAAATAATAACTTTTATTCACATTGTTTTTTCCTAAATAATTAGAAAATTAATTACGAAATTTAATTAATTTTATTAATAAATAGACAGTTTGATTGCTTATATAAACATGACATCTTTAATTGGAAAATCATCAATATTTTTATAAACTATTCTCATTTAAAGGAATTTCTAAGAAAAAAGAAAACTTGATTGGATATCATTTGTACATACAATAGATTCTAAGTGACTGAGTTTTTAAAAATGAATTCTCTGTTGAAAAATTTCTAATGATTTTTTTACTTACTTTCTCATTTATGAAGTGAAAAAAGAGAAAGTATTATAATCGTCTAATCGTCAAAACGTTCGAGCTCGAGATTTGTTTCAAATCTCCCCAAATCTGAAAAACACTTTTTTTTAGAATTACGATTTTCTGAGTCCTATCTGTCTGTGGACATAACTGAAATACGATCAGAGCTAGATAAATTAAATTTGGTATATGGTTTTAACACTCAATTTGAAGACTTTTCTCAAACTTTGAAAGAGAATGCTTTACAAAATTTTGGTTGTATGTCTGGCAGTATAGATATCTGTCAAATTTTCAAGCAAATCTACTTGTGGCAATCTGTTGTTGACGGTCTGTAGATTAGCTCGCATATAAACACGATGACTCAAAACCGGAACGACTTGTGTAAATAAAATTTCGTCTTTCATCTTTGTATTTCTGTATCAAATTTTAGATCCAATCGATTAAAAAAAGCGTTCATAATGCAGACAGTTTTCTTCATTGCACTCTAAAGCAAAATTCATATATGAAACTCTGAAAACCACAAGGAGTAGTCTCCTCAAAACTTTCTCGCATACTCTCTAATAAAGATGAATGTGTGTCTTAGACGTTTCTCCAATCCAATATAAATCAAAATTCGCCACAGAACAGCACTTATAGTCACAAATACCTTTTCCAAATTTGATGCATGTACGTCTTTCCATTTTTGAGTTATCGCGTTTACCTGTTTCTGAAAGTATAGGCAGACAATCAACCCTTTGTTGGATTTGGCTCAAACTTCGACAGGTGTCTAGAGCCGTGGTGGCCTGGTAGTAAGGTCACGGCTTGTGAAGTTTCAAGTTCGAGACCCCATTCCACCGAAGAACCACCGTGTAAGGGGGTCTGTTGCACGATAAATCCGTCAGGGCCAAACGTCCTCCCATTGGTGTGGTGTGGAGAGGGGGTGCCAGCTCAGGTGTCGCCCTCTTCATCTGACAGTGGTTTTAAAACAAGACGTTAATACAACTTAACTAAACTAAACTCGACAGGTGTCTAAAATATAAATGTTAACTTTGTGTACCGAATTTCATCCATCTAGCCACCTTCATTTTGTAGTGAAAACATTCACTTGCTCTCGAACATGCAGACAGACAATTTTTTTCTATAAATGGACATGGTCAAGATAGAAATTTATAAATTTAGTGTTAAAATATTATACTCAATTTCATCCGTCTACTTCAAATCATTTTTGAGTTATAAGCAGAATTTTTTAAGACGTGTTTCTAGGACTCAGGGAAATCTAAAACGCGGTAATTCGTCAAAATCTCGGGTTCAAATCTTTTGAAGTTAATAATACTTTCTCTACATTTTGTATACAAAAAGTAATAAATATCTAAGTAATCGTGTGTTCATGCCCTTTTAAGGGGCTTCAATTTTTATGCTGGACGAAGGGGGAGGGGGGATAACCCCTTCATTTGGGTGTATCGAGAAAGTTCGAGATGATCGCTGGTTATTAACTTTTTTTTAATTGTTGTTAAGTTGTAATACGTTAGCAAAATTTCCAAACGGCAAAATTAAAATATAATTATATTTTTGTTGTGTGGCATCCGTATTCAATTATAATAAATAACTGAATTATATTTTTCTGCTGACATCAAACGACCAGCAGAAAATCCTTAATCTTAAGATTTACATATTTATTTCTTTTTGCTTGAGACGTCTGCCTTCACAAAATGGATGTTACGTATTCTCCGATAGGAGAAAAACACTTTTCGTTTTCCACGTCACTACATTCCAGCCTTCCTCCAACTCCCCAATGGTTCTGGAGAAAATTTTTCATTTCCTTTTGTATACATTCTTTATCTCCAGCCTGTCAAATGATTCCCGATTGCTGACTGATGTTGTTTTTGTATTTCCTCTGCCCGAGAACATCAATCCTAGGAAGGATAAAGCTGTAAATTAGTTTGTGTATATTGGTTTAATCTCGAAATAAGAAATTGCATTCATATGTAAAATGGCATTTATTACTTTACACAAATATTGCATACTACTTGCATTGTATTTTTAACTTAAAAGAAAAAATAAATGCATATTTCAGAAATTTAACAAATACATTTATTAAAATCATACCTTCATAAGTGCTCATGAAAGTTAAATCTTGCCTTCAATAGTGCTGTTCTTTCTTTTGCTTTAAAATAAAGAAATGCATTCACATATAAAAATAGCATTTATTACTTTACACAAATATTGCGTACTACTTCTACTGTATTTTTAACTTAAAAGAAAAATAAATGCATATCCAAAAAATTTAATAAATATATTTATTAAAATCTTGCCTTAATTACTGCTACTACTTCCTTTGCTTTAAAATAAGGAAATGCATTCACATATAAATAGCATTTATTACTTCACACAAATATTACATACTTCTTCCATGGTATTTTATCGTTGTGTATGTTGGTTTACTCCTTCCTTTGCTTTAATATAAGGAAATGCATTCATATATAAAAATAGCATTTATTACTTCATACAAATATTGCATACTATTTCTACTGTATTTTTAACTTAAAAGAAAAATAAATGCATATCCAAAAAATTTAATAAATATATTTATTAAAATCTTGCCTTCATTACTGCTACTACTTCCTTTGCTTTAAAATAAGGAAATGCATTCACATATAAATAGCATTTATTACTTCACACAAATATTGCATACTTCTTCCATGGTATTTCATCGTTGTGTCTATTGGTTTACTCCATCCTTTGCTTTAAAATAAGGAAATGCATTCATATATAAAAATAGCAATTATTACTTCATACAAATATTGCATACTACTTCTACTGTATTTTTAACTTAAAAGAAAAATAAATATATATCCAAAAAAATTAATAAATATATTTATTAAAATCTTACCTTCATTACTGCTGCTCCTTCCTTTGCCTTAAAATAAGGAAATGCATTCACATATAAATAGAATTTATTACTTCACACAAATATTGCATACTTCTTCCATGGTATTTCATTGTTGTGTCTATTGGTTTACTCCATCCTTTGCTTTAAAATAAGGAAATGCATTCATATATAAAAATAACATTTATTACTTCACACAAATATTGCATACTACTTCTACTGTATTTTAAACTTAAAAGAAAAATAAATGCATATCCAAAAAATTTAATAAATATATTTATTAAAATCTTGCCTTCATTACTGCTACTCCTACCTTTGCTTTAAAATAAGGAAATGCATTCACATATAAATAGCATTTATTACTTCACACAAATATTACATACTTCTTCCATGGTATTTTATCGTTGTGAATATTGGTTTACTCCTTCCTTTGCTTTAAAATAAGGAAATGCATTCATATATAAAAATAGCATTTATTACTTCACACAAATATTGCATACTACTTCTACTGTATTTTTAACTTAAAAGAAAAATAAATGCATATCCAAAAAATTTAATAAATATATTTATTAAAATCTTGCCTTCATTACTGCTACTACTTCCTTTGCTTTAAAATAAGGAAATGCATTCACATATAAATAGCATTTATTACTTCATACAAATATTGCATACTTCTTCCATGGTATTTTATCGTTGTATATATTGGTTTACTCCTTCCTTTGCTTTAAAATAAGGAAATGCATTCATATATAAAAAATAACATTTATTACTTCACACAAATATTGCATACTACTTCTACTGTATTTTTAACTTAAAAGAAAAATAAATGCATATCCAAAAAATTTAATAAATATATTTATTAAAATCAAACCTTCGTTACTGGTCAAGAAAGTAGAAATTTTTATTTTAATTATGCTCAACGTTTTAGTCATTAATTCTTAATTCATTATTTTAAATAATGTGAAGCAAGTGGGAACACTGGCACAGAATTAATATTTAATGGAATCATTAGATTAATGAGTAAATTCTGAAAAATATTAAAATAATGAATTGTCATCGACTCTGTTTAGAAAATTCCATCTCTAAAACATGAAACAAATAAAGAAAAAAAAACATAATATGAATTGATTTTTCTATAATAGCGAATGATTTATTTATTACATTATGTAAAATATTTTTTTAATCTTTGTGAATTCTGTCATCTTTATAAAGGTTATCTGATTCATTTGTAAATTTCTATAATAACGCATTATATTGTACCAAATGTATAATAGCTGTCTTTACATTAAGGAACCTTGTGTTTCAATAAAAATGAATACCATACTACTGAAAAATAAAAGCAAAATATTTTATATATTTGTATAAAAAATAAACTATTAGTTAGAATATTGATAAAAAATTTATTAATTTGGTATAATTTCAATTTATATTTCGTCTTTTAATTTAAAAAAATGTATATGATTTAAAGTAATTTTCAAAGTATATATGACAGAAAATGCATACAGTTCTCCAAAATAACTGTCGGCAACGTTCATATTTCTGAGTAGCATTATTTTTCGACTAGAAAACAGTATTGAAGTGTAATTCAATTTATTAATCGACGATAGAAGGGCCTAGGAGATAATCCTCATTATGGTAAAGAAGAAAGGTTTTGAAAAACCTCAGAAAGTGAACTATACAAAATCATTTTACAAGTAAATTCATAACAATTATATTCTGTGTCATCAGTACCATTGCCATTTTAGTGCTTTTCCCATTATCAGTTTCACCTTTCGACTAACAAAACTAAGCCATCCGGTTATTCGATGTGCATACCCATCTTAAATTCTTATCAAATGAACTTTTAAAGAAAGACGGTCCCAGTATCCCTACCTCAGCATCTGTATCAAATTGCTTAGCGTAAGTTTCTTTCAATAACATCTGGAAGAGTCGGAAATCGCTTGAGGTGAGCTCTGAGCTGTAAGATGTTCTTAAAATTTGCATTCACTAATGGAACATTTTAAAGAGTAAAAATCAACATAATCTATTTATACAAGAAACGAAACACATCAGACATTGTTCAGAAATACGAAAGTCACTAATAATTGTTATGGGGCACATCCTAAGTAGATAAAGAATTGAACTAATTTTTTGTTTGATCACATATAGATCAACAATAAAATTATATCTTCATTTATATGCAAAGATATGCAGAGATATTATAAATTTTATCGAAATCTGTTTTCGATTTTGGTATTTCAGTTCAATCTGCAAATAGATTAGTAGTGAAATGTCAGTTGTAAATGTAATTCCTGGACGGGTTCATTTTAACACTATTAAAGTATCCGACTGGATTAAAAACATAAATTTGGATGAAAATCGCATTTTTATTTATTTATTTATTTTATTTCATTTATTAATTTATTTTTGCAATTTTAAAATGTAGGTACATTTATGTTTCCAGTGATATCTTTATTTTGTCTCCATTTCAATTAAAAGCTAAGTTATAGCAAATTATTGACGTGTAAATGATGCTTATTTATAAATATTTAAAATCTTTAAATGCATTTGCAGAAGAATGATTTTTTTTTTCATAATTATACTGTACGAGTATTGTCATATCTTAAAAAATAATTAAGATATCTTAATGAAATTTATTATAAGTGCTCGTTATGTCATGCAAAATGTAATGAGCTATAGATTTGATGGCGAATATTCTAGAATTTCATATATTGCACATAAAAATTTTATTTTTGAATATAATTTTTAGATAATAGATAAACTCTATGTTACACATGTAATGCTGCAAAGAAAAATGAAAAATTGTAGCAATTTTTTCTCTAGAAAATCCTATTTTTTGTGAATAAATGTTAAAATGTGCATCCAAATATGCTTTTTCTTCAAACGCTACGTATATATTTAAATAATTTCACTTTTATTTATCATTTTATTCTTATATTAATAAAAAAACATTAATTAAACAACAAAGTATTTTATTTGTATTTTTTTAATATCTCCGAACCTAGTGGGATACCTTAAGTCTATTATAAAATAAAATTGATTTCTTGTAAAATTGATTTACATCAGCTGCCTTTTTATTTTTATGAATAAAAAGGCAGCTACTAAATATTTTTTAGCTAAATGTAGCAAAATATTTTTTAATGTAGCTATTAAATAAATTTTTTATTAGCAGTTACTAAAGTAAACTTGAATATTAATGATCGTTAGGAAAAGCCGAATTCTGTTTACAATTTGACAAGAGAATATCTACATATTTCTGAAAATGTAAACAAAGATATCGTCGCTGAATTATATAAAAATGTATAATGTATGTATGCGATAATTTGTTTTAACAAAATAGGATATTTTAGATCAAATAATATTTAATTAATCCATAAATAGCTTTTAAAGTGAGTCTAATTTTACGTGGCAAAACAAATTTTTCAAATGAAAACAAAACCGAACTGTTTCTTTGTTCAATAACAAATTCACCCTACATCTTCAAATAAAATCAATTTTTTAACGCTTCATTTTTCATCGTAATGTATTTTTCTACATTTTTAAAGTTTTAGAAATTAAGAAAGCTTTTACTTCTTCTCCAGAAAAAATTCAACTCCAATACATTTCAAATTCAATTCCAATCAAACAAAATTCCCTTTTTCTTAATGATATCAAATGTCGTTATTTTAAATAATGTCTAAAAACACACTGGTTTTTAATTTTACCAATCTAATGATGAAAAAAAAAGTTTATCTTTCTGGAAATTTTATAAAGCAATTGAATGCTTACATTAAGTGTTTCAATTTATTTCAGTAAAATAAATTTCATTTAAATAAAATAAATGCTTTTGAATACAAGAATTAAATATATTTTTCTTTTAGTTTTGAAGAAAGAAAAAATAATGTTGTTTTCATTATAGATTTTATTTAAATGAAATGAATATTTTTTTGAATCCACGAACGAAATTTATGTATATGCACCCTTTTTTTTTCGTTTTCAAATTCCTAAAAACCATTTTTCTTAATATTGCTTATAATAAACAAACCAAAAGGAAATTAACTTTATAATCTCTAAAGCTCTAATTTTGTTAGTAATGGTATTTAAAAATATTTTTGGGATTGCGATTGAATGTAGAAAAGAAATTCGTGCAACGTATTAGATAAAAATGAGTTCTGAATAATGTTTATTGATTAAAACTTATCACCGTCCATGGTACAACCATTCCCGTAGGAGGCAGGTAATAATTGATAATAGTTAACAAGTATAGAAACTCCATTATAATTTTAAATAAGAAGTTAAAACATATAAGTATTTTCTTTATGTAATATTTGGCGGGATCTTAAGTCCTTGTAACAAAATTGTTTGCAGTATTTAATCTTATATTTCAAATACTGAATTAATGGCAGATTTATCATTTATTTTTTAGATGTTTTGTTTCCCGAAATGCAAATTTCCCGCTTGATGTGACTAATTTAATCGATTAAGCTCAAAATTTCTTAAAAATTTTCGTGCACGACTAAACGTATAGTTGTAAACAACCAAATAAATTATTTTTGATGCTGCCAGCATCTTAATCTACACTGTTCTACTTTTCTTCGTTTGATTTTGTCACATTATTAACTCAATAAGAATTAATTTATATTCAATTTGACTGTTTAAACACCATTATGAAGTCAATACTTTTGTCAATATGTTTGAGATTTCTTAAGTTGTTGCCATCTCTAATTAAAAGTGATACAATAGTTTGTCACAGACATATAAAAAGTCCCACATTTGGTAGCAAGCATATTTCCCAATTTTCGAAAGGATTAAATGCAGAGAAAATCAAAAGAAACGAATGTTAATTTATATAATAACTGCGAATCACCATAAGCAGGGACAGTATAGGCAGGAACTAAGGTTGAGTCATAAGGACCATCACCTTCCACGGTACAACCCTTCCAATAGGAGGCACTTCCCGTCATTGGTAGGGAGATAACTAATCCCACACCATTTTTGCACCCGCCTGGTAGGCGAGCACTAACCATCATACCGGAAGATTCTCATCCCCATGTTTGAGCCCCCCCCCCCCAGTGGGAGTAATAACTACGAATAAGTAGAAACGTACACAAGGAAAACTTTTTATATAGTTTTTACATGGATAATTACCGCAGATAACAAAATCTATCTTATAGAAAGCTCAATGCCAATATTTCGAGGAAACTTCACTTTACCTGAATATGAAACAAATTAAAATTAAAAATGATTCGTTGTAAATGTATCAATTATTTTTAAGCAGGATTTATTTTAAAAAATCGGGAATGTTCTCCTTTCAATTTTCTTATGTATTACCACAACGTAGTATGTTCTGCGATTAGCATCGTAACGTATTGTGAACTGAAACGAATAAGAATTTTGAAACCATACCTCCTTCAACAGTCCAATAAGGTCCAAAATTTGATATAGATATAAAATTTTTGATATTGAAAGCAAACCAAATTTCATCTGTGTGGCTCTCTTCATGTTTAAGTAATCTCACATAGAGATAGATATGTATACTTAATTCCAAAGATGAGCTTTTCGAATTCGTAGGCGTAAAAAATGTTGGGGATTTTCAATATCCCGAAGAGTGAATTTTTTGTTCTCGCAATATGTTTTTTGCTTTTTCGTATACGAAGTAGAGAGAAAGTATTGCAATCCTAAAAAAAAAAATTAGAACTCGAAATTTTAACGAATCTTCAAATTTCAGACCTCTCAGAGTTCGAAGAATACATTTTTAGAATTGTAGGTCTCTCTGTGACAAAGATAACTCAAAAACGCTTTGAACTAGATGGATGCAATTTGGTATACGGTTCTTGTACTAAATTTGTAGATTTCTATCAAATTTTATGCAAAATCCATTCAGAGGAAATCTGTCTGCCCGACTGTTCGAATATATGTTAACACGATAGTTACAAAACGAAGAGAGCTAAATATATAAAATTCAGCACATAAATTTAACATCTATAGTATAGACACTTATCCAATTTGGATTGAATCCCACATAGGGTTGACTGTCTGTCAGTCTGTACTTTCTAAAACGTAACTAAAAAATACAAAGACACAAATATATGAAATTTGGTATGTATCTTTGTGACAACAAGTGTTGCTCTGGGTCAAATGTATCAAATTTGGTATGTATCTTTGTGACTACAAGTGCAGTTACAAGGTATCTTTGTGACTACAAGTGCAGTTACAAGGTATCTTTGTGACTACAAGTGCAGTTACAAGGTATTATGTGACTGCAAGTGCAGTTACAAGGTATTATGTGACTACAAGTGCAGTTACAAGGTATTTTTGTGACTACAAATGCAGCTCTGGGTCAAATGTTGGTTTCAATTGGTTGGATAAAACGCCTCTGAATTTCAAATTCGATTTTCGGGTACCATTAACCGCATGCTAGGATTAATCGCCAAAAGAAAAGCCAAGGAACACCAGATAAATTCAGTAAGAAGGCTAAATTTAAGCTAGAGATTATTAATATGTTGTAACTATTGGGCACCAATGCCATGCAAAGCTATTTCTGGTACTACACCTTTATTAGAGAGTATGCTAGAAAGTTTCGGAGAGACCATTTTCACTGGTTATTTTATATGCTTCGAATATGAGAAAATACATTAATTTAAGAAGTCATTGCAAATTTTAAGAATAATTTGGAAAGCCACCTCAAATGTCCTCAAGCGAGAAAAAGTTCAGTCTGAATTTTCTTCTCAAATTATTCTCGTATGGGGATTCAGGTTATTAGCCTTTGTAACTTGTGGCTTATGAATAAATAAAAAAATGTAAAGTTAATCATGGTATGTGTTAAAGTCCTGCCTACTAATGTTGCTTCGCTTACAAGTCTCGCATTTAATATATTCTGGTATAAATTCTTTTCAACCTTGGTGATAGGTTGCTTCCTTTTTCGTGACTATCAGTTATGTGAGTGCCATATTAATATGACTGATACTTTCACACTGAATGTGTTTTAGAGGAAAATTTAATTTATCGAAGGAAGTTCCGTATCTTTCATAGTATTCTCTTGTCTGCGCTTCTAAAAGGAATTCTGATTATCAAGAAAAATGACATCTATTGTTAAAGAAATAAAGCAAATTATGCTGATGTATTACAAGTTGACATTATAATATTGCCGCCGTACTAAATTTATTCTAAATTTTTACTGGATAAAATTAATTATAACTTTTAATGCATTTGGCAAGTTGCTGAACTCGCATAAAAATTATTTTATGATAAGCTAAAGCTCGTAAGTTTTGATGAATACTTATCGACAATCTATTAATAATACAATTCTGCGCTGGAAAATATTATCTTAAGTGTACCTAATGTTTTTAATAGATTTTGGTGTCAGTGTCTGGAAAAATAATTGAAAATTATATCGCGTAAAATTTTATCAAATATCATGGGTATAATGTGTACAAATTTTATATATTTAAGTGTAACGAAATATTATTTACATAAATTTATTATATATATTTTTATAGGTTTCGAATAATAATTATGTTTATATAAGTCGTATCCGAGGCAAAACTAAATAATATTTAAGTTGTTTTCACTGAATTGGCAAACATTCTATTAACTCCCTTAGTAAAGCCAGAGGAACTCAGTAAAAATCGAATCACTAGTCCTATAGAGCATGTTGTTGCCTTCACTCCAATCTCCATTATAAGCTAAAGCTCATAAGTTTTGATGACTGCTTATCGATCGATACAAGACTGCTTTGAAAAAATTGTCTCAGAAATAAATAGTCTTTTAATTGCTTCTTGGAAAGTGATAACTGCAACAGCAATTTTATAATACAATTTTATCAAAAATAATGGAATATTTATATGTACAAATTTCATGTTATTTGTTCAAGTTTGTTTAAGTACAAAAAAATATTATTTATGTAAACATATTAAATATATTTCTAGATTCAAAATGGTAATTTATTTTATACAAAGGCTATTTGGGGCAGAATTAACTGATATTTATTGAGTTTTTTTCCTCTCTAAACTGGTAAACTCTTTTAAACTCCTTAGTAAAGGCAGAGAAACCAGATAAAAACTGAATCAATAACCCAGTAGAGTATGTTTGTATCGCCACCCCCATCTTCCTTTTGTCTCTTAAAATTCCTTACATTTTTCTTACTCCCTCATTAATGTATTATCAACATCATCTATTAGTCTTCAAAGCACTTTTATTCAAAGTTCATGTATAAAATAATAAGCTTTGAATAAAAGTGCTTTTAGCTTTCAGTTTGAGTTGTATTTTAGCGAAATGGCTTCCATAGAATGAGTTGATACACAGGATTATTTCAGCCATATTGTGATAATTGTACAGTAAAATAAGCAACAGATAAGCTTACAAATTTTTATAATCCACTTTTTTTGGCGTGATTTTAAGGTAATAAGGAAATTTTTGATCCCCAATATGTTTTGTGTAATTGATTTTGATGTGATAAAATTTGATTAACAGGAAAAAGAAAATGATACTTCCACCACTTCATACAATATTAAATCTTATAAAGCAATTTGTAAAAATATTAGAAATGTGAGGAGAATGCTTCAAATGCTTATGTGAATATTTCCTGGTTTATCCACAGCAAGGCTGGAGGATGATGTGTTAGTAGGACATCAGAAAAATGATAAAGGATGAAACGTTCGAGCCCCAAATGGAAATAAACGAGAGAAATGCTTGGAAATGTTCCAAGCTAGTATTAGAGTTCTGTCAAACTACGAAGACTGAAACTTCAAACTTGTTGCAGACGGGATGTTGGTAAATTTCAAGATATTACATTATATTCTAGTAATGTATTGTAGCTATTTTCCCATTCATATTAAGCTATTATTATGAAAATTTTAGTGCAATCAATGAGTTGGAAGAGTTCCCTAAGATACAAAAGAAGTAAATTGAAAAGGATGTCAGAAAAGATGAAACATCAACCTCAATTCCGACTAAACAGAGTTTTAGATCCGGATGAATTAACTGGAATAAAGTCGAAACATAATAAAATCAAATAAAAAAAAGAAAACGCTACTATAAGAAACTGTAAACATTTTCATAAACTTATTCAACGTTTATATCATAACAGAGCTAGAATATAAATCTGTAATATGCATTTATAAGGTGCAAAAATAAAAGCGTGAAAATGTTATGACTATTTTTCTCCATAAATGAAATAATTTTGTAAAAAAAGTATAACGTAATAGAGCAAAACGAATTTCATTTTTGGAGTCAGCACTAAAACATACATAGCAATCGGTTATCAAAATTAAGGCAATTTTCAAACAGTGTTCTTTTTTCTTTTTGAAGACCTGTGTAGTAAAATTTTATGTTTTTTGATGGTCTGTAATGCCCATAAAACTACTTAATTTAGCCCAAACATCCTTTAAGGGGTAGAAATGTGCATCTCTTGTTCGAAATTTTAAATGGAATTTTGATTGAAAATTGAGCAAAATTGTGAGAAGTTTTCGGTTGATACTTTTCAGAAACATCACATAAACATTATTTTTTGACCCAAATTAAGAATCAAAAATTTATCTTCTCCAATAATATTAATAAAGGTGTACAAGTTTTAAAATATAATATTTGAATACTAAAATATTACAAATAATACATATACAAAATATGCAACAATTATTTTCATTTTTGAGATTAAATTAATACTCTTTCATTATTTTCACATACACACAAAAATCTAATTGCGTGCTTTCTTCCAT
The DNA here is from genome assembly GCF_947563725.1 of Argiope bruennichi. Taxonomy (NCBI): domain Eukaryota; kingdom Metazoa; phylum Arthropoda; class Arachnida; order Araneae; family Araneidae; genus Argiope; species Argiope bruennichi. Next base: position 21,703,626 of record NC_079163.1, read on the forward strand.
TAGAGAAAATTAAAAAAAATCAGTTAATTGTTTCATGTTCCTTGGAAATGTCACAATGTCATGTGAACGATGTGTTTAGAATGTTGTTCTCTTCTTCTAATCTAGAATTAAAATTATTAGGTCATTCGTATAGCCCTCATGAAGCTTCAAAATATGACACGATTTTCACCACTTTATTATCATGTGAGAACATGATATTGTTTTGGATTGGAGTGTTTTTGAAGCTTCAAAATGCATGGGCAGAAAAGTGACTATTTATTGCTTTTGAGGCATCAATTTTTCGCTTTTGGAGTTATTAGAAAATGGTAATAAACATTGACGATAAGTAACATTTGGCGACATATCGGCAAAAAAAAGTTACAACTTGGTACGAATGTTCACCATGTACCCAATTCTCCTGTGTGGCCAATAGAAAGCAGGGTCGTAAGAAGTTATCGCTCGAAGAAGTACAGAAAATAATGGAAATGAAAGCGAAATATCGAGAGGAGTTATCGAAAGTTACATAAAAGTTTTTTTTTTTTTTTTTTTCCAATTTTTCTACCTGCCAAAAAAGTTTTAGAGCTTGAACGATTGTGAGATGGGGAAAAAAAAACAAAAAAAAAACCTCATCGTTTTTTAAATATCACCTCATGCGTAATCTGATAGTCACGTGATTGTTTAAAACCAGTTTAAACTGGTTTTTCACGAAACAAATTCTGACCTCCAGAAAAAAATTTTAGAACTCGATTGATTTTGAGATATTCAAAAACCATCGCTTTTCTAAATGTTGGTGATTGCGAAATATGAGTTGTGAGAACATGAGGTTTTTCTGTCTGATTAATACCACGTAACTTAAAAAAAAATAATGTTCTGACTTGATAACTTGAAATTTGATATAGCAGATTTCATTTTTTTTTTGTTCCATTTTCTTTATTATCTGATTAGATGCAATAGAGTCCATAGAACTGTTATTGATTCCATGTTATTTTACAACGCCCATGAATGACTAGATTTTAATCCGTGAGTTCAAATATTCTCTAATTTGATGTATGTGACAGCTTAGGAGAAAATCTGTTCAGCGATTGAGTTAATTTCATCAGGGATTTGAGCATTTGCAGGGAAGGGACTCATGTGCAGAGAAGGGTGCAAATATTAAATTCTATAAAACTAAACATATTTCGAAATATTCTCTAACATTTTCCTGGTAAAGATATAATAAAAGAAATAGTTTTGTAGAGAAAGAAATTTTTTTCGGAAGTTTCAATGCATTTGTTTATTAAGGTTTAATATGGTAAACGCTGTAAGTACCAAAAGGGATATGACACTTAAATATAAAAAAAGTACGTAAATTAATTTCGCTTTTACATCATGTTCCAATTTCAGTCTTCAATTCTTAATATTAAAGACAATCAAAATTTCTCTAAATATTTTAGCGACTATTATTATATTATATACTGTAGCAAATTAATTAAATTATGAAGGATATTAATATTTAACACACATAATTTTGGAGCCAACAATAAAAAGGACAATGAATGACAATATGTAACAAAAATGAAAGTATTACCAATTTGTTGTTTTTCGACTAATTACCGTTCATGTTGAAACATTCGTTTCAGGACAAATCCTGGACTCATATAACATCGTCGGTTTCTTTGAGATCTTCATTAGAATTAAGTCGAATCTTTGCAGTTTCCCCTCTATTTGTATAAAACTGCAAGGATTCAGTATGGAGCGCCCGCCAGACAGCCCGGACTTGGCACTCACAGATTTTTATCTGTCTGGACTTATGAAGAGGATTCTCATCTGTCAGAGGTTTGAATCTACGACCTTAAACGGGCCGACGGCGTTCTAAGATATCGGAATCTTCAAACTGCGTCAACATGAACGGCAATTAAGCGAGCAGTAATAAATTGTTAATATTTTCATTTCCGTTTCATATTATCACTCATTGCCTTTTTAATTATTGTGTTTAAAATTATGTAGCTTATTTGTGGTTACCTATTAATAGGAAGCATTAACTTAAATATGAATTTTCGAAGCTAAATTCTTTGTTATACTTTTTAAATTAAATTCAAATAAAATAATTTTCGCAATTAATAATAATCCCAACTAGAATGCAATTGCCGAATTTTTTCACATTATAGTTCAGTGTCACTGTATTCTTTTAATAACAATCTTCTTTTCAAATATTCAGCTTATTTCAGCTGTATTATTTTCAAGATTTAATTAAATCTAAATGAATATAATAAAATAGCAAGACGAAGCACTATTTTTTTTGGCATAATATTTACCAACATATATTACATTGCCAGCTTTTAAATAGGAGAGTAACAATTTCTCGATTAAATAGAACGTGCTAGAATATGAATCAGTTTACCATTCTAAATTAAATGTTTATTAAAGGTTAAAGTTACAGCTAATCTCTAACGGATAGTTTAAATTAAATTTTCATGCTTTGAATTCTGCTCCGTAAAATGAACCAATTTACCATCAGAGATCAGTTTAACTGATTTAATCAGGGTATTATTAGGAACGTTTCGCATTGCACAAAATTAAATTTATTACAAAGGTTTTCATTTATTTATCACCAGTTTATTACAAAATCATGAGGGTGTTGACAAAAGGGAGAGCTTTAGCGTGATTGACTCAAATCTCCTAACATTATTTTACTATACAATCGTTCTTGTTCAGGAAATAAGATAAGATAAAGCGGATTTTAAATAAGAATTACTTTCGATATGAATAAAAAAATTTAATTCACAATTTGTTTATATCAATGCAATAAATTTTAATAAAGTATCAAATTGTTTCAAACATACGGCATGTGAATTTAAGGCGACGGTGGACCCAATTAATTTATTTTAAATTATTAACTTAGAATAATGGAATTCTTTTTACACGTTACACTAGAATATACATATATAAAATATTTTGGGTTAAATTGCATTTTTAATGCTTCATGAATTCTAATTTTACATTACCAATTAAAATATTTAAATGATCAAATTCTGAATAAATCCGTCAATCATTTTATTTTATCTAAAAAATAATAAATGGAAGATATTTGTATGAATGCTTAGTGAATTTGGATAAGAAGTTTGCTTTTCTGTACTAAAACTGATTAGTAAATAGCCATTTACAATTGAATAATGGAATCCTTTTTACACTACGATATGAATATATAAAATATTTTGGGTTAAATTACATTCTTAATGCTTTATACACTCTAATTTTACATTGTCATTAAAAATATTCAAACACTCAAATTCTATATAATCCGTGAGTCATTTTGTTATTTTATCTAAAAAATAATAGACAGGATATATTTGTATGCGGTGTTATGCATAATGAATTTTAATTAAGATTCCACATTCTTTTCTAAGCTAAAAATGATTCTTAACTAGCAGTATGCTTTCGAAACTATCCTGAACAAAAAACGCCTGTAGCGCTTAAATGAAAGTGGTTGAATTAACCTTAAATTTTTTAAGATAATCTGGTCAGGATTATCTGAAATTGATGTTTGAATTGCAATGGCAGATCTATACATACCATATGAAAGTCTCAATTGTATTAAAAAATTGTTATCAAATTCGTATTATCCTTTTACGTATTTCTTTAAAAACTTTAAATGGTGTATTTTACATTTGTAACCTGAATTTCCTGTATATCCCTATAAATTTGTTATTTTTTGCATTGTGTTCTTCCTTTAGATTTGTGTAGCTTTATTTTATGCTTTTGTTGAGATAAAGCAACTACAAATATAATTTAGTGTTATTATTTAAAGTAACGGACTTATATATAGAACATATATGTTCTTTTATTTCCTGATCCAATTCCCACTTTTTTATTTAATTAATTCAACATGGGTTCTGTGAAACCGCTAATTCAGCAGGTTTTCACGCTCCGAGTGAAGGGATAAAAATCCTTAATGCTTACCACATTCTTTTAAGGAAACCTAAAATTCCCTTGCCTAAATTGCCATGTGTCAAAAAAATCCCTATCAAAATCTCATTGGAAAAAGCACTGAAGGAAAAAAATTCAATGTTTTGCTCTGGTATCGCGATATAGATTGACGCATCTTTTATGATCGTTTCTTGTACATTATGGCTTCTGGAATGGATTAAAGCTAAGTTACAAATTTTCACAAGTTTCGTCTATTCGGCCACGCAATATGAATCATTATGTAGCCTTCAAATATACGAATACTTAAAGTACAGGGATAGCAAAAAATAAGTTACCCACTTCATAGGGCTGTATAATGCGTTCTATTGGTTCAAATAAGATAAACTTTGAACTTCAGATTATTCATATAATGCACTTTACATTTAATTATTAAAACATAGTACACAAATTCACCAATAGATGGCGCTGTAACAAAATGGCATTTATTTGCATATATTGAAAATGTGAAACATAATTTCTTTTACAGCGCATGCTATTACTCTTTTTCTTTGGATAACAAGAAGACGGACTCTGCACGAACATTAGTTTTTTCTCTGTTCGCCAAGCCTACTTTGCAAGAAAAAGCGCTATTGGTGAAACTGTTCTAACACAACCATCAAAACTCCGTTGCAGGAAACTCCGTTGCGTCCTCTAAAGGAATTTTCACCATATGAAGCAGATACGAACAGGTCCATTGTCACCAGGTGTCCTACGCAAGATGATGCAGAAATTTGAAAAACTAGGCAAATTGGCATTCTTCCAAGTAAAAAAAAAATCCCATCTTCCAGCGTCGAAAATGTTACGACCGCGCTCGTTGAAGCCAGCAGCAGTCGCCGCATAATAGTGTTAGTTTGCCAATTGTTTCCCATGTTTTGGATATGCCGCATGCAACTGTACGAAATATCGTAAGGTAAATTTTGCATTTTTATCCATACAAAATCAAATCTGTGCACCTATTTGCAGGATGGGAACTTAGAGGTCCGTAAAACTTTTGCACTTCAGTTCTTTGCTCGAATAGTGGTTGACACAACTTGGCCATGGAACATTCTGTGAAATGATGACTCCCACTTTTGCCTCAATGGGCAAGTTAACACCCACAACTGTCGAATATCGGCAGAGGAAAACCCTAACATTATCCAGGAACAACCCTTGCATCCTGAAAAAGTGACAGTATGGTGTGGTTTTATAGCTACCCTTGTCATTGGACCGTATTTCTTTGAAGAGGTAACTTCAAATGGAATCCAAGCCTGTTCTGTCACAGGGCAATCTTACCATGATATGCTGAGGGATTCTGTAATCCCAACTCTTCAACAGCGTGGATTTCTTCAAGACATCATTTTCATGCGGGATGGTGCAGCACCTGATAGTGATCGTCGTGTAAAGCCATCGTTAATACAGCATTTCACAGAAGCAGGAGTTATCAGCCGTCATTTCCCAGTAGCATGGCCTTCTCGTTCGCCGGACAGTACCCCTTACGACTTTTGGTTGCAGGGTTATTTGAAGGACAATATCTACCGTTAAATTCCATCATCTCTACCAGATCTGAAGGACAGCATTCAGCGCCATATTCTTAATATTCCTGACTAACTCCGGTCATCTATAGAAAATATGGTTCTCCAATTAGAGCATATTGTTGAAAATGAAGGAGGACATATTGAGCAATTTTAATTTTACTTTATTTAACAATTATAAACCATATTAAATGGTTTATGTGTATTACAATGCCACCTAACGGTGAAATCTTGTACTAATATTTTATTTATTTAATAAATATAAAGCGCATCATCTCAATAATCTTTAGTTTAAGTTTTATCTCGTTTGGATCAATAGAACGCATTTTAGAGCCCTCTGAAGTGGGTAAATTATTTCTTGCTGTATGTTCCGATTAGAGGATTAATAAATACGAACTGTTTAATGTTGAATTCCTAATATTTTAATAATAATGAATAAATTGAATTATTATGAGATGCACAGGTGGGAAGAATTTCAAAATCTCGCATATAAAATTAATTAGCTGAATTCTTATTAGCACCACTATAAATCAAATTAATAATTCATGATTGATACACAGAATTTAAAATTTCACCTCATATGCTATCTGACTTTTCGCACATTCAAACAGACTATTTTTGCTTATTCATAAAATGCTATCATACGTTTTATTAATCCATACCCAGTTATTGTGATGATTTATGACAGTTGTATTAGCATATATATGACTTATGCATTCATTCTATCAAATAAATGTATAGGCTTCGCCAAGTGGTTAAATTCAAATGAATAAATTACTCGGATTCTACGTTTCACCATGTGGTTAAACTGGGGTGAATAAATTACATGCATATTTCATGTTACATGCAGCATTACGATGTATGTTTGAGTCTAGTGAGTCATTACTTAACCATTTTAACCCAAATGGCCATACACGTCTCGAAAATCAAACTTCTCTCCCTATTAGTTAAATAAATCCTACTTTTACATAGGTTATTGTGGAAAGAACTACATTTACATGGGATTTTACATTTTATTCAAGCAAGGGTCGGATCGAAAGTGTTAAAATACAAGATATAAAACAGAAAAGAAAAATTTAAGGATTCTACTCGTAAAAATAACATAAAAGCTATAATGGTTGGAATGTATTTTAAAGATTTTAGAACAATATTCTAAATCTCGCCTTTCTACAATGACTCAAAAATGTCAATACAATTTTTGCCGCTTTCCTAAAAAATTGAATGTTTTAAAAATTCTTTAATAAATATTTTAAGTCAAAAATACAGTGAGCAAATATTGTCTTTAAAAATTTACGTATAATTATTTAATTTTTTAATAAAAATTGTTCCAAATTGGTTTTGAATTATTTTTTACCATTCCTTTCATTTATTAATAAGCAGTTTTATAAATCGTTGAAAAATTTTAAATCATACATTGTAAGTTTGATTTTGAGTTTCAACCACAGCAGATAAACAACGCCATGTAATTTATATTCTTTTGTGTTTTTTATAAAAATATATGCATGCCCAGTTAAAAAGAAGTGAATTTAAAACTGAAATTATATATAATATAATGCGTGGCCGAAGAGACTTTTGAATTTTTAACTTCGATTTATTCCAATTCTGGAGGCATAATTTATGTACAAAATGCGACGAGATACATCAGTCCACATCACGACACAAGAGCAGAAGCGCAATTGTCCCTTCCCTTCCTGGGTTTTCACAATGAGATTTTGATAGGGATTTATTTGACACGTGTAATCTTGGGATGCGGAAATTTAGGTATCTTTAAAAGAATGTGGTAAACATTAAGGAGTTTTATCCCTTCACTCGGAACGTGAGAAAATACAAAAATAAGCAGCTAAATAGAGAGGGTGTTTAATTAATTAAATAAATAAAAATGAGAATTGGATCAGGAAGTTAATATGGATTAAATTAAGATAAAAATTTGGAAATTGAGATTTAAATTAAATTAAGAGATATCATTACATACGATTCTTCCTAATTTGACAAGTGTAAATCGAATTAAATTTGCGCAATTTTGTTATAAACATTTTTTAGTCATTCTTCCAATTAGTTCCATATTTTCTTACACATAATAAGCGGTTCTAATCACTTACGGCCTTACTAATAGCTACAATAGCCACTGTTATAATAACATTATCGTGAGGTCTTGGATTTCTGACTCAAAAGTCCGCATTTAAAATAATTGATTCCAGTACAGAACTATCGTATATAGGCGTGGAGCATGTTCAATTCAATAAGAAATAAATTTCTTGTTTATGCGGTACGGGGGTTTAAGAAAAGAGGTGCCGGTTCAAGTGTCGTCCTCTTCATCTGAGTAAGATTCAACTTAAGAGTTCAATCTTTAGTTAGTCCTCATGTAGCTTCAAAATGAGAAATTAATGTAATTAAACGGAACTGTACTTATTATGATAATATGTCGTAGTTTGATTTTCTTCCGATTGAAGAAATCTTTCATCATGTGATCTATAACAATATAAAATTGATTTTTAAAAAGCAAAAATAGGATTTAAAAACATCATCAATTATTCAATGACTTAAAAACTAATTAAAGAATGCAGAATCTATTAGCCAAATATGTTAATAATTTGTAAGTAAAATACAAGTAAATTGAAACATGAGGTAGCATCAAAAAAATTTCAAGACTGGCTCTATACACTTCCACAGGTAACAGTACAATGCCACACACACACAGTCACAGAAAGCAGGACATTATTAATTCAGCGCACTTGGAGGTATCTAACTGTAGGCATCTGTAACAGAGCAGTTTGGTTTTTGTGACAATATGTGTAATAGTTTTGCCATCCCAACATGAAAAGCGAACTTGAACAAAGAGTGAACGAGGAATTTTGTGTGAAACTTGACATGCATGCCACAGAGATGCTGTACATTAATCATCAAATTTATAGTGAGGATGCATCTTTCGAACAAGTTGTTTTGAGTGGCACGCGGAAGAAAATCATTGGAAGAGGACGACGGATCTTCGCATTGCAAAAACTCGAGTCCCAAAAGTTGAGAAAAATCCACGAATCATACCAGAAATGGCAAGAAAGCTGAGAATGCTATTATTTCAGAGTAAGTTTAGCTATATTAACCTCCCTTTTGGAAGCAACACGGACTTCGAATTTCGAACTCCAGTCAGATGACGAGGGTGACACCTGAGCTGGCACCCCCTCTCCAAGCTTCCGCACTATACCAATAGGAGACTTATTACATGAGATTTAACGCGCACAGAGTAGGCATGCACGATGTATCTTCAGTGGATTTGAGTTTAAAACTTGGAGCCCTTCAGTCCCGAAGCCGAGGCCTGTTGCAGTGCAACGAATTGCTTGGTTTGTCGGATTTTATACGCTCAAGAACCATGTTTTGTCTAACCTCTGCCAGACAAATAGTTAAAATCAATTCAAAGTTGTTGCAATACAAAAAAAACTACTCGAAAACTGAGATTGTATCGACGGCGATAAATTAAATAATTTCTTGATAAAATAAAAATCCTCGAATTTTTTTATATCCGTTGATAAATATAGTAAAATGTAATTCTAAATAATTCTAGAGAGTTAATTTCAGTTTACTTACAATAATAGAACTCTGTTGTCATAGTAAACCGAAGAAAGTCTTAGTTATCATTTATTTGAAATATTTTCCTGACACTATTTCTATGTTGATGATCACCATGGAAATAGATGGCTTAGGGAGATAAATTGAGTTGAATAGTTGCATACATTTTCATTTTGTTTTCCCATTTAGATACAACACGAAATAAAGACTGATAAAATTACTTAGATACCCAGTTGATAAGTGTAAAATTTTAAATATGAATATCTGAATCCTTTTATATTAATAACTGTAATGAACTGGTTCGCATAAATGCACTATTATTGAATAAAATAGCATATTTGTGGTAACCTGTTTCCTTTCATATATTTCTGTAAAAAATTAATTTTGGGGAAAATTAATTCACGGAATTGTCAGATTGTGTTTAGCTATGTTATATTAATATTCCATTTAGAAGAAACACTAGTTTTATAGTGGGACGGATTTCGTAATTTTGAGCCGAAATCAGAAGACGAGAGCCCTATCTGAGCTGCCATCTCATTCTCCAGGCTCCCTTAGCCCAAAAGATATATTTGATCCCCAATGCCCCATTTAACATGTACCATCCTTGTATACACGATGGATGTTTAGTGAAATCGGGTTTCGAAGAATTGGAAACCGAAACCTTACAATTAGACCACCACGCCCTTTGTTAGTTTGTGCAAAATATCTCAAAGTTACATTTCATAATCAATATAAAATATTTTAATTTCCACTAGCTTCTGTATGCATGCGCTTGTTCCTTAAAGGAAATGGATAAGTAAGAGATAAATACTGAGGAATTTGCATACATTATCAATTTTAAAAATCTGATTCGCTAATACGGGTAGTGAGATGGGAATCTTAAATAAGGTTGGTGGGGGCACTGTGGCCTGGTGGTAATGTCTCGGCTTCGGAACCGGAAAGTTTCATGTTTGAGACCCGATTCCACCAAAGAACGGTGGTGTAAGCTGGCTTGGTGCTCATTAAACTCGTTGGAGCCAAACGTCCTCCCGCTGATCTGGTGTGGAAGCTTGGAGAGGAAGGTTCCAGCTCAGGTATCGGCCTCTTCAACTGACCACGGTTCAAATTTATGGGGTCCGTCCCAAAATAGCTCTAGTGTTAAACTAACTCTAAAACGGGATGTTAACATAACTAACTAAACTCAACTTAAATAAGTTGGGATGGTTGTATCCCTAAAATAATGCTAAGAATAAGTCTGGATCCAAATTTATTTTTTACCTGTAATATTAAAATATAAAAAGAATGAATGTAAGAGGATATAGTACTTATGGTCTCCATTTTCTTCTGTCGGTTATGAGCTCAACAGCTTAGATATCTTGTTCGAAAATGTTATTCGGAAAATATTTTATTTGAATCCATTGAATTCAAAGTTATATTTTGATACACCATATTTTATTTTTTATTAATTTTATTTCCTCAGACATTTTCGTTTACACTAGAAAGAAAATCTTTTTATTTGTATAGATTATTATGCAAATGGTGAAACTACAGTGTCAAAATGATTGATCAGTAATCGAAATACATGTATAAAATAGAATATTTTCGGGGGAAATGTTTCTAATAGAATTTCTTCGAATTGGCAGTAAAATATGATATTCATTTATTTTGAATATAGAACGAAGAACCCATGTGTCGCCTATAACAAAACGTCGAGGAGTGCTGGTGATGACAGTCCTAGCTTTTATGTATATATATTCTAAGAATAGGAATGGGCTCTTTGAAAAAGTTAGCGTTGAAGCAATCGTTGTGAAATGGGAGGAAAAGGTTATGAAAACAGCTGGAATTTTATTTCTGTATTTTAAAAGTAACAACATTGTAGCTTTTAGCTTGATGCTAAGATATTTATAACAATAAATATAATCTAGAATTGATGAAATTTCTTTATTTGTTGGGAAAATATTGAAAATTTCTACAAAAATAAAAGACAAACATAATTTTTGATAAAAACTCATTTATAAATGATTTTTCATAAAATAGTGACAGGCACTGCAACATTACTACATACATTGTTAATATTCACCAAATTAGAAACCTAAACGCGAATCCTTTTTATTATTAAAATCCCACTATCGATTCGTCTAAAATTTAGCAAAGACAACAAGAAACTACTGTGACTCTAAAAGTTTGAATTCTAAAAGTTTGGTAGAAATTATTTACATTGACGTAAATCATGAGCTAGCTTCAACCCAACATTTATATAAATAATCCCGAAGAATTCGTTGTTTAGCTAGAATATTTGACCACACCTACAGGCTTGATCACGTGATTTCTCTTTCGAAACGTAAACATATGCGAGCTTTGATTTAAATTTTGCAACGCCTGGTTAAGTTATAACAGTAAACCTGAGTTTCAGCTGCTCTGTTAAGTATTATCAAAACATGAAAGACGATGAATTCAACCGGAAAATAAATAAATTGAAAAAGATTTGGAAAGCGTTCAGAAAGAAGGAGTAGATTGTTTTGAAACGCTCAGCTTCCTTGCAAATATATGAACGATCAGAAAGTTGATACTGAAAAAAAATGTTTCAGAGTAAAGACAGAAATTTATGTAAACATTCGTTTAACCTTTATGAGATAGTTCAATATATAGTTTATATTATTACATGTGACTATATTAATTTTTAAATGTTTATTTATTTAATGTTTAATATTTTAAATGTTTATCCGAGAATTCTAAGAGGCATTAATGTATTATCTACTACGTAACTGCAAACACGTTGTTCATCTGAAAACCGGGTCTACACTTTTCTCTTACACTTTTGTTAATTTTTGAGACAGTTTTACACTTTTGTTAATTTTTGTCTCTGATTCATGTCAATGTCTTTGTTAATTTTTGTCTCTTGTTTTTTTTTTGTTAATTTTTGTCATCTGAAAACCGAGTCTACACTTTTCTCTTACACTTTTTTTAATTTTTGAGACAGTGAATTTTCCTTTTGATAGGAAATCTGATCTTTGATCTGAAATAGTAAACAAGGGGTGACCTCTCTATTAAGTAAATAAATAATCTGCACATCAAAATATGTAACCACTTCATTCAAATTAACATCCTTAATCCGAAGAGAAAATACAAAGTTTTAATTATATTAACGTCCCGTTTTAAAGCAACACTAGCGCTATTTTGGGACGAACCTCTTAATTTTGAACCGCGGTCTGATGATGAAGACGCCACCTGAGCTGGTATCCCTCCCTCCACACCACGCCACACCAGCGGGAAGACGTTTGACCAAGATGTTGAACGTGCACCAGACCCGCTTACATGACGGCTCTTCGGTGGAATTTGGTCTTGAACCTGAAACCCTCCGGTTCCGAAGCTGATACATTACCACCAGGCCACCGTTGCTCTGAGAAACTGTACAGAAATTCTAACAAATAGGTATCAATTTAGAGTCTGAAATTGAAATTCGGTTAAATTTTGGATTACTTGTGCTTTGTCGAAAAAACTGTCTAATTTTACTGAAACATGTAATTCAATGGTTTGAGAATATTTACCTACGGTTGGTAACTATTTACAATTTATTTAAATTAAACCAGAAAAATTTAGTCTAAAAATATTTCAACTACTGTTCATTCTAGGGTTCGGATACTCTCCGCGTTTCCAAGCATGCGTCAGGAGGCGTTTATTTCGTCAAAAATGGGGTGAGAGGAAAGGCGATGTTTATATTTTGTAATAAGGTGAACTCGGATTAGTCGCGGAATTAAGTGACGTAATAGCAGCTAGCTTTCAGCTTACCAACCCATAATAAAGTACAATCTTCGAAAGATGCTAGTCTCGGGGTATTAAAATGAGCAATAATAGTGCTTTTAATTTCTTGTAGAAATAAAATATCTTGCAATTGGTAAAATGCGTATAGTAGTTTAAAACATAGATACAACATCAAAAGTGTACAGAAAATAACTTTCGGGGCAGATAAAAATACATAGTTACAAATATTACCTAATATTAACAAATTCTGCGGAATTATTTCCTTTCTTGCCCGACTAACTAAACATATTTCAAATTTAGTATATAAAAAATTTATAAAAAGGAAACGAATCTTTCTCTTGAGAGGATTGAAACGGATCTCAAATCTTATGCAATTTATCTCGACTCCATTTCCTTGATATGTTGCCTCCTATTTCAAATTCATGCCAGATATATTTGGTATCAGTTCACCGGAGAAAATAAATCTTTTACATCTAAAAAAAAATTCTTTGTAGCAGATTTGAATTCTTTCCTTGAATTAATCTATTTCTCCAGTTTTTTCAATTTGTTTTTCAGACTTGACAAATGCATGTCTATCGTGAAGAAGATAGACTATAATTTTATGGACCCATTCGGTTTGTTTCATTATCTTCGTGTGTGCGATATTCTGTAGAAACACATCAATCTAAATGAATACAGGATTAGCCAGAAATAAGTTACCCACTTCAGAGGGCTGTAAAATGCGCTCTATTGACCCAAACGGACATATTGATCAAAATTTAAACTAAAGATTATTTAGATGATGCGCTTTACATTTATTACATAAATAAAAAATTAGTACAAGATATCACCGTTAGTTGGCTTTGTAATACACATAAAACCATTAAATATGGTTTATAATTGTTAAATAAAGTAAAATTAAAAATGCTCAATATGCCCTCCTTCATTTTCAACAATATGCTCTAATCGGAGAACCATATTTTCTATAGATGACCGGAGTGAGTCTGCCGGAATATTAAGAATATGGTGATGGACTTGAACGGTAAATATTGTCCTTCAAATAACCCCACAACCAAAAGTCATAAGGGGTACTGTCCGGTGAGCGAGGGGGCCATGCTATTGGGAAATGACGGCTGACAACTCGTGCTTCTGTGAAATGCTGTATTAACAATCGCTTTACACGACGATCAATATCAGGTGCTGCTTCATACCGCATGAAAATGATGTCTTGAAGGTATCCACGCTGTAGAAGAGTTGGGATTACAAAATCCCTCAGCATATCTTGGTACAATTGTCCTGTGACGGAACAAGTTTGGTTTCCCTTTGAAGTTATCTCTTCAAAGAAATACAATCCAATGATAAAGGTAGCTGTAAAACCACACCATGCTGTCACTTTTTCAGGATGCAAGGGTTGTTCCTGGATAACGTGAGGGTTTTCTTCTGCCCAAATTTGACAGTTGTGGGGGTTAACTTGCCCATTGAGGCAAAAGTGGGATTCATCACTTCACAGAATGTTCCATGGACATGTTTTGTCAACCACCATTGGAGCAAGGAACTGAAGTGCAAACCTCTAAGTCCCCGTCCTGCAACAGGTGCATAGACTTGATTTTGTATGGAATAAAATACAAAATCTGCCGTATGATTTTTCGTACAGTTGAAATCGCAAATCCAGAACACGGGAAACCACTGGCAATTTCAAACTATTATGCGGCGACTGACTGCTGGCTTCCACGAGCGTGGTGGCAACATTTTCGACGCTGGAAGACGGGATTTTTTTTTCGTCCTCTACCTGGAAGAATACCAAGTTGCCCAGTTTTTTTTTAAATTTCTGCATCATCTTGCGTAGGCCATCTGGAGACATTGGATCTCTTCGTATTTGCTTCATACGACAAAATTCCTTTAGAGCTGCAATCGTGTTGCTTCTGGTAGAAAAATTTCAACAGTAGCGTTTTATCTTGCAACGTAGGCTTGAAGAAGAGAGAAAAAACTAATGTTCGTGCAGAATCCACCTTCTTGTTATTCAAAGAAAAGGGGTAATAACATGCGCTGTAACAGAAATTGTTTCACATTTTCAATATATGCAAATAAATGCCATTTTCGTTACAGCGCCATCTATGGGTGAATTTTTGTACTAAAACTTTTTAATTAATAAATGTGAAGCGCATTATCTGAATAATCTGTAGTTCAAACCGTATCTTACTTGGAGCAAAAGAACACATTTTAGAACCCTCTGAAGTGGGTAACTTATTTTTTGCCTACTCTGTAGTTTAAAATAAACACGAAAAATTACATTTCTTTTTAAAGATAATCTGAAATGTTTTGAAATAATAAATAATAGTATGATATCATTCAACTAAATATAATTACAGGAGGGGAAGGGTTCAAAAGAGTTCCGACAAACTTTAAGGCTGGGTGAAATAATCAAAACATATTAATGAGACCATTCCGATTTCATACTCTTTACCGTATTATAATTGAAAAACATTAAGTCTTTCCTAAATAACCGTGTGACCATTTAATGAATACATCAATTAATTATTTCTTTTGAAGTAAAAGTCTTAAATTACCTTTTTTCGAATAATTTTTGTAGAAATTTTGTGTTGGTAATATTAGATTTAATTTTCCAAAAATTAAGTTACAGTACACTCCCGATTATCCGCGGAATTGGGTGGCGCGGCCGCCGCGGATAATCCGAAAAAAGCTAAAAACGGGTATAGCAAAAGAGAAAACAGTCATTCCAACTTTGAAAAATCGTTTTATGTACAATAAAACGTAAAATAAACAGCAGGAAGTGTTTAACTAACGCTTAATATTTTAGTATATTACTCAAAACTAACCTAAAATGCATTTTGTTAATGAAAACAGAAAAGTGCTTTGTACTTACGAGAGGCGTCAAGGATACACAGAAAAATTAATACATATGTACTGTTTTAATACTATTATGTATTACATAATTACCAAAGCATAACTGTAAAACTGCACCTTTTTGAAGAAATCAGTTATTTGTGTTTGCTTCTTGCTTTGGAAGCATTTTCTCTTTGCTTGGAAGCAAAAAAAAAAAAAAAAAAAAAAAAAACACTTAGTGTGGCAGGCGCGGATAATCGGGAGTCACTGTATTATTATTTATTAGTCTGATTCTCAGTTGTTAATGTTTGGTAGATTCATCATTGGGGGGAACGAAAAAAGCAATTTGTAATTTGTAATAGCGCGAAAAAGTTGCCTGTTTGTGTAGATAAAATGAATAATAAATATGAAAAATATTGTAGTAGGTCTTTAGGCGCCGCAAGGACGTTTAAAGTTTCATAAAATTGAAATGTTTGCTATATTTTAAAGTTTTTTTTACGAAATAATCAACTTTTGATTTTTAATTTGTAATAGCGCGAAAAAGTTGCCTTTCAGTGTAGATAAGATAAATAAAAATTTAAAAAAATATTAGAGTACATCTTGTGGTGCCGCAAGGTCATTAAAGTTTCACATTTTTTTAAACACATTTTTTGCAACTTTGTAAGGATTTTTGCCTGCCTCGATTATGAAATAAAGTTTTCATTAGGCATTGTCATATGAATAAAAGTATAAAAACAGTTTTACTACTGCACTGGCATGGCATTGAATCGTCACCGAAGCTATTGTTATTGAGATAAGTCGGAGATTTGTCTGCATCTGGTGACCAGGACAGAGCTGGTTTCAAATCAGCAGCTTTGTCGTATTCAGTTAAGTTGGCGTCTCCGAAGTGTTTATTGTATAACTGATTAACGTAACTGGTTTGGTAGATTGTATTTGTGTGCTTTGCTGTGAGTAAAAATGGCTCAGTCTAAATTAATGAAGGCAAGACAAATATCAGAATGTTCTATTTTTGGGAAATTTAGCGATTTTCTTGAAGTTAAACACACTACTGACGAATCTAGTGTTACTGTTATATTAGATATAACCTCAAAATTCCTTCAGAGAAGGATTCTTCTGTAAGCGAAATATATGAGACTTTAGCTTTCTTCATATAACAAATATGGTCAAGAGGTTCTATTCTCATTGCTTCTAGCAAAAGAATTTTACAAATGATAAAAGCTTATCATGCCAAATACAGGAATTTATTAAAGTCTAAAAGCAGAAAAGGTTCAGATAAGTTTAATTTCAATCTCACAGAATTTAGAGAAATAGCTAGACGTTTATTTCATATTGCTGACTTGTAAAATAAAGGGTCAGTTATGGAATAAAGGGTTCTAAATGATCAATGCTCTAACAGGAAAATGGCTATAGTAATATTGATATTGCTACCACAAGCGCTTTGAGGAAGAAAGAAGCAAGAAAAGGTAAAGAACTTCAGAGAATAGTTAATTTTAATCAAGAACGGACAAAAAATACTAGTGCATGAGAAACAATTACTGACAGTAATGACAACGCTGAACAACAGTGATCCTTACAAAAACATGTAAGCCAACCAGATCCATCAAATAGACAAGAAACGATAAAACTACCAAGTGCCTGTAAGTTTTAATATTAAGTTAAAACTTTATACAGAAAGTATCTGAAGCTGAAGCAAATAGTATAGGGGATTCGGTTATTGACTTTTCCTGGCTTCCTTGTCACATGCAAGCAGTGGAAAGAGATGTGAGACCCATTCGGCTCAAAATGTCTGCGGTTCAATCGTAAGAGAAGAATGCATAAGAACAAAAATTAACTCAAGCGCAAATATGCCAAAATTTAATTTAAAAAACTGTTTAATGTGGCAATGCAGTAGAAACAAATATTTTGCAGCTGTAACATTTTTAATCATTAAGGATACAGAAGTAAGAAAAGCAAAATTGGACATAAAAAATATTTATTATTATATTTTGTAATTGATAATTTTTTCCAATTGTAATGCTTATATATGTATTTAAAAACATCTTTTGTAACATTATATGAAGGACAAATTCATAAAAATATTTTATCAAAGTTTATAATTTTTCAATTTTTTTACAAGCTTTAAGTTCTTTTCGGCGCCTCGAAATATTATTGAATAGTACCAGATTTTTTAAAAATTATTTTTGAACCTAAAAGCTAACTTTTCTTCTCTATTACCAAACTAAAATCTGAGAAAAAATTTTAAAGGCAATTTTTAAAAATTTCCATTTTAACAGTTTTTTTTTATAAATTTCAAGCTTTTTGCGGCTCCTCAAGAAAATGTAATATTGCAACCAAATTTTTAAATATTGTTTTTAAACTTAAAAGACAACTTTTCCGCACTATTTCCAAACTAAAATCTAAAAAAAAATTTTTTTTAAGTCCATTTTCGTTCCATCCTCTTGCTCATCAATCATGCAATGATACTGGATAATTTTTTTAAGATAACATTTTTAAGTTTTTAATGATTCTGAAGCACAAACCAATTTCTATAGAGATTTGTTTCAGTACCCGAAAACTGTAATGATTTCTAATAATTATCAATAAAGAAATTTTGGAATGTGTTTGTTATAAATAACAATGGGAAAAAAAACAATATGCCGACATACTGAATCAAAATTTTCTTGAAGACATAATGAATCGACTTATATTCTAAATAAAGTTTTGCATAGATAATGGATGTGGAACTGTTCCAAAGTTTAAAATTAATTAAGATACTGTTCCTTCTCGGATTCTAAAACAATTTACGCTTTCGCGCATGCGTCAGGAGACATTTATTTCTTCAAAAAAAGGGTTGAGGAGAAAGAGGAAAGGGTCAGATATTTACATTTAGCAATAGGATTAACTTGGATTATTTGTGGAATTATGAGGCGTAATAACCGCTCATCTTTCTGCGTGCCACCCTTTAGCGAAGTGCAAGCGCCAAAAAGGGATAGTTTGGGGATTTTGAAACGAACAGTACCAAGTTGCTTTTTGAAACTTACAGAAATGCCAGTAGGTAAGGATCATAAATATATTTATACGTATTGAAAATATTTGACAAATTGTTTTGTGAGAATAATATATATATAATAGATAGATAAGTAATATATATTGTTCACCAGCTGTTGAAAATCAGAACGGTAAATAATTATAACAGTAAAAACAATAGTACAGTAAAAGAACTTAAGAATAACATATTTAGAAAGAACGTGCTATTTTAAGTACTTTTTTGAATATTCAGATTCACGAATACTTTTGAAGTTCTTTTAATTTCAGGAAATATAAATTTGAACCCTAAAATTGTTCTTAGCATAACATTGAGTTTTGAAGATCACTGTTTGAAACTACATTCATTCAAAACTCTGCATTAAATGTGAATGCACAAGGCATTAACTCTAACTTCTTCGGACTAAACTTCTTCGTTTCAGTTTGCTATGAAAATTATTTGAAACAATCAAATCAACTTTGAAAGGGTTCAGAGTTACAAGATTCTTCCTCAAAGTACTTGTATTTCAAAATGGAACAATAATCTAGCAAATCAAATCAAATTGATTCATTTGTACTAATAGCAAATCAAATTGGGTAGATAGCATTACAATTAATACCAAATCAAATTCAATTGATTGCAAATCAATTCACATTGATTTGATTGCAATAAACTGAGAAACAAGAAAACTTTTTATTGTATAACTAGTTGATCCTTAACGTATTAATATAACTTATAACAAGCAAAATCTCAGAGCATTCTGATCGAGTTATTTTTCAGGTTAGAACTTATTTCTTCGTTAAGACTTATTTCCTGATGTAAAATTTCACATGCAGATAGAATATATTAATATAAATTTCTTTAGGATAAACTCTACTTCAAGAAATGTTCAAAATATCCATTGTCGTTTTTTCTTTTCAGTCATGAATAAATATCCAAGATACAGTCTACTACAATAAATATCCAAGATATCCATTGTCGCTTTTTCTGTTGAATCATGAATAGGTCAATTCCTCCTAAAAAGGGTAAGGGTTCTTCCAAAATCTCATTGCATGACCTATTTGATTTTTCATTGTCCTTTTCGAAGAAATTTATGATAGACAGCAAAGAAAATCATAAAATAATCTGATCCTTTGACGGATTGAGCCAATCAGATTAACTTTTTATGCAACGAACTCGACTAATGTCAATGAACTCGAATAATCAGTATCTGTAATTTATAAATCTTATAATTCTATTTTTGCCAGAAAAAACTGCAGTTGTGAAAAATAGGATTGAACAATGACCTAACATAATAATGGTTCAGACTTGATCATTCTTTAATTTTAATCATATCTTTACCTCGCTGCTCATATTTTATGTCCGATTAATCTTTTTTTTTCCTTCAGGACTTGCTTTAAATCGTTTCTATTTTGATTTCTAGAAAGCATCACACCATATTTCATTATTGTTCAAATAAATGTATCGATACATTTGAATAATTTATTACTTCCAATTATTTCAATCTCCTTTAATTAGTTTTCTGACAGAATTTAATTTCCGTTTCATTACTTTTCACTAGTAGGGTGGATTGAAATGACATGTTAAATATTTTTTTACGTCATATTAGCATTTTTATTTGCATCGTTTAATAGAAGCTAATTCAATTTTTTAAATAACTATGTAACTTTCTGAGATTTTAATGTTTCTAAAATGCTTTCGTTGACCTTGTTTCTTAAAGTACTCCTCACTTTTTTCAATAATTTGTAATCTTATTTATTTTTACACTCTTCTGTTTAAGACAATATGAGTTTGGAAAAATTGAATTTTTTAATCGATTATTCACTCCTTTGCTGATGGTCCATAATTTTGAAATTTTGTTCATTTATCGGTTTTCGGCGACAATACACGATTTTAATATTTTTGGAATTTAATTATCAATACACTAAATAATTTAACCCCTTCCACTGCAATGACGAGTTTGTTTCGTCATGAGCTTTTAATGACTATATATGCAGCTGCGAGCTATAATCGTCATGCAGTTTAAAGTATGCTGGTATGTTTAAACATGCATAAAATTTATAAAATTTGGAAAAATAAAATTAATAAAAATTCCTTCCGTCCTAACACCATATATTATGCAGTGACTAATTCAAAATAAATGAGTAGTGATTAATGAATAATTAATTATGTAGTGATTCATTCAATTCAAATCGAATTGCAAGGGATTAATGGAATTTGATTTCAATGTGTCTGCGGATACACAGGAGGGTAGAGAGAGTATGCGAACTCATAGCTAATTAACCTCTGGCCATTACTATAGAATGGGAGGGAAAAAAATGTCTTGACAATGACATTATAAAGTAAGGTGATAGCGTCTTGAAAGTATATAAGTGCATAATAATTATTGAAATTTAAATAATAATTGAAACAAAAAGTAAATAAATAATTAAATAGAAAAAGAGAGAAAATGATTTTTTCATTATGAAAATCAGCACATTTCAATACCATAGATGGTTCCTGGTAGAGGGAAAAAATTGATTTCACCATTCCTCCAAATGTAAAATGCTGAATTATTCCAACATTTGTAACTGTGTTTATAAATTGAAAATTTTCACCCTTCCAATAATTGTTCTATGATTTCTGGTTTGGCGTATATAAATAAGATAGTTTCGAGACAGAACATTAAATTTTACTGCTATTAATGCAGAAAAAATGGCATCCTTGCACTATGAGTTGTATTGAAAACGATCGCAAATGCAAAAAAAAAAAAAAAAAAAAAAAAAAAAAAAATCATGAGCACCACACACGTAACCTGTGATAATATACAAAAAGTAGATTATTTCAATTTGCATTCATCACATGTTTGATTTATGTGGAATAAGACCTCAAAGATCAAACGAAAAATATAGATAAATGGATTTATGATATAATGTTTATTATTATATTTATAAATTGAGATACCCCATTGCCTCAGTAATTTTTTCACATTCCTTGAATAGGCGTGAATAAATAGATAAAAAAATGTCTTGGAACAATATCTTCAGTTTTTATACCATGATCAATGTAAAATTTCTATCATTGTGTTACCATTAGTATTGAAAAATATCACCGATTTCTTTAGAAGGAAAATAAATGCTTAGGATCATAGGCAGAATCTATGATTTCATACAAGAAGTACTGCATTTCGATCTGCCATTTATCATCCATTCGATTTATGATGGGTAAGAGAAATAACATTAACGATCAAAAGAAGAACATTGTTTGGCATAATTCTAATATAATGTTTGTCGTTGTATATAAATTCAGATATCCCGCTGTTCCAAGAATTGTCTTACGCTCTCTGGATCACAAACCACTTCGAGCTTGTGACTTAAGAAAATAGATAAAAATCTTTTGGAACACAAACTCGAGTTTTTATGCCATGATCAAGGCAAAATTTCTATCGTTGCACTATGACTAGTTCTGAAAAAGATCGTAGATACAAAAAGAAAATAGTTATTTAGGATCATATGCACGACCTATAATATCATATTTGAAGTATCCTATTTCGATCTGCCATTCATCATCCACTCTAGTTATGATGGGTAACGAGGAACATTGTTTAATATAATTCTAATTTAATGTTTGTCGTTATGTTTATAAATTCAGATACCCCTATGCTCCAATAATTATCTTGCACTCTCTGGATCACAAACCACTTCGAGCTTGTGCTTAAGAAAATAGATAAAAATCTTTTGGAACACAAACTCGAGTTTTTATGCCATGATCAAGGCAAAATTTCTATCGTTGCACTATGAATAGTTCTGAAAAAGATCGTAGATACAAAAAGAAAATAGTTATTTAGGATCATATGCACGACCTATAATATCATATTTGAAGTATCCTATTTCGATCTGCCATTCATCATCCACTCTATTTATGATGGGTAACGAGGAACATTGTTTAATATAATTCTAATTTAATGTTTGTCGTTATGTTTATAAATTCAGATACCCCTATGCTCCAATAATTATCTTGCACTCTCTGGATCACAAACCACTTCGAGCTTGTGACTTAAGAAAATAGATAAAAATCTTTTGGAACACAAACTCGAGTTTTTATGCCATGATCAAGGCAAAATTTCTATCGTTGCACTATGACTAGTTCTGAAAAAGATCGTAGATACAAAAAGAAAATAGTTATTTAGGATCATATGCACGACCTATAATATCATATTTGAAGTATCCTATTTCGATCTGCCATTCATCATCCACTCTATTTATGATGGGTAACGAGGAACATTGTTTAATATAATTCTAATTTAATGTTTGTCGTTATGTTTATAAATTCAGATACCCCTATGCTCCAATAATTATCTTGCACTCTCTGGATCACAAACCACTTCGAGCTTGTGACTTAAGAAAATAGATAAAAATCTTTTGGAACACAAACTCGAGTTTTTATGCCATGATCAAGGCAAAATTTCTATCGTTGCACTATGACTAGTTCTGAAAAAGATCGTAGATACAAAAAGAAAATAGTTATTTAGGATCATATGCACGACCTATAATATCATATTTGAAGTATCCTATTTCGATCTGCCATTCATCATCCACTCTATTTATGATGGGTAACGAGGAACATTGTTTAATATAATTCTAATTTAATGTTTGTCGTTATGTTTATAAATTCAGATACCCCTATGCTCCAATAATTATCTTGCACTCTCTGGATCACAAACTACTTCGAGTTTCAGATCTAAGAAAATAGATAACTACTTCGTTTTGGAATAAAATCTCAAGATTTTTTTTTATAAAAGTTCTAACGTCGTACTGCGACTTGTATTGAAAAAGATCGCAGGTACAGAAAGAAAATAGTTGTTTAGTATCATAATCTATGATATCATACAAGAAGTATCCTATTTCGATCTGCCATTCACCATCCACTCGATTTATGATGTATAACGAAGAACATGAATTAGAATTACATGTTTAATGTAATTTTAATTAAATGTTTGTCGTTATGTTTATAAATTCAGATATCCCGCTGCTCCAATAATTATCTTGCATTCTCTGGATCACAAACTACTTTGAGTTTCAGATCTAAGCAAAAAGATAACTACTTATTTTTGGAACTAAATCTCGAGGTGTTTTTTTATATAAAAGTTCTATTGTTGTACTGCAACTAGTATTGAAAAAGATCGTAGGTACAGAAAGAAAATAGTTGTTTAGGATCATAAGCGCAACCTATGATATCATACTAGAAGTATCCCATTTCGATTTCACATTCATCACCCACATGATTTATGATTGGTAAAACAAATAACCTTACCGATCAAAAGGAAAGAACATTGTTTGTCGTTGTATTTATAAATTCAGATACCCCGCTGTTCCAATAATTGTCTTACATTCTCTGGAACATAAACTACTTACTAAACTGCTGTGATCTACAAATAGATAAAAAAATGTTCTAGATCACAAACTCGAGTTTTTATGCCATGATCATAAAAGAATCTCTATCTTTGCGCCACGACTAGTATTGAGGGAGAAAGTAGTTGTTAAGGCCCACACGCTCAACCTGTGATAGCGTGCAAGAAGAATCCCGTTTCGATCAGTCATTCATCACCCACCCGATTTATGATGGGAAAGACAAATGTCCTCCCCCTTTATCCGAGTCTCTTTATTCGCCTTGCTACACGAAGAGATTTCTGTTTCCTTTCATTCCAAGAGGAACTCTGATCAATAAAAAAGAAAGAAATGGTGTGTGAAATGAATATCTTTGTTTCTAACCTACACATTTCCCACAATTTCGTGGGAATTGCTTATTTACTCCTTCGCTTCTTTTATTTCATATTGCAGGTCTTTCATTTCTTGCACAAAATTTAATCTAAATTCTAAGAAGCAGAAATACTTATTTTATTACTTCGGCAAGAAATATCGTTTCATTTAATTCTGGAAAATGCAATTTCGGATATATTTCATCTCTGTGATGTCCAAACGTAGTTTTTTTTTAATATGTTATACTGGTATCATTTTTTTATAGCTTCCTTTTTATTTTGAAACTTGATGCTTGTTTTCTTTAATTAAAATCTGGAAAAAATTAATTATAGAAAAAAAATGATAAATTGCTTCATTATTTTTTGAGAATTTGATATAGGATCTGAATTAATTAAAAAAATGAGCTTGATATGTTTCTCTGAAAACGAATGAGTGAATTAAATATAATTTACCAGAAATTTTTATGTCTACCCAATTAAAATCGGTACCTACTGCAAAAAAAAAAAAAAAACACCATACTTCTTAACTACTGCCAATTAAAATTCTTATAATATGTTTTAATGATTTTCGGTCATGTTAAATGCGACTTAAATTGCTGGTTTTATGCATAAAAAGCATTTAATTAGTCCTACGAAATGGAAGAATTATTTCTGAAAGCTTATGATAACTGAATGAAAAAACCAAAACGTTCAATTTTCAGGGGAAAAAAATTAAATTTTGTGCCTGCATATAAATGTATTGCGAATTATTTTTAAACTTAATGGTTTCTTTTTCGATAACGTCAATTATTACTACTCATTGATTAGCCACAGAATAATTAATGTCTCCATATTCATGCCATAATTTTTCTTCCAACAACGCTAGAAAAACTTTGTGAATTTATTCCTATGGTCGAAATGGCATGATAAATATAGTTATTATAAATATAGATTTTTAATAAACTAATATGAGTTTTCTGAAGAATAAAAGATATCACTTTCAGATTATTTTCATAACGGGAAATATAATATTAATAAAAAAAATTTTAAAAACACACATTTATTAATGTACTGAAACGTAGAGTATTTAAAATTTTACTTATTTTATACTTTTTAACCTTGAATTTATTAATATTATTGAAATTGAATTATCTTGAAATCAATTTTTTTTCTCATATTAACTAACAAATGACGCCCCACGTATGGAATCGAGATTAAATTAATATATTATTAATATTATTAATTATTAATATTATTAATTATTAATACTATTAATTATTAATATTATTAATATTTAATTGCATTAATATATTCATAGATAATTAAAATCTCTATATTAAGATTATGTATCATAATCGATAAAAAAGTATTCAAAATTTTAAAATTCTAATAAGCCAAGAAATAAAAGAAAATTTGATTTCAAATTTGCATTTTAACAAACATAAAATAAGTTTTTAAAATCTGCTGAAACCAATTTGCTATTTATAGCAAAACTTAAAGTTTCACATTTTGCTTGTTTAATTGTTATAAAACAACAAATGTGAGTGAAATATATTTATCAAATTCAAAAATTAAGGAAAATAAAATAATTATCATCAATTTTGCATTATCTTTATTTCAATCATAAATAAACAGAATACATTTATTTTTACAAATTCAAGAAATTTCATAAGCATATTGTTAAAAAACATAGACAGAAAATTTTAATTTTATAATTACCAAAATTGTACAAAAGTATTCCAAATCAATGTACACATTCTTAATGTAATACAGACAAGTGGAAAATCCCTAATCTATATAATAATGACCTATTTATATGTTTTTGTATAAACTAATAAGCTCTAAAGTGTCTCCCTTTTACTTTAATCTAACGATTTTGTAATGATAAATTATGCTATGATGAAAATTGAAAATAAATATATCATTTTTATACCCAAAATAATTGTTCTTTTACAATAATTAAATTTCTTTTCTTCAAATTCAAGCGAAGTTTAATGTTTGTATGATTTAAGTGACAAATTTACTTTGCAATACTTTAATGTAATTCATACTGAGAAAAATTCTTTGAACCAATTAACTAATCATTAATCACATTTATTGTAACATGTATACATTTGTGCATATGCTCATTTATTTTATTTATTTATTTTTCGCTATTGTTCACTTTAACAATATTTAATTGTTTTTTTAAATAAGTAAACACAAGAAAGAAACAGGCGTGCATAAATTTGATTAATTTAATTTCTGAAGCGTGCATAAATTTTCTATTATTGTTTCGTTAGCAGTTACCCAAAAAGCCCGATTTTCTTGCGTTTTCTCATCCATATAATCACAGTAATACTTCTTAAGGTCATTGAGAACAATATTCTGTCAGGATTGTAAAATCAAAATCATTTGTCATTTTAGTATTAAATCTCTCACTTTCCTTCACATTTTTGTTTTTCATAGTTTAAAATTAAAATTCAAATATTGTTTAACGATAAGTAACTACCCCTGCCCTGCCCAGGCATCCAAGTCCAGAATTAGACTTATAACAGGTCCATGTATCAATCCTTCCTGTAGAAGGCAAGTCCCCCCATCGAAATGTATCCAACACAACTATGCACTATTGCTGCATCTTTAAGGGAAGCTAGAATCTGCTTAATTATTCGAAACTTCTTATACACGTACACGTACACGTATACACGTACACGTATACACGTACACGTGGTAGAATAGAATATTGTACACCATAACGACAAAGAAGGTATACCTGCCATGTCAATGCGTTCAACTGAGTCACCACGAAATTTAAAATGGGCATTGCGATGAATTCAAAATATCTTCCATTTTAAAGGGTTCTATATGTACACCTCTAACACAGAGATATGGTCCTTCAACTGAGTAATGGCAATTCTATCATACACCATTAATCCAACAAGGAAGTGAGAACCTGCTTACTTATATGAATTCTCATCCCATTAATTGAGGCAATCAACTGTAGAATTCAGATACTGTGTATCTGAATTTCTAAGAAAATTGAAAGAGTTAATTAATTAAAAAAGGAAATTTTATAAGATTTTTTTAGAAAAACAAAAATATCTTTTCAATTTTAAATGATAATAACTAGATCTAAAGGCTTTAATCGCAAAACATATCATTGTAATAAATTATATTTCTGTAAATAATATATTGAAAAATGAGACACTATGAGCGGAAATTCTTTTCTAATCTTATACCATTTATCAACCTTAATGCATAGCAGTTATAGAAAATTGAAATCCTTTCTTGCTTTTTTTTAAATTTTTTTTCTTATGAAATATGTACAATATACCAGCATTTTTATTGAACTCTGTGCAAATTTTTTATGTGTCAGGTTCTGTCAGAAATTCCTGCTAAAAATGAATTTTATCCATTATTCACTTTCTTTCTATCATTATGACTCGAACTTTTGTTGAAAAAATCTGATGTCAAAACATTTTCTGTATACCTGGTAACATTTATTCTTTTTCTTCCAACGTTTTGTTTATTTGTTTGCTTTCTTTTTCTTTATTTGTTTTAAACTTCCAGTGGTTGCCAAGAAATATTTCACTATCATTTGTTTTAAGTAGATTGCATTCAAAAGTCATCGTTTGATTTCTCTGGATGACAATGTCGCTTTTGTTTTTTATCATCTGTTTAAATTTTTAATTTTAAATTTTCCTGATGTAATTAAAAAAAGAAAAAGAATTTTTTTACAAGTCCAATAACTGATGGATACTATCACGGGAATTTCTAAAAATCATGTTTGAAAATGAGTTTAAAATGTTAAAAACATATGTGATAAATATATTAAATAACAATTAAAAGTTTATTTAATTACTGTGATTCTGGCTACATTTAATAAGATACTTACTTCTTTATTGTCTCTAAATTACAGTAGAGAAGAGAATATCTAATTAGATGGTTGTGAATCACAGACGATTCACACGGAGATTAATGAGATAAAATAAGGGGATATAAACTAAATATAGACGTGTTCTGCTAGCATCTAATTCTACAATGAATCGGAATATTTGTTGTTGCCAAATATACTCGCACGTTAATGATATTTTTTATAATTCATTTTCTATGTTCATTATGACCCGCTTTCTTTCTTTCGAAGTCATAACCTCGCTTATTGGTGACTTTTTTTTTTTTTTTTTTTTTGGAAAATTCGTCTTTCCAGGCCGTTTACAGTTTGTACATGAAGTTTGGTTTCATTTCCATCATTAATTTTAGCTACAGATGCTTCGAACGAGGGAAGTTATTTTATGGTCTTCTTATAGTTTATCACCAAGGATAAAAAATTATACAAAAATTTTTTTAATTGTATGTATCCATTTATTTTATTAGCTTAAATGTTAAATAAATTAGTAGTATTAAGTTTTTCTTGAATGCCTGTCAAACTGACGGTAGAAATAGATGACAATTATTCTAGTGTTAATTCCTCGATCACCAGTGAAGTTAATCCTGGATTGAATGATTACGCTGTTTACAGCTGTTCAGCACTTGAAATGAGTTTGTTTCGAATAAGCTGCCTTTTGATCTTTATTATGCTAATTTCATCTTCAAACGTTGTGATTTTTAATAATATTTAACATTATACAGAATGTTTTCCGTACCATTTAGCTGCTTACAAATGGAAATATTCCAGAATATGAAATGAAAGGTCAGATGCACATTTAAGTTATCGAACCATTTTGCAGCTGTCCTATGAATTCAGCAAAAATTGTCAATCGAAATCTAGAAATAGACATAATATTAAGCAGAATGAATAATAATAATAAGTCAATAAAGTTTTAAATAGAAGAAAAAAAGGATAAGATATGTGCATAAAATTCCAACAAGCAAAACTCGATGTCAAGTATGAGAAGACACGGTATTTCTGTGGCACTAAATGCATTTCATTATATAATTTCTGAATTGAACATTACAAATACAAAAAGCAAATGCCCTTGTTCCAAGTGTTCAGTGGGTTAATATGCAAAAAAAAAAAAAAAAGAATGAAAATTGGTTTTAACGAAAAATTGTTTTTATTTTGCGTTTCTTGACAAAACATATAATTAAAAACAGTTAATTATCTAAAACAGCTATTTTAAAATTGTGTACTATATAATAAGTAAAGTAAAATGCAAGAAATAGCAAAAGAGATGACTTTCATTTCATATTTCAGGAGATGGCCATGTTCTCGGATCTGATATTTTATTTGCAAATAGATTAGCCCCTCCGTTAAGAGATAGCAAACATATTCAAGAAACGATACAACTTAGTGCTGGTAAGTATAAGCTGTAATTAATGATTTTTTTATTTGCTTCGCTTTCTTAATTATCGCTTTTTTAACGATTCTCTAACTAATTAAGGCTTAATTAATTACTACATCTGCGTTAAAAAAGTGGATAGTGGCCTCCTGAATTAAATATCAGCTTCAATTTCCTTACTAGTTTTCATGCTGTCTTAAAATTAGGGCGTTAATCTGATAAATCATTCAGATTAACTTTAGAAATTTCAGCAGCTCAAAAATTCGCATCTGGATTTTCATTACAAATATAAATAAATTTAGTAAGAAAAAAAATTAAAGCACATTTCATTAAAAAAAATTCCTACTAAACATGCTAGAAAGTTGAAAACTTATGATTTTAATTATTTGCAATATTTTTTGGCTTTAATTCATAATGCTTGATAATTGCTCTAATTCCCTATCAGATGGCATCACGCGAATAGAATCACAATTCAATACAATTAATAAATTAATACATAATTAAGTTCTGAAGATTTTGAAGCATTGTATAGTTATTGATAGTTCACAAATATTCAAAATTTCAGAATATTAATTAACCATGCATGAAATAATTCGAGTTAAATAAAACTGGATAAAAAGAATTGATTTTATTTATTACCTATGTCAAATATATCAGTATTCAATTCAAATTTATTCCTTTTTATAGTAACAAGGTAATTTATAATTTTTTTTCTCTGGAATGCATACCAAGCATGTCGAGTTATCTTTACAAATTTATTCTT
Source organism: Argiope bruennichi (assembly GCF_947563725.1). Taxonomy (NCBI): domain Eukaryota; kingdom Metazoa; phylum Arthropoda; class Arachnida; order Araneae; family Araneidae; genus Argiope; species Argiope bruennichi. The sequence goes on from NC_079163.1 coordinate 21,733,927, forward strand.
TTACAATAAGCAAGCTATTATATATTTTCAAACACAACTATCATTTAAAATGCATAAAAGAGTGCTTACAGCTATAATTTTTGCATCAATGAAATTTTAATTCTATAACTAGGAAGATAAAGCATAGGTAAAAGTAGATTACGAAAACAAATGAATCTGCTTTCGATTTCTAAGAAGCATCTCTAACATAAGTCTCTGATTAAGTTGTCATAAATTTTAAAAAAATTAATTGGAAATAGAAGAGATTCAGCGAACTTGAGATTCAATTTAGTTCAATTGTAAAAATAAATTATACTTATTTCTTCTCGATTTATATTTTTTAAAATGGGAGTTTAAAATGTGAATTTCGGAATTGTCTTGAGCAATTGCTGATAAAATGTCATTTAAATTTGCAAAAAATAATCCATAGTCAACAATGACATGAAATACCTTTGTTTTCAAAATCAGTATATGAACCGCTCATAAAATCAAAGCCGTTAAGTACATTTTTTTATATCTTTTGTTTTTTGTAAATTTTAACTTAAGTAATAATATCATATCAGGTTGTTAAAGGATTAATTCTTTGTTTCGTTTTTAGAGGTCAGTATATATTAATTATAATTATTATGTATTAATTAATAGTTAATATAATATTAAGTACATTGATTTTCTCAATTTTTGTTTTCTGGCACTAACCATGATGAGTTCTGGGTGACATATATCAATGTACCTGTTGTATAAGCTCAAAATCTAGAATATTATTTACAAAATATTGCCTCAGAAAAGTTTCAAAAAATCAAATCTGATTATTCGTTAATATTTTAATTATGTTAAAACAAATTAAATAGAAATAAGAACTGCCCGATTTGAAATAGATTTTTTTGTTATAGTATGCTTGTTTTTATTCTATTATGCCAGAGAAATACTTAATATTAATTTTAAAATGCAGCTGTTTACTAATGATATAAATTTTTAGATCATTAACTTACATTAAAAGACTTAAACAAACAAAAAATTAAAGAAATGAAACCATTCAACTTTCATTTTCTCTAATTAATGGAATAAAAGTTTATTTATTCCAAAAAGTGTGAACAAATATTATTTAATTGCCGCAGCTATTCAATAACAGAATACATTTAAGTAGATTATAAACCCCCATTTGAGAATATTAGACACACGCATAAAAAAATGAGAGAAATATTTATAAATTTAAAATTAAAATTCGTATCGATTCGTTAATTATCTCCATTTTCATTTCCATAATTAATGGAACAAATCCATTTTCATCCTACACCTAAATAAAAACTTAGCAAAATTAGCTTAATGTAAAAATTCCTTAAATACCGACATTATTACAAATAGAGATTGTCTTTGAAGTACAGACTTTTTTATTAATAATTTTATCATGTGCCATGAAAGTCGTCTGTGTTCTTCAAAGCGAATCGTTCCAACAACAGGCACTTGTCTAGTGGATTCAAGTGTAACGTTAAGTCAACAAAACGGTGGCCAGGGTTACTTGGCAACCTTACGCGTACCTCGTACTTGGAACAACTATTTTTTCGAAATGAAATATTCAGCGTTAAATGCCATTAGCTTTAAATGGAATTTCAGAGCTCTTGATAATTGACTTTTTTCCATCCTAGGGCATTCACTTGCATTCAAGCATTACTTAGAAAACGGGGTCTGCCGCGATGGATAATAGCCGTGATTACTTGATTTATCAAACCACGGGAATAATTTCGTCATGCATCCATTGTTCAGGGTGAAATATTCAGGGGAATAAAAATAATTCGGCTCCTGTTAAATATTTGAGTAAGGAAAAAGGATCTTTAAATGATATATAGCAAATGGGAAAAATATATGATGTAAAAAATTGAAAATCAATTTCATTCATTAACGAAATGCTTAAAAAGAAAATAATGATTTTTTTTTTCTGAAAAATATTACAGATTTTTCTTTATTTACTTAACCCTTCTTTGCATAATTTGTTCTTTTTTTATTTTTTGTGTGAAATAAATCAGGGTTTTATATATTCTTCGCGGTCTTCAAAAAATAGGGTATTTTTCAAAACTTTTATACGAATAGATGTTGTATATTTGAAATTTTAAATAAAAAAATAACTTCATATATTAAACATGTGATTCTTAATTTATTTCACCCTTGTGTGTTTGGAAATTACTGCGAAACGTTCTAAATAATTACTCTATATTTTGCATATGTTTTGTATGTTTAGTGTTTTTACATTAGCGTTCAATTTGGAAGCAACGCAACAGCTATTCTGGAACGGATTTCGTAATTTTCAGTCCAGTCAGAGGACGAGAACGGCAGATGAGCTGGTTTCCCCTTTCCAAACTTTTACGCTATGCTTCCGAGAGGGAAGAATTTGACCCATGACATTGAATTTAATGCTTAGGGCGTTCGAATACACGGCGAATCTTTAAAGGAATCAGGTTTCGAACTCTTCAACTCTGAAGCCAAGACCATACCACAAGGTCAACATGGCATAATAACTGCATTCACAGAAATTCTTCTCTTCGGAATTACATTAATATAAAAGCTTCATATATTTAATATAAATTCATGAGCATTTATATGATTTTTAATTATATAATATTTATTTAGTAATGTATTAGTAAAATATTTAGATGATAAATTATTCATGTTTATTCTATCTTTGATTTGAACTAAGCATTCATTTTAATCAGAATTCATTTGAAATATCAACCAAATTCTTAGAAACATTTGGTTAATAAACATAATACAAAAAATGAAGAAATATGTTTCATTTTTTGTTCAGTAGAAGAGTATCTTTCCAGAATATTAAATTTATAGCAACTTAAAGTTATCTTTTTTTTATTTCGATTTATAGTTGTACGAATATCAAATACTGAACTGGAGCATATAATTAAGGCTCTAAATATTTCTAATCTACTTTTCTACCTGTTTTCAGGAATCTATAATTAAATACGAAACGTATATAGATGAAAATTAAAAATAGATTCATTAAGAATAAGCTTTCTATTTCTCTACACATCTTATTTTTATACATAAAAAACGAATATGTATAAAATAAACCCTAAACATGAACTAAGTATTTAAATTTACTGACTTAGCAAAGCATAAGAAATATATAATTTATTTGCTGTGAGTTTCGTATTAAAGGCTTATTTGCAAAAATCAGCTTACTGTTTTGTTGTAATTGAAAGGAATGCTTTCAATTTCAGTCAATTAGATATAAAGCATTAGCTAGCAGAACAAAACAATAAAAGCTTGAAAATAAAAAGAGAGTATCTCAGGTTACAATTTCTCAGGTTATTGATTTACAAGCGTACAGTTTTAGGAAAAAAAATATTATGTATGTTCCTTATTCACTTAGAAATTACCAGCTGAAATGATAGAATTTATCTCGTTCGACCTTCTCGCAGTTTATTAAAATTATTGCTAATCTATCTCTTTAAACACAAATAAATTTCAAAAAAAAAAATAATTTTTTAAAATGCAATTTTATAAGAGGTCTAAAGAGTATTATTTTTACTTTAACAATTTCCTTCTTTTTTTAGTATTTTATATTTGATTCATCATTATAAATATTATAGAATCAAGAAATAAATTCTTCTCAAATTCACAACCAGGTGGCGCCACTACTGTCGAACCAAAATTTAATGAAATTTAATCCATTAGTTTATAATTCATTTCGAAAATATTAAAATTACACATTGTCATTGAGAACACATAAATGCATAAAATTTCAAAACTTCAGTGCATGAGGAAATGAGTGCAAAGCCTATCACAATAGTTTTTTATAAACATGGAACAAGTGAAGTTAACTTGGAGTATCAAAAAATTACACAGTTGAAAACTTTTTCCATCTATTCTTTTGCACTTGCTATGGAAACAGTATCATTAACAACAGAAAATCATCAGTATAATAGTGTCAGCAGTAATTTCAGGTTTTAGAAACTTTCCAACAAAACTTTAAAACTATATCTTGATCATTTAGTGATTTTTATCTAGTCGGAGTGTTATTTGCTCGACTTCCGCGCATTTCTTCCAAAATACTAGAAAATATGTCTCCATTTAGACGGTCTGTTAATCAAGTTAACAATATATAAAATCTGATTGGCACAAATTAACTAACGAAAGTTGTAGCAGAAAATATCATGCACATTGGCAGAGTGTTGAAGGAATTAAAAAGAAAAATATTTGTAGTTATTATATAATAACATTAGAAGGTTTGTTTACTTGCAATGGCATCTTCTCTATCCATAATAATCACGATTATTTAGTTCCAAATTAATCATTAAAATCGCAATGAAGTAAATAGTGATCTACTAAGAGAAGAAAATGCAACACGTAATACAAAATTTAAAAAAAAAAGAAAATGTGGAAGAAAATTTTAGCATTAACTATCAATTTGATAAGACAAGTGAAAATTTGATAAATCAAGATAGATATCATCTATTCAGGCTTAATTTCTTCATGCATTCATAAATCAATCACTTTAAACATAAAAAAAAAAAAACTTCGCTGAGTTGATTGATGCTGAAATAGAAATGTGATTTACGCATCCCATAATGACGCAGATAAAAAGGGCGGAGATATTTTCAAACTCCACCCAGCGTTACAGATGGGTGATAGTATATGCTGACGGCGAAGATTTCCTCACACAAATTAGCTTAGTGGAAAAACTACAAACCAAAGTGGAAAAACTACAAACAAAATTTCCATTGATGCGGCTTGATGCGTTTCTGATTTATCATGTTCATAAACATTAAGATAGACTAACCATTTATCTTTTAATCATTTTGAGGAATTTGTTTAAAAGAGATACAGATTTATAATTCGAGTACCACTGAATTATAAAACCGCAGAAATCTAGAATCACTCGCCAAATTCCATTAATCTAATATTTCGCTGCGCATTTTTTTGTTGTCATTCGCATACGATTAAATTGACAATGGGCCTTCTTTTGATGGATTCGTCCCTCTTTTAAAAGAGCCACGATTTGGTGCAAATATTATTTCGAATTATATAAAATTATTTTAGATATTAATTTTATTAGTATTTATTATTTTGAATATTATTTCGCATGCTAAATGATATTCGTCTAGATCCTCCTAAATTGAGGTTATTGCATTTATAGATAGACAAACAGGCATCATTCCGAATATTCTTTGTCGAATCGGCGAAACAAAGATTATAGATTCACAAAAATTTCTAGTCTAATTTTTTGATGATGATAATATTATTGGATTCTTTTGGATTAAAAATCAAAAATAATAATGCATTAAATTTGTTACATGATTTTTATTTAATAAAAGTATTTCATTCACTCTTCACTTTTTCTTTTTTAGAAGAAATGATTAAACTTTATGAGTTACCTTTAATTTGGTTAAATCGATGAATGCCTGTGACGTATTTTTATAAGGAATCCTTTCAGCCGTATACTTTGAATGAAATACACTTTGAATTAATATAGTGGCACGAAATTGCTATTAAAAAGCACTTAAAAAGTGCTTAAAAGTAAGCAGAAAATGATACCCGTTTACGTAAATAAAAGTAAAGATAACTAGAAAGAATTTGGTGCTCTAAGAATTTCATAAGAACATTTCAAGGTAGCATAGATCAACCTGAACTTCGCAAAGTTTTCGATAACCCATATCATTCACCGAAATTAAAATTAGGGAATCCAAATTATTGGCACAGTTCCTTAACCCTTTAAAAGGCCATTTTTTTCTAATCATATTATGTTAAAATATTTTGAGGCTTGAAATTAGAATAAGAAAAGGGATTAATTTAGCTGATTAGATAAATTTAATTTGATTAATTAATTAATTTGGTTAATTAATAATTAAATAACAAATCAAGATACATCATTTTGTCTGAGATAAAGAACTGAAGCATCTAAATTTCTGATTTACTAAAAAAATGTGTCAGAACTTATGCCAACCTACATAATTTCATACAAAGATTGATAAATTTGGTGGGAAGCATACTTCCCACGGCCCTAGAAAGGGTTAAAATGAAGCAAACTTTTGAATGGGCGATGAAAAGGAGTTTTTGTAACCTTTTGAAAAGCACTAAATAAACAAAAATTTATGACAGCAACCCAGAAGGCAAATATAGATTCTATTTTATCTGAATATATGAGACATAGAATATTTTATCAGCCCTTTCGCTTTTCTTTTTAAATTCCTTCAGAATTGGAAGTATGATAATGAAAGTGACAAGAAATAAAAACAGCCGAAGAGAGATTTATAACGCAGCGTCATATTCATAGGTTGAAAATACAATCAAAGTTAGGAGCTGAAAACCACTGTTTTGGTCATCACTTGCAAAGAATTGCAACTATCCAAAAATCTCCTAGCAAATGTTATTCATCGTGATGAGATAATAATTCGATTAATTTCAGTTATACTTCTGTCTACAATCGTAAAGGAGTAATGAGGAAATGAAAGTCTCGAACAGCCCTAATCATTTCCATCGCTTTTATGTTGGATGTCCCATTTACAAACTCGAAGGAGGTTTCCACTCTCTCTTACATATATCATTCGCCCGTTTAGGCTCAGTCAATAATACTTTTGTTATCGTGTTCAAAAGATAACACGGGTGTAGACCGTAGAAGACGTGTAAAAGTCGTATTATACGAGCCCAAGAAATATTATTCCGTTTTGTCTAAAAAAGTTAAATTTTAATGAAATTAAAAATACTATGGAGAAACAGTGTATGGATTTAAATAAAAGATTTAGTTTTTAGTTTTATCATTCGCCCGTTTAGGCTCAGTCAATAATACTTTTGTTATCGTGTTCAAAAGATAACACGGGTGTAGACCGTAGAAGATGTGTAAAAGTCGTATCACATGTGCCAATGAAATAACGTGCACTTCGTTCTGTCTTAAAAAGTCAAAATGTTGATGAAATTTAAAATACTATGGAAAAACAGTGTACGGATTTAATTGCATTTTTAATGTTCAAGTCGATTAGTTAGCAAATGGGGTAAATATATATGCATGAATATGTATGAGAATTTATATAAGTAAATAATATATTAGTGTGTCCAAAAAGTTTTCTTTCTCATCGCCGTTTTTAAACAAGCTCGTCACTGGAGACGAAACTTGGATTTTATATGAAAATGTGGGTAGAAAACGAACTAGGTGTAAGGACAATAGGCCTTCAACTGTAGCAAAGTCGGGAAAACACCCCCAAAAAGTTATTTTGTCCATTTGATGTGATTGGAAAGGCGCAATTTTCTTCTAGCCCCTTCCTCAAGTAGAAACATTAAATTCTACGAAATATTGTCATCAACTGAATCAATTGAAAGCTGCCATAGCAAAAAAAAACGACAAGAATTAATAAACCGACAAGGCGTTGCTTTTCATCACGACAACGCGAGACCACATATTGTATTAATAGTAAGAGAGAAGCTCTTACAGTTTGATTTGGAATGCTTTATCGCATCCTTCATATTCTCCAGATCTCGCTTCATTCTGATTATTATTTTTTTCTGTCCTTAAAAAATTCTCTTCTCGAAAAGCTCTTTAAATCCATCAACGAAATAAAAGCTCACCTTGAGGATTATTTCTTGTCCAAAATACAACAATTTTGGAAAGAAATCATAATGAGACTTCCTGAGAGATGGAAAAAGGTAATAGAGCAAAAGAGTTCTTATATAACAAAATAAATAATATCTTAAACAGTAAATATTGTTACAAAAACTTTTCTCCTACAATAAATACCGCCTATAAATCGTAATGAAGCAGCACATTTAATTGCTAGTTCAGCAGCTATCTTGCTTGCTGTCTAATCCTCTCGTTTCTTTGCTTGTCGGCGACTCCGACTCCTCTCACACACAACTTCTGACGATCCACACACTTCTCTGCAGCTTCAGAGTGCCCGTCTTTTTTAGTTCCGGAAGGCGGGGCTAGAATCTTCTGACCAATCAAGGCGTCTCTGGTTGTATTTCCGTTCCTACTGGATGGATCGTGAAACTTCTCGAACTTTCCAATATGATCCATTTTGTCACCAAAGTCGCCAAATTTGTCGCCAAGTCGCCAAATGGCCGCCAAGCTCTCAGGTCATTGACGCACAGGACAGATCTTACAAAGGGTTTTAACGGTTTTTCCCAGGATGACACTATTCATACCGGGTAGCAAAAATTACAGATTTGTAACAATATTGTGTATTAATTTCATATTAGAAATAGGAAAGAAACTTATGGGACACCCTAATAAATATAAAAAAAAACTATTATGGCTAAAACTTGTTATAATTTGTATCTTTCATAAAAACTAATATATCAGTTGAGATTTTCATGTATTTCTATTAAGCTTATAATCCAAACTATAACGAAAAAGGAAAGAACTTTAAAAAGGAACTGGAAATAATCAATAAATGTTCTTAGATATTTAGAATTTATTGAAACTAAACTTAAATGTATAAAGAAGTCTCATACAATTAAAATGGAACTAAAAAGAAAAACATTATAAACCTTGTGATAAAATATTAGTACTTTTTATTTGTTGTTAAATGACATGAATTATCTTTATTACTCCCAATAGTTTGAATTATACCCGGATTTTTTAATATATTTATATCATTTATTATTATTTGTTTATTTATTTTCTTTTCATTTTAAGCCGATGATAGTCTGAAGGAATTGGGGAAAATAGAAGAAGATTCTCAAGAAACAAAAAGCGTTCGCTATTGGGCTCAAAGAAGTAAGTTCTATTTTACTATTATTTAAGTTTAGAAATAAGCAGTTATTTCCACTTCCTAAATAGTATTGGCTTCGAGCTCAACTGGGATTTTTGATTCATCGAAAAAAATTTTCAAAAAATAATTTTATTGGATTGACTCGAATATCACATTTCGATCATATAAATATTCTACCGTAAACCAGGGATTTATTTCAGACTTTTGCAGAACTCTTTTTAGTTGAAAGTACGACAAGTAAGGTTGGAATATAAATATGCTTGAATTGATTTTCTGTGTTAAAATATTGCTTTTCTGCTTTCAAATTTATTGAACATTTCAAATTAAATGTATTTGCAAATAGAAAAATCATAGCCTTCCTGTTTAAAAGAATGAAAAAAAAAACTCTTTTTAGTATTGGAACATTTTCTATTTATTTTAGTTTAAAAAAGCAATAAAAGACGTTGCCTTTCTGTAAAATGAAGCAAAATCGAGGACTGAAAGTAATTAGCAATTCAAGCATCCTTTCCCACTTTTAAGTGATATATGAAAAAAATGTTTTATAATGTGGTAAATTTGAAAGCACTCCGTAGTCCTGTAGGTAATTAAAAAGCACTTGTAAATGTATCGCTAGTTGTAACGGCTTTTTGTTATATTGCAGCACCTTCGATTTTAAAACTTGTAACATTCATTATTATTAACCCTTAATTTTTTCCCACAGGTCGTTCTCAGAAAATACCTTTGTATTTAATGGACCATTTGTTTTCTTAGGTTTAAAGAATTATAATCTCATATTTAATTTAAAGAAAATATAAACCTAGACATTTACTGTTGATCAGCTTTTACTGTGGTGCATAATAAGTGATATAATTTCACAAAAAATTGTTTGAATTATTCTTCAAAATCCATTTATCTTTTTTAAAATTTTTCTTTTAATATTAATAAAAAAATAGTATTAATTGCCGTAACAACTGAATTCTTTAATTTGATGTCATAAGGAGCTTGAATTTTTATTATAAATTATGTCTTTAGAGTTAAAAGTATTTTAAGACATTCTTTCGCAAAATGACATATGATACAGAAGTCAAAATAGAATTGAAAATTGAATGAACTGGTTGGTTACTTTTAATTTTCTCATCCTGAGTCGTATATGTTCTTTTCAGTTACAACTAATTAATTTTATTTCTTTGAAAAATGTGGCAATTAGCAGGCACTTGGTTTTTTCCCATGTGAAATAAAATTTGGTAGAAATGCAAAAAGAGTAATGTATTAAAAAATCGTGAATTATAAATGCATCAAAATCACAAACCCAATCTTTGTCTAAACCCGAGATTTTATTTTAAAATATTCTCTTAAAAGTATCCTTGAATAGAAAAAAGTCTCTGTGGGTGAAAATGTATCTCTGAGATCTGCTTTATTTATTCTCTTATCTCTTAGAAATATTGTCCAATAAAATTATCATATTCCCTTAGAAATATCCTTAGAAAAAAGGACGCAATAAAGTGCATGAAATAAAATTGACTTTTAAATAAAATTTCTTTTATTATAATCATATATTTTCTTTTTAATTTATATGTTTACTTCCCTAGTTTCTATCGAAGAGATATTTAAGTTCGTTGTAGGTATTTTATCCTTTTCTGACGCTGAAAAAATAAGTACAAACCAAATAAAGCATGCACACTCAGAATTACTTTAGTTAAAATTATACAAAAATTAATGAATAATTTTAAAAAGACTATAATTGGTTATTCATTTAATGGAATTCATGCGTATTAAATTTTTGTCACTAAATATTATGAAAGATGATTTTCCAAAACGATTAGACAGATACAAGAAATGAATAAATATATACTCATGTTATTTAATTATTATCAAGAATTATATTAAGCCTTTTATATCAGCAATTTGTTTTCCATCAGGATTTTTCCTTTTTAATTTTCAATATTTAGTAAGAGGAACAGATAACACAAATATTGAGAAACAATTTTTCTTTTCAGTTACATACGCCTTCAGAAGTTTAACTGTTTCAACAAAGCCACGAAAAAACAGTTTTGGTTCTCTTTTCTCATCTTTAGGTATGTTTCATTTGATACAATTCGCTTGCGTGTGTCCGTCTGCCATTTCATGCTTTCTGTGTGGCCAAATTTATAAGCTTATATCTAAGAAGCGTCGAATGTTTCCCATTGCTTTACTGAAGATATTTACTTGCATCAGTAAAAATCATTCTATTTAAGATCAATCAATATAATTATCATTATCGCATTTTGAGTTTTATGACTTATCACTATCGGATTTAAAGTAAGTATTATGAAGCGTAATTGGTAAGAAAATTACCAAATTTCGCTAATCCGAAAAAGTAAATGTATATTCTTGATAATGTCAAAAATGTTCTTGATAATGTGACATAATTCATTATATCTTTGGCTTTGTTTGCATATTAAAGAACTTCAAATTTGACTTTCTATATTTTTTTTATATAAACCATATGGGTTTTTTATTATAATAAAGTTATATATATACAACACATCTTGTCTAATCAGGATTTAATCGATGATTTATAAACAGTTAGAAATTGGCATACACGTTTCGCTGAAATGTTTATTTAAATAAAGGAAAAAAACTTTTTTTTTTTTTTTTTTGCTTAAGTCAATAAAGGTAATGCTGAAAAATTACGAAACTTAAATTTTTATTCAAACCGTGTTATTATCATTCATATTTGATAAAACATTCGTAAAATAATAGCATTTTAAACAAAAACAAAAACAAAAAAAACATTTTTCTGCGACCAAAATTGGATGCCACATGTAGCTTGAATTTCATTAATGTAAGCCAATCAAAGGCCGCCTCTAGGAAGCAGTGTCTATTGATAGCGGATCTTCCTCAAGGCAACCAATGAAATTGTCTAAAATATCTATAATAATTGCTAGGTTTTTACCTTCTGCAGGAAAAATTATACGTTCATACAGATGGTTTAAAAGAAAACCAAAGACAATTTTCTCTTCCGGATTCTTTCGTTACTTCCATATTATGAACCGTTTCGTATTTGACTTCGTCGCACAGTGACATTTCTGGCCTCTTTCTCTTGACCTATTGGGGAAAAAAATTTAATATAATTCTAGAATTGTGTTGTTAAAACTATATGACAAATTACATTCATCTAGACTATCACGTTTTTAAGTTAACGACTTCGCAAGCCGTATGACATGACAGATAGACATAATCCAAGAAATATGTTTCTAGACCCTGGCAGCTTTAAACTATATGCTTTAATACCTAGATGTTTGATTACATTCATCTAGACTATAACGTTTTTAAGTTAACGACTTCGCAAGCCGTATGACATGACAGATAGACATAATTCAAGAAATATGTTTCTAGACCCTGGCAGCTTTAAACTATATGCGTTAATACCTAGATGTTTGATTACATTCATCTAGACTATAACGTTTTTAAGTTAACGACTTCGCAAGCCGTATGACATGACAGATAGACATAATTCAAGAAATATGTTTCTAGACCCTGGCAGCTTTAAACTATATGCTTTAATACCTAGATGTTTGATTACATTCATCTAGACTATAACGTTTTTAAGTTAACGACTTCGCAAGCCGTATGACATGACAGATAGACATAATTCAAGAAATATGTTTCTAGACCCTGGCAGCTTTAAACTATATGCGTTAATACCTAGATGTTTGATTACATTCATCTAGACTATAACGTTTTTAAGTTAACGACTTCGCAAGCCGTATGACATGACAGATAGACATAATTCAAGAAATATGTTTCTAAACCCTGGCAGCTTTAAACTATATGCGTTAATACCTAGATGTTTGATTACATTCATCTAGACTATAACGTTTTTAAGTTAACGACTTCGCAAGCCGTATGACATGACAGATAGACATAATCCAAGAAATATGTTTCTAGACCCTGGCAGCTTTAAACTATATGCTTTAATACCTAGATGTTTGAAAGCTAGACATCGAATTGCCATATTTTTCCATTCATGCTAGAAAAAGCAAAAAGAATAAGAAAAAATCCCAAACATTAAAAGTCAATTATTTGGAAGGGAAATAATTCTGAGTCCAAATTTAGATATAAAAGCTTAAAATATTGAGATAGAAAAAAGTGAATTTTCTGTCCATATTAAAGCAGAAAAATTGTGTATACTATCTTTTTTATTGGTTATTGACTTGTTTCAAATGTTGCAGAAACTATGTTGACAAAGTCTCATCTTAAAGATATATTCCATATTGACAGACTATCTGAGTAGGAAAAGCAATATTCAAGTAGAAGGGTAAAAAGATAAAGCAGGATAAAATGGGAAAAAAGCTGCTTAAAGAATTTTTCCGTTCCTTTTAAACACATATTAAAATAAAAGAATGAGTTATTCAAATCAAATTGTTGGGGAAAAAAGCAGTATCTCTTGTTTAAACCCTTTATACGTATTTTTTATATACTCCTGCTTTAAAAAAACCTCAATTTATTCATTCTTATTCTTTTCTTATGTAATTATCCTAAAAGCATTTTGTAGTTTAAGAGAATGAAAAAAAAATCCATAAGCTCATTTGAAAGTAGAAAAAAGGTTTTGAAATACCTTAGAAATGATCTTTAATTTTCTTTAATTCGCTCTTTCAGTTTTAAAATATGGTCATATACGCGCTATTTAAACTTTGAGCTAGTAATTACTTTACATTGTTTTAATTGTATTACCATTTCTAAAGCTGTTTTAATTCTCTTTGGGATAATTTCCATTTTAAAACAGTCTCGTTATTTCAATCTCGAAACTCTATGAAAGTAAGGGATATCTTATTTGCCCCCTCCCTCCTTATTATTTATTTTTTACTTTGTTAAACGTGAGAATTTTTCTAATCTAATGTGTCTTTTAAATGCTTGTTTATAATATGTGAGTTCCGTAACATGTATTCGAAATGTGTTTAGGAGCTTACTTTAACTAATGAAAATAAAATTATTTTCAAAAATACACTTTAATTAGGTAAAGTTAATTTTTTTTAATTAAAAATATGGAGGATAGAATATAACTGCAAGTGCATAAAGCGATGATAGAAATATAATAAATAATTATTTTGTTTATCACAATAGTAATTGTTTCATTTACTTTATTCTTTTGAGAGCCTCAAACCTTTAAAACGTATCTTCGTTTCCATATCTTACATAAAAATTGATTTTAAACTTAATCGTACCATCATATAAACCTTTTTTTTAAACCTTATATTTAGTTAAAGTTAATATAAATTTATAGGTTTTATTTTATAATTGATTATTATAACTATTATGGAATATTGTAAGCATTTCTTTCTCAAATTCGTTTTCAAAAACACGTTTTTATTAGTAAAAGTAAATTTTTTTAATTAAAAATATGGAGAAGAGAATAAAATTGCAAATCAGTAAAACGCTGATAAAATATTATAAATAGTCATCTTGTTTATAACAGTAGTTGTTTATTCCTTTACTTACTTTATTCTTTTGACAGCCTCAAGCTTTACAAATTTATCTTGATTTCCACATCTTACAAAAAAAAATTAATTTTATACTTAATTGTACCATTATATAAACCTGTTTTTAAAACCTTATATTTATTATTTTAAATTTTTTTACATTTTTATTTTGTAATTATTATAAATATCTTCTAAGAAATTCTTTCTTAAATTCAATACAAGATGGCGCCTCTCAAATAGAAGGAAAATTTAATTAAAATTTCTAGGTTATCTGATATAATCTGATGGTATAAAAATATTATAATGTTATTTGAAGCACGCAGTTTTATGTACACAATTAAAGAGTTCTACATTAGTCAAACAGTAAGATAAATATCAGTTTTACAAATTCCATACAATAAAATGGAAACAATTCAGATTAAATAAAATTGATTAAGTACAATTTCCCAACTAGTATACATGTTGGTTAATTTTTAAAAACTGGTAGCATTTCAATATTTTTAAATGTACATTTAATTATTCCATTTCAGAGTAGCCATTTAAAAAAAACTTCCTAGAATTTCCTCTATTCTGTAAAGTTCTAACTAAATGCATTACGAAGTTGATGAATGTCTTGTCAACATCGTTTAGTAATTCAACATTAATGCTGAATTAATAATATCTGCTGCGTAAAATCGGATGAGTGAAATTCCCTGAAATGGACGAGCTAAATTTGCTCCATTAACAGTTTTCATCATGTTTAGAGGATAAGCGCGCTTTCCCCTAATTTAGAGGATATATAGTCTCTGTCTATCAGTATTGCCATATGTTCAACTAAGTCTTGAAGCTAGAATTAGAACCATTATTTTACCTTTCCAACATAGAATAATGCATCCATATATTAATCTTGTAATTCTAGCCTATATTTCTTATCCTTATAATATTTGATCTATAGTTTGAACGTTTTCTTAAAGAGCTATTTGGAAGTTGAAACTATTTATTGTTCCCTTTTTAGAAACATAATTACGATCTCATGAATTACAATTCCATCTAATCACTAATTTTTAGAACTAAGCGAATTTGGTTTTAGAAATTCAAAGTCTTAGTGACTGCATAGGATTAACTCTTTTGTTTATTCTCTCTCTATCCATGTCATCGTCGGAGTTATTTGACAACACTTAGCAGAAATTCACTTAAGAGGTTCACTTCTGTCGAGTATGATGCTACAGGTTTTTTCTCCGAATGGAATACAGGCCCTTGCGCCATAAAAATCCAAAGTTCCAATCCAATACGAATGAAATACAAATGTGGCTCAATTTCCCCTGAAAGTTCCTCAGAAGTTTATTTGTTTGCATATATATAAACTAAATTCTGACTTTTGTTTCAACATCATTAATTATTGTTTGGTACGAAACTCAATAGAATAAGTATCACATGCTAAATATAGCTGAGACTTAACTAAGTACTGCATTAATTTATCCTCTGATCTGAAATCACGGATTCTAATTCATGGTTTTTGCTCAATAATCGAAATTTTGAAACTATTATATCATAAGACAGTGTACAAAAATGGATCGAAGAGCACTTTTTTAGGAATGTCTTGTACATTGGAACAAGTAAAAAGTTGAGATAATTTGGTTGGCTTGGTTTGGGTTTTATTGACAAAATCCAACCTTGGCTAAACTGCGCTTCTAGATTGCCCTAGATCGGCTTAGATGTTTGAAGATTGATTATAAAAATCTATGCAAACAACACGAAAGAATAATTGATCTGAACAGGCTTTCGACCATGAGGTTTCAGTTTATGCAAAACAAGTCTCTAATTTTGCTATCAATTGCAATATAACACTGTACAAGTATTTCTCCAAGTCCTTTAGATGGAAGAATTATTGAAGTTACTCGATATATGTTATTTTGGAATCGTTGATATATGTATTACAATGAGTTAGACTCAAAATAGTGAAATTTTTATGGGGAATTGCAGTTGAAGCTGCGTCAATTCAAAACACTGAAATTGATGTCATTATTCAAATTTTCGCTAATTCATGTCACATACGTAATAAGTACAGCAACCACCATCGCTTGGTCAACTTGTACATGCGTATATAGATGTACCATTATAGGTAGTATACTAATATCAAAACTTTACTATCAAATTAACAATAATTCTACCGAACACTTCAAAAATATCAAATGATAAGATGTTTATATATAGACCACAGGAATATTAAAAATTTGTGGTATGCTATTCTGTGTTTAGAAATGTAAAGGCTACTACGCTTATTGCCAGAAAGAGGTCGGTAGCCTGCTAGCACGAAGATGATACAGTTGCAAATGCAAAGGACGATCCCAGAATGAAAATTACAATGCTCGAACAATATTGAGACATTGGATTATGCTATATGCTACTATTTGGAATATGCTTTGAAAAGTATTAATTTTTTTTCTTGCAAGATTAACCAAGAACTATATGACGGCAATGATCAAATTCATCTTTACTTTGCAGTTCGGAGCTCATTTCAAAGTCGAAGATACAAGCCCATATAGCGTCTTATGGAGTGATGAATCGCATTTTTCTCTTCACGGGATTGTGATCATACACAATTATCACATAAGGAATTCACAGAAACCTTATGGTTCTAGTAGATAACCTTATAATCATCAAATATTAATGATGCGGATTCACAGCCGCATTCCATCTGGATTCGTATTTCTTTAGAGAAAGCTGTACAAATGACTCACTTCTTTTGTCATATCACAGAGATATTAAAAGATATGTCTGTATTTTTCCGCAAATGAAACAATGTAAATGATTGCAATCTACCATATTTAGATAAGATGGAATATTTCTCTTGTCAGATTTTGTATTCAGTAAATTCTGTGACAACGGATAACTAGCTGTGCACTTCTTGTAGTATGGTCATCGCATTTTCCGGATCTCATTCTTTGTGATTTTCAGTTTCGAATTTATTTAAAAAGCATGATTTCCAAGGTGAACGCTGAAAATCTGGTATCATAAAGGATTGCATAGCCCTGAAAATCCGAAAAGCAGCTTCGAATTTCTGTGTTTTTTATGAGAACATATTGTTTCAAGAATGTCTTTTTTGTAGCACTCGAGAGATTATCGTATTCAACCACTATTTCAACAATACCAAAATAAAATTTAGTGGAAATAATGATTAATGTAATTCTTTCCACGAATTGATTTGGTCAACAATAGCAGTTGGTGGGGAAAATAGGAACTTTTTTCTTACTTAAATCAAATTTCATATTATAATTATTATGTCAACTAAATTTGATTTCGAAACATGGTAATAGACAAGCTGTGACGCGTTTCATGAATGAGATCATGATAGAGAAATAAAATCATTAGGATAATGTCAGCACTGAGTGATCAGCTTATTCAATCACTATTTCAACAATGCGAAAATAAAGTGTTTAGTGGAAATTCTGATAATTGTAATTATTTCCATGAATTAATTTGATCAGCTATAGTAGCTGGTGGGGAAAATAGGAAATTTCTTCCTACATAAATCAAAATTCCGTAGTCTAATTAGTATGGAGACTAAATTTGATTTCTATTGGCTGAAATGTTTTTAATAACCACACTCAGGTAATTTTACAGCCAACTGTATACAACACTCTATGATGGCAGTTTCGAAACATAGTAATAGATAGACTGCGAAGCGTTTCGTGAATGAGATAATGATAAAAAATAAAATCATTAGAATAATGTCAGCACTCGAGAGATCAGATTTTTCAACCACTATTCCAACGATGCCAAAACAAAATTTTATGGAAATAATGATTAATGTAATTTTTTCCACGAATTAATTTGGTTGACTATGGTAGTTGGTGAAGAAAATATGAACTTTTTATTTCTACCTAAATCAAAATTCCATAGTTGGATTAATATGTAGACTAAATTCCATATCGATTGGCTGAAATATTTTTTTATAATCAAGCTCAGGTAATTTTATAGCCAACTGAATACAGCGTTCTATGGTGTATAATTTCGAAACATGGTAATAGAAGGCTGTGATGCGTTTCGTAAATGAGAAAAAAAAATAAAATGATTAAGATAAAAATGTAAATGGGTAATTCAGGATAATGATTTCAATACTGAAATGGAGAAGCGGTTTTATAATTTTCGTGTTCATTTTTATAGCTGAAAATTTAAAAAAATCGCTCTTTAAATACTTATAATTAAACAATTCGATACTTTCTAAATATTCAAATCGCTACACAAAAGGAAAAGAAAACTGCATTGAATTAAATTTTAATTTTTGTGGAAGATATCTGTTTATTTTGTGATTTAGCTCCGATAACTACTTTAATTAATCTTTTTCAGTAATTCCTTTTCAAAAAATAATAAATTTTCTTTAAGAAATTTCGCTATTGAATCGAAAAATGAGTTTACTAATTAAGAAAGAAAAAAGAAGTCCAGTCACTGAAAAGCATTGTAACTCATAATTAAGATTTACATCCAGGTGATTACATAACGACAAAGCTTAAGAAAACGAAAATTTCTACTTTAAAATGAAGTTTCATTAGATGAACTCATCGATTTCTACTTTAAACTGAAGTTTCATTAGATGAACTCATCGGTCACAAAAAAATAAACACTTTTCCTTTTGTCTCGAATAAAAGGAAGTCGGGGGAAAGTATTAATCATCAGCGTAAGAAGCCTTATTTATTTCATCGGAGTGATTAATTATGCGTAAAACCGATTCTTCTTTTAAAGAAAGTGGGATGTAATAAAAGTAATCCGACTGAAAAAACTCATTAGAGTTTATAACAAGAACGATGTCATTTAAGCCAATTTAAAAAGGTAAACTTTTAGTCATAAATTTCGTAAAATAATTAATTTAATTACTGAGTATCAGGAAACTTGTGTTTTTTTTAACTACTTAAAATTAATTCTATTTTAAGTTCTTCAAAGATGTAACTTGAAAATCACACTAAGAAAGAAAAAGTGTTGGAAAATGTAGCAATATAAAAAGGTTTTTATCTTGTAGTAGATTGAAGTTTCAGTATTTTCCATATCATGTTGAAGATTTTAGCTTTTTTTTTTCTTTCTTTTCTTTAAGTGTACAAGCTGCTTTCTATTTTTCGTTATCATTACATCCACCGTTAAAAAACCCCACAAATACTTATAAAACTGCGTTCAATTCTTGTAACATGTTCTGTAAAAAAGAAAAGTAAGTATTTTAACCAAATAAAAATAATACTATGTATCATAATATCATAATTTTTATGATAAAAAAGGATATTTCTGTCCATAATGTTTAAAGTTTTCTTAATCATAAGGGGATTAATTATTTAATACTAATCATGCTACTTAGTATTATTAGCTTATCACAGTATCTATTGCATGAATCACCTATGATTCACACCTACTTTCTAATTAGATTACCCCTTCCCTACTAAAGTTAAAAGCAAAAAAAAAAAGCTGGGGTATATCTAATTATATAGATAATTCGAATTACGGGCCTGTGTCAAGACAGGGAACGAGTTAGACAAATGGGGGTGTTGTCCTCTGGATTTTGTTTCATACTTACACAGTACGTCGCTATTTGTGTTTGATTTCGTCGCATACTGAAAAGAATCGAGTACATATTTTGGATACTTTCTCTTTGATATATTGATTCAAAATCCAATTCAGATCTATAATCTGTGGGATTGAACCACGTAACAAATTTCATTTATCTAGCCTATTACATTTCTTAGTCATATTGTTCACAAATGCAGGAAGAAACAAACCGACATACAATCAAATTAATCATTTAGTAGAATCGGTCCAAAAATTGATACTTCTAATGATGTAGTCATGTGACAAATCAAATCTCCCTAGCTCGTTGTAACTTTTCATTTATGTACACGGATTATCATGTACGCGGACAGGTGAACAATTTTATCTTATAAAAATTAACTCAAAGTTAAAAACTTATCTGTAATTTTTGTTTTAAAGCAATATACTAAACTTCGTTTCCCTCACTTACTCGCTTTTTAACCCTTTCGGTACTGATCCGATTGCGCAAATTCTATACTGGTGAGCCGATTTCTCTTTCAGATGACGAGTGTAGGATGTAAAGAGAGGAAATCCTTGATGATAACTCTTTTTACATCATACACCTCTCGTTTGAAACATAAACCGTCCTAACAGTTTATTTTTCCAGAATAAAATTTGCATGGACGGTTCAGTGGTAAAAGGGTTAAATATTGTGTTCAAAAACCGATTGACATAATCCATTTCTTAAAATAAGACTTAAGTAGGTGTTAAATGTAGATATTTATTAAAATCGCAAGGTTAAAGCTTTTGCAAATTCAGTCTCTGTACAAATAACTGTACTCTCTGTATAATGCTTACTCTCTGAATAATTCCCATACTAGAAAGCAAAAAAAAAAAAAAAAAAAAAAAAAAAGGAAAAAGAAGAAGAAGAATATATCTGCTCACTCTCTTTGATGTTACCTTAGTCAAAAAAAATGGCGGTCATATATTACTGATCAAGTAATAAGTTTTCAAAGCGGTACTAATTTTATGTTTCTTGAAAAACGCAATGCAACTCTAATGGAAAGAAGTGTATTTCTGTACGATATGATGTTTTTGTGGAACAAACAGCTATTAATGATATTTGTGGGGATTTTTATGTGCTCGTAGCAATAACAGTAAAAGTAAAAATAGAAACATTTATAAAAAATAAAAGTATCTCCCTCCCTAACTGGGGCAGCTTCATTCCAGCTATCTCTGCAAATAGAGTGACGAAGTTCCCATGATGTTCGTATCAATAAACAGCAAAAATCTGAAGGGAAAAAAAACCCATCATTTCAACTCGAATCGAAACTGCGGCAGTTCTGTTCGTGTAATCTGAGCGGAACATATCTTCAAATCTCTAAATCTCAAACTTTATTCCCTTTTCCATTAAAATTGCTTCCTTTAGGAAGAACTACTCTTTAAAGAAATTTATTTTAAATCTAGGCGTGCTTTATGTATAAATGTAGGTGTGTGTGTGACCGAAAGGAAAACAAAGTTGGAGTTAACTTCAATTTATATTTCCACTTTCATTTCATTATTTTCGCTTATACACAAGGAGGACAGACAACACGCGTCTGTTTACATCGGGGCACAAGAGAAAAATATGAGACATTTTTTCCTTAGTGGATGTTACTAAGAGATTCTTATAGGGATTCCTTTTGATAAGTGACGATTCAGGTAAGGGGATTTTGGATATCTATAGAAGTTATACTATGGGTGTCAAGGATTTTTTTTATCCCTTTCGTTTGTTGTATGATAATTCAGGCTCAGTATTTATTTTAGTGCACGTGTTAGAAATAATTAAATTTAAAAAAAGTCGTATTTGGATTAAAAAAAAAAAATAAGAGAAAATTTTAGAATAAAGTGATATGAGTTAATTTACGATAAAAAAAGAAAATTAATTAGGATTTAAATTAGATTATGAATTTTTAGAAAACTGCAGAATGCAAGCTAGAATTTATTTAAAAAGGCATTCTATATTAAGAGATTTTCTATAAAGTTAAGAAACTGGGTGAACAGATTGGTCGCCAAAGACGGGTATTTCTTTTCAGCATTGTTAAGATTTATAAAGATATCTGAGGCTGCAAATGAATTTTACGTATTAAGTTATATATATCCTGCAAATGTTTCACAAAGTGAGACGTAAAAATTAGTAGCTTTACTAACTTTCAAGCTTTTTTTTTTACTGTTTAATTTCAAATTCTCATTTGATTTTAGATTGCTATAATTTTTTGAATGGAGTTGAAAATAAAACGTGAAATTAGGTTTCTAGGTTCAAAATAGTCATCAAAAACCGAAATAAAAACTTTACAACCAATCTATTGATTATATGATCTTCTTTGGGCTGTATTGAATGATAAGGTTATTTATTTAACTTAGTTTTGTTCTTAAATATAATAATTTTTTGTCATATTCTTAGGTATTATTCTTTTATTATTTTTTTTATTATGTTATTCTTTTTTTTTATTCTTTATTCTTTTTTATTATTATTCTCTTTATTCTTTTTTTATTATTTTCTTTATTCTTTTTATTCTTTATTCTTTTTTATGTATTATTCTTTTATTTTTTATTCTTTTTATTCTTTTTTATTCTTTATTCTTTTTTATGTATTATTCTTTTATTTTTTATTCTTTTTTATGTATTATTCTTTTATTTTTTATTCTTTTTAATCTTTTTTATTCTTTCTTCTTTCTTCTGTTATTTTATTCTTTTTTTTATTCTTTTTATTCTTTTTTATTCTTTATTCTTTCTTCTGTTATTTTATTCTTTTTTTATTCTTTTTAATCTTTTTTATTCTTTATTCTTTCTTCTGTTATTTTATTCTTTTTTTATTCTTTTTAATCTTTTTTATTCTTTATTCTTTCTTCTGTTATTTTATTCTTTTTTTTATTCTTTTTATTCTTTTTTATTCTTTATTCTTTCTTCTGTTATTTTATTCTTTTTTTATTCTTTTTTTATTCTTTTTAATCTTTTTTATTCTTTATTCTTTCTTCTGTTCTTTTATTCTTTTTTTCAATTCTTTCCTGGGTATTATTCTTTTATTCCTTATTCTTTTTTCATATTCTTATTTTACCAATCCTGGAATCGGTTGTTACATATATCATTTATTACGTTTCCTGTAAACATCATCTACAGAATCTTGATATAAATATATTTCAGCCGAATGTGTAATTCTAATTATTGCGTAGATTAGTTTAACTCCTTATTATCTCTCTTTTTGTTTTGTTTCGAAACGCGCAAATCAGATTCCTTATATTAGAAAAATGTTTTTTTTTATAGTTGAAAGGATAATTTTTGATTCAATGAATTTTACATGAACGGAATTTAAAATTAATTTTCCAACTTAAATTTAGCAATATTAGTATAAAAAACATCTTTGATGGTCTGAAATGTATAAAATAAAATTTACTTAAAAGGAACTGAAAGATAAAAATTTTGAAATGAAATATATGGCTATTCAAAAACAATATAAAACATTTTTTTAATTATAAAATTCTCAAAAATCGTACAAATAGTCATCTAATTTACCAGCTTATTAGAAATTAAATTGTTAAATAAAATATTGCTCTTTAAGCAAAAACATGCTTATTTGATCATGTTCTTTCCGAAGTGCTTAAATATATGTATTAAGGCATCCATTTTTCTTAATCTTTGACGCTCCTTTACCATACAAGAAACTAATTAAGTATTTATGATGATTTGCTGGTCGCATTCTCCAGTTAAGTTTCTAAATACACTGTATAATTACTTTTATAAGCAACTAAAATTACAATTACGAACTTATGTAAAAATCTGTCTAGACTGTCTATGAAAAAAATTATATTATATATTTTTTAAGCATAAGTTATGCATGCAGCCGAATGTCCCTTTATCGACGCTTGTGGGGTGTTAGATGCTTTTGAGAATGTTTTGGATCACTAAGCTATCATTCTTGAAGGAATTAAATTAGAACAATTTTAGGATAGAATGGATATATTAAATGCGATTGCCTCAAATTCATTTAGTTTAATTTAGTTTAGTTACATTAACGATCTGTTTGACAGAAATAATAGTTATTTTGGGACGCACTTAATAATTGTGAACCCCTGTCAAATGATGAGGACAGCA
Organism: Argiope bruennichi; assembly: GCF_947563725.1. Lineage (NCBI taxonomy): Eukaryota > Metazoa > Arthropoda > Arachnida > Araneae > Araneidae > Argiope > Argiope bruennichi. The sequence continues at coordinate 21,757,679 of NC_079163.1, forward strand.
CTTGGGCTGGCATTCAATCACCAAGATTCCGCATCGCACTGGCCAAGTTGTGTCTGGCCTACGACATTGGATTTAGCGTCTACCAAACAAACATACACGAAAGATAATTGGTGGAATCGCGATAAAAACCTGTATCCCTACGGCGGAAAGCCCGAGATCTTACCAGTAGGCCACCGCAGCACCTATATCAGTTAGGACCGCAGTACTCTGTAAAATCTTGACTTCGGGATTGGAGAGTCACCAAACGTGACCTCCTAAGATTGGGCTTGGGGCAGGTGACCTGGATTTGATACAGAGAATCGGTTGCCGCCTCATGTGCCGTCTTTATCCTCTGACCACGGTTCAAAATACTGAAATATGTCCTCATTTAGCTTAAAAATGGGAATTTAACAGCCTATCAATTTTATTCATGACGCCTTCTATTAGAGATTTGCTGTTGTAATTTCAATCCCTGTTAGATCCCAAAGTCAACGTGCACCTGAAATAATTAAGCATAAAATTTTCAACATTAATTGACGACATTGAACATTGAATTCAACAATTCAATTGAGCATTGAATTCAATTGAATTGAATTGACATTGAATTTCAACATTGAAGTTTTCACATTAATTCCTGGACAACAATTATGGTTATGAATTCGAAAACTTTTCCCTGGAATTTTGCGCAAACGAGTGTCAAATATCCCTAAAATGGTAAATAATAATATATAAATTAACAAAAATCACCGCTATCGGTTTATAATGAGGTTGTCAGCTTAAAAGAATTGCAGGGGTAAGAGAAATTTTAATATATTAGTTTTTAATCAATTCTCCGGGTTTGAAAAAAAAAATAATAATCTCCAGACTTCTGTAATTTTTTAGAAGAAAGTATCGAACAAATAAATGTAAAAAAAAGTTTTAATCAAAGATAAAAACTCATTTTTTAAAAACCGATTAACTTAACAAATTTAGTCTTCGCTTTTTTAGGCTTCTTTTTGACATTTTCAAGTGTCTGGGCAATTTCCTTTTTTTACTACACTTTGACCTTTTGACCTTTACTAGAGAAACAACAATATTAAAAGTTATTTTATGGAAGTGATCTTACAGACAAACAACTTGCTACCTTCAAAGTTTTGTTCACATATTTTCTTCGTAAGTTTGAAAGATTAATTTAATTAATACTTTTTTATATCATGTAGTTTCTATAAGATGTAATTTTTTTTGTAGTTACTGAAATCTTGTACAACTGCTGATTGAACAGGAAAGTGTTATTTAAACGTGGTTCATTTCTTTTCATAAATCGATAAGAATATTGATAAATAATCAATGGTGTTCATCTTGTGAGGTGTGTAATTTTGGAGAAGGGAGTATTTATTCAGGTGACGTCTGTACTGCTGCTCGAAATAACGAGTTCTTCCTAATAGCTCTTGCGTTGTTTTAAAAATGAGATGTTAACCAAATAAATCCATCATCATTCCTGTAAAACGTTCAGATGAAACAGGCCCACAATTGCGTTAATTGGAAGAGAGCCAATAATTGTCCAAAAACCAGCCCATTCGCAATGAATAATTTGTTGTTAAAAGGCCTATCGGTTTGATAGTTTTTGGATAACACTGACTAGGGCTATAGCCAGGGCTATGTTGGGCTTATTCTGTAGTTATTTTTAAAATGTCCACACCTGAGGTACCTAAAAATTAAATTTTGTTGAGGATTTAAGTTTATTTACATTTTATGATATTCATTTCAAAGTATGATTGTAATTTCTTTATTACTGTGACTATAGAATTATTTAATCCTCTTAGATTTTCTAATTTATTTAAGCCTCTAAACTACAAAAGTTGAAATTTGAGTGAAAAACCTCCTAAAATAGTTCTGAAACCTGTTTTGTAGGATATTTTATATTATTATATCGTGTTATTGGTTTTCAAACTTAAATGGATATTTTCGTATTGCAACGCAAAAACACGAAAATCAAAGATTTTTTTTTTCAAACCTTGTATCCAATTGTTCCTATTCGCTTCTAAGAGCTGTTATCCAACAACTTATTCACCACCCTTTTTTTCTATCGCCATACCACCATAGAGGGGGCTCAGAAAGGACGATGAAAAGTTGCGATATAAATAAGCAGGATCTCACTTCTTTGTGGGTAAAATAATGGCGTAGGTTCGAATCACCTCTACTTCGATAGTAAGTCGCACCTCTTAAGTGATGGATGGATGAATGGGCTACGTCGTAATGGGGGTTGTTTTGTGTTCACTACTGTGCCTGCAGTAATTGCTTTATATATCTAGTCATTCGGATTACCCCGTATGCAAAGGCTGGCCAGAATTAACTCTCTTGTATTTTCCTTCTAAATTCTATTCTAATTTCAGACATCTTATAAAAACAGTGTTCATATTAAAACTACTTTCAACTGAAAACAGAAATAAATTAAATGAAGATGTTTTTTAAAAATACACTTTGATTAGCGCATAATTTATTATTTTATTTATTTATTCTTTAGCTATTAATTTATAATTTATTATTATAAATTCTGTGGAATTGTGAAATATTTTTTTTTCCAAATTTCCTTTTAGAAGGAATAACGGGCATGGAATGAAAATTTAATTAATTGTAATCGATATGCTGATTTATAAGTTCTGAAAATTTTATAGTAGTGTATTGTCTCAAACGTAAATACAGACAAGTGTAAAAATATCAAAACTTTAGTACATCGAAAAATAAGTGAAAAATCGATTGAAAGATTTCACCTTTACAAAAATGAAATAAATTGTTAAATAAAAATGTATCAAAAACAACTAAATATCCATCTAGAAATATATAATAGTTTTTGTTCAGATTTAAAAGCAAAATAAGCAAGAAGAAGAAAAATTTCAGCGAACTAAGAGGTCATAAATTGTTTAACTTTGTTATAAGATCAATCCATTTAACCTATTTCAGAAGTTTCAACTATATGTCATAAAGCCTTTAATCTGCCATAAAGCCTTAAAGCCTGTCTGGTCAATTCGCTTTACTTCTTTATTAAGTTCTTTTAGCGATTTTTTAAAAGCAAATATTAGTTCATTTTGTGAGGAGTTCGGTAAAAAATCCAACACTATCGTTGAATCTGAAACAAGTATTTTCAGAGTTGAACATTTAAAAATTATAAAATAAACTCTTCTAAACACTTTTTTCAGACTTTTTAATTCAATTCCTTTTTAGTAACTTTGTTCAAGAAGAATATTTTTAATAAATATTTTATATTCAAACAGTATTTCAATCAGAATTATTATTCAAGAGAGATTTATAAATTTACTTCCAAATTTTGTATGAATTTTGAATTATAAATCGGAAATCTGAAGAATGATTCGTTGTGTGATTGTGCTACGATAATCACACGAATGTGGAATTTTAACCTTTTACACTTGGATGTTTTCCCATCAGATATCGTTTTGGATTGCGCATTATTTTGACGGTTCTTGTTTTCAGCAGTTAAAACTACTATCTATAGAATTACAAGAAGTGGTCGATTAATTGTACGGATTATTGCTGTAGAGTTGTTTATGATGATATAAACATATTATACAATTTCATTTTTATTTCTCGAAGCAATCAAGTCCTTTATTCATTGAATAATTATTAATCTTACTATTTTCCGGGATACGAAGGTTTAATTTCATTTAGTTTGATTGTATCAATGTCCCATTTTGAAACAGCAATAGGACTATTTTGGGTCGGACCTCGTAATTTTGAACTGCGGTCAAATGACGAGGACGGTACCTGAGCAATTGCCTTCGTTTCAAATTCCGCATAATACCAGATGGAGGTGTTTAGTCTCAGTTGAATTAATGCACACCAGACCGCTCACATTGTGATTCTTCTCCAGAATTGAATTTTGAGCCTGAGAACTTCAACTACTAAGCGGGGGCTTGACTATCAATTATTTCACCATGGCTTTCAGAGTGTGACGAGTTAGAATGTTTCACGAAAAGAAACTCAGTTTAACACTTGGTTGATATTTTGTAATGAGTATCGATATTCTAATAAATGTATTATATAGATAAGATAATTTTATTTATATTTTTATAAAAAAGAGAACAGAAATGTCAAAGACGAAACAGGATGATTTATTTTAAGAACAGTCTATTTAAACTAACACATTCCAGAAGTGTTAACTGTATATCAAAACTGCTTTGTTCTCTTTCATTCCCGTCTCTTTTATTCCAATCTTTTATTCCTGTCTCTTTTTGTTCTCTTTTATTCTGTTCAAGTACACTTTATTCCTTCCAATGTTATTTTGTAGTGATTTATCAGACATATAATAATTGCTTCTATTATGAATTTGGTAAATGAATCAATCAATATCATAAAATTTCCAATATGAATCTGAAACAAATAATATCGTTTTTAACTTTTAAAACGGTCACACTTCAGGTCCGAATGCTTATATATTTTGCTCCAAATTTAAACCCTCTCTTACTAATTTATTTAACAAACTAATCAGGCGACACAATCTCTATGAAACATTGTTATTTCATTCTAAACTATTCACAAAATTAGAGGGAAAGAAAAGGATTTTTTTAAATTTTTTTTATCAAATAAGAACAATTAAAAATCAAACAATAAATGAAGACTCTTGTCCGATTATGCATTTAAAAAATGTCTATCAAGCTTTTCAATGCCTTTCACAATACTTCTTAAGTTGAAAGTTGCACTAGAACAAAAATGGTAGAAAACCTTTAAGAAAATAATGGGCACTCCAATCCTGTTTCGACAGTGGCCATACATCCCATTGGACAGTATTTGTGGGGTACCATAGTTCATACATTTACCTAACCTACCACTCTGTCCATCCCCACCAATATGTTTTATTCACAATAATTGAGTTTACGTTTCATTGGAATAATCACACACCTTTCTTTGAATTGAAGTTTGATTTTCTAATTTCTTCTTTAACAACAACAAAAAGTAAAATAACTTCTCTTTCATCGCTTCAAGTTCATTTTGAAATATACCCTATATTTTGTGCTTAATATATGTAGTGTTATTTTAAAATCTAATTTAAATCCTTATTAATTTCCAAATTTTTATCTTAATTTAAGCCTTATTAACTTCATTCTAAAATATTCTCTGATTTCCTGATCCAATTCCACCTTTTTTATTTAATTAATCCAATATGAGCTCTATAAAAATGCTTACTTTTGCAAGTTCTCGCGCTTCGAGTAAAGGGATAAAAATCCTTACCACATTCTTTTAAAGATACCGTAAATTCCCTTACCTAAATCGGCACGTGTCAAAGAAATCCCTATCAGAATTACATAATATAAAATCACTGTGGGAAAAATTTCGTTCTCTTTTGTCGCGATGTAGACTGTCGTATTTCTTACCACTTATTCTTGTGTAAAAATTAAGCCTCCAGTGATGGAATAAATCGAAGTTCAAAAAATATCTTCTCTTCGGCCTCGCAATTGCTAAAAAATGTGTTTACATATATGTAAGAATATAAAGGACGCTTGGGATACTAAGCATATTCTAGTGATTTTTGTCTTTTCAATTAGAATCTTTGATTTAATTTTAGATTTAAATATAAATTCTTCTGCAATTCGATCGATGAAAGCACCAGACCCAGCATTGTACTACAAGGGATTAATAAAATGTCTGAACTCACATCATGATTTTCCCATCAAAATACATAAAACTCTTCTGTCTTTAAACATCGGAGAACGGAACTTCTCTAGTTCAACATTTTCCTACAGAGCACTAAAGAGGCTCTACACACATGCATAAAAAAGAAAGGAAAAAAATCCTTAAACAGCCAGGATACTCAGAAACAAAAGAAACGAATGTATCCTTAAGGAAACAGGATTTTTTCCTTTTCCAACGAAAATGTTACGTATGGAAGGGAAACTAATACTTTTCTTCCCTCCGAAACATTAAAGTGACATGCCTGCCAATCAGAGAATAAACCTTCTAGTTTACATTTATCTACTGTTCTCTCCTATCCTTGTTTCTTTTGGGGGTGTTTTTAGTCGCGTGCTGAATCTGTAGATGCCAAGCCTCTAAATTTCTGGATCGATTATTTCGGGATCTGAGGGAAAAGAAAGTTTTAGAGATATTTTGTCCATTTCTAACCCAGCAATTTTTACCAACTGCTCGGTTCTCAGCAGTTTGAGCTTCATTTTCAATTCTGGTGCTTTTTTTTTCTTTGTTAGACAGTTTCTATAACTTGCTCTGAAGTTTTGCCTTGTTCTGAGTATTTTTTTCTTCTTTAGATTAAATTTTGAAGAAGGAATAAATGTACTTACATCTGACAGATCAAATTTTATATGTTTTTCAGTTAGACAAAAATAAAAAATAAAAAAAATGAAAGGAAAAAGCGTTATTGAAGAAGTTACAGAAATGCTCAGAAAACTTTTAAAAACGTTTTTTTTTTTTTTTTTGAAATCATGATTTTGATGCAATATTTGCAAAGCGGTTCAAATATTTTTGAATCCACATGAATTGTTTATATTTAATTTATTATATTTTATTGTATTTTTGAATCCACAATAATTGTAATGAAATTTATATTTTGTGTTATCACAATATAATTCATTCCTTTAATAATAATTGACAAAAACACTATCACTGAAAAACGCTATCTCACAGAAATTGAGAGATGCAGCATGAAATAGATTAATTTCGACCTGCTGAAATGGAAGTTGGAGAGTTAAATTAATTTTAACTATTTGGCCTGCGATACTTCAGACATCATTTAATTAATTTTCATAGTAAATCCTTAATTAACTACTCAGAGAATTAAAATATTTGAAACAATTCATCTAAATTGCATGACAGATGGTGTTCAGCAATTAATTTATAGTTGATGCTTTAAGACGCCTAAGATTAATATTTCCTGATAATTAAACATAAATTGTTTAATTGTTAATTTATATGAAGAAAAATCATAGTACCCTCATGTCTGACACAAAAATCTAAATAGTATATTCTTGAAATAAATATCGTTTTACTTATCTGCCCTTAGTACCCCCCCGGGGGGGGGCACCTCTTAAAGAGGATGAGATGCTTCCGGTATGGTGGTTGGATCTCGCCATCCTGGATGGTACATAAATAGGTGGGGGATCTGGCTCCTCCCATCGTTGAAGGGACGTACTTCATTCGGGAAAGGTTGTACCATGGCCAAAAATGGCCCTTAGGATTCAACTATAGTTCCCGCCAATGTTGCGGCGGTCCGGTTATTCAGTTTTCTTTAACTGTGTGCCTTCGGGCGGGTCGGAGAGTCAATGATATGACTTATGTGACCCTTAAGGCTCTACCTTTGTTCCCGCCAATACTGTCGCGGAGGTCCAATCATTCTTATTTTATTCGTGTGCCTCAGGGAAGATCAGAGTAGTCAGTGTGTGATTATCTCCCACTGGTTTAATGACTTTTTTGAGTAGAGTTTTTAACCCTACGATTACAATTCGGGTGATCTGAAGCTTCTCATTCATATGTAAGCCTTTATTGTTAAACAATTAACACAAACTATCTATAAGATAAATTTAAAGGTATTAAATTGATAACGAACTATAATTTTATATCTTTGTAGACGCAAGTGATATCCTGAACCATTTCGAAATGTTCTTATTTATTTTTTTTCAGCTTACGATTATAACCAATCTCTAGCTAGATATAACTTCTCGTAATTTCAATGAAAGTGTTTTAAAAAAAACATCGGTTTTTTTTTTCTAGGATCTAATATAACCTTAAAATACTCTCCACCAACCTCAGAATCCGGAAACTAAATGCTTGGTTCCCATTTGTAATATGGATAATATGATCAGCACAAAATTGCATATTATGTATAGACGAATTTCTAAGGATATACATCCCATCATTGCTGATAGACCCATTTATCCATACATTATCATTATATTATAGTCGATAAAATATACTCTATTATCAGAACTGCGATTTAATGCACCATTATCCTGTCGATAATATAGAACAATGGATAATATAATTGTATTTTAACTTATTGATTAAAATTTATCCATTCATAGGCACTAAAACTCAAAACTCACTAAATTGCCTATGGAATGTTAAAAGAATCATACTGCCGCCTCGAATCCATACATTATCATTATGATATAGTCGATAAAATATACTCTATTATCAGAACTGCGATTTAATGCACCATTATCCTGTCGATAATATAGAACAATGGATAATATAATTGTATTTTAACTTATTGATTAAAATTTATCCATTCATAGGCACTAAAACTCAAAACTCACTAAATTGCCTATGGAATGTTAAAAGAATCATACTGCCGCCTCGAATCCATACATTATCATTATGATATAGTCGATAAAATATACTCTATTATCAGAACTGCGATTTAATGCACCATTATCCTGTCGATAATATAGAACAATGGATAATATAATTGTATTTTAACTTATTGATTAAAATTTATCCATTCATAGGCACTAAAACTCAAAACTCACTAAATTGCCTATGGAATGTTAAAAGAATCATACTGCCGCCTCGAATCCATACATTATCATTATGATATAGTCGATAAAATATACTCTATTATCAGAACTGCGATTTAATGCACCATTATCCTGTCGATAATATAGAACAATGGATAATATAATTGTATTTTAACTTATTGATTAAAATTTATCCATTCATAGGCACTAAAACTCAAAACTCACTAAATTGCCTATGGAATGTTAAAAGAATCATACTGCCGCCTCGAATCCATACATTATCATTATATTATAGTCGATAAAATATACTCTATTATCAGAACTGCGATTTAATGCACCATTATCCTGTCGATAATATAGAACAATGGATAATATAATTGTATTTTAACTTATTGATTAAAATTTATCCATTCATAGGCACTAAAACTCAAAACTCACTAAATTGCCTATGGAATGTTAAAAGAATCATACTGCCGCCTCGAATCCATACATTATCATTATGATATAGTCGATAAAATATACTCTATTATCAGAACTGCGATTTAATGCACCATTATCCTGTCGATAATATAGAACAATGGATAATATAATTGTATTTTAACTTATTGATTAAAATTTATCCATTCATAGGCACTAAAACTCAAAACTCACTAAATTGCCTATGGAATGTTAAAAGAATCATACTGCCGCCTCGAATCCATACATTATCATTATGATATAGTCGATAAAATATACTCTATTATCAGAACTGCGATTTAATGCACCATTATCCTGTCGATAATATAGAACAATGGATAATATAATTGTATTTTAACTTATTGATTAAAATTTATCCATTCATAGGCACTAAAACTCAAAACTCACTAAATTGCCTATGGAATGTTAAAAGAATCATACTGCCGCCTCGAATCCATACATTATCATTATGATATAGTCGATAAAATATACTCTATTATCAGAACTGCGATTTAATGCACCATTATCCTGTCGATAATATAGAACAATGGATAATATAATTGTATTTTAACTTATTGATAAAAATTTATCCATTCATAGGCACTAAAACTCAAAACTTACTAAATTGCCTATGGAATGTTAAAAGAATCATACTGCCGCCTCGAATCCATACATTATCATTATGATATAGTCGATAAAATATACTCTATTATCAGAACTGCGATTTAATGCACCATTATCCTGTCGATAATATAGAACAATGGATAATATAATTGTATTTTAACTTATTGATTAAAATTTATCCATTCATAGGCACTAAAACTCAAAACTCACTAAATTGCCTATGGAATGTTAAAAGAATCATACTGCCGCCTCGAATCCATACATTATCATTATGATATAGTCGATAAAATATACTCTATTATCAGAACTGCGATTTAATGCACCATTATCCTGTCGATAATATAGAACAATGGATAATATAATTGTATTTTAACTTATTGATTAAAATTTATCCATTCATAGGCACTAAAACTCAAAACTCACTAAATTGCCTATGGAATGTTAAAAGAATCATACTGCCGCCTCGAATCCATACATTATCATTATATTATAGTCGATAAAATATACTCTATTATCAGAACTGCGATTTAATGCACCATTATCCTGTCGATAATATAGAACAATGGATAATATAATTGTATTTTAACTTATTGATTAAAATTTATCCATTCATAGGCACTAAAACTCAAAACTCACTAAATTGCCTATGGAATGTTAAAAGAATCATACTGCCGCCTCGAATCCATACATTATCATTATATTATAGTCGATAAAATATACTCTATTATCAGAACTGCGATTTAATGCACCATTATCCTGTCGATAATATAGAACAATGGATAATATAATTGTATTTTAACTTATTGATTAAAATTTATCCATTCATAGGCACTAAAACTCAAAACTCACTAAATTGCCTATGGAATGTTAAAAGAATCATACTGCCGCCTCGAATTTAACACAGATTCATTATCGAATTAGAAAGTGAAGCACCCGGATGGTGACTCTCACTCACCCTTCAAGACCATGCCTCATTTTGCCGATTTATTTATTTATTTTGATTTTTATTGTTAAAATTGCCTACAGAGTTGTAAGAAGAAGTCGATTACTTTTACGGAGAAATTCAACTTAAAACAAATGTAAATTTTTGTTTTTCGGAGCACTAAACAAGGTACCAGGGAGAATAACTATGCATTGAATTACTTTTCCGAGTGCAAAGGGTTAAATTGTCAGGACTTTAAAATCAACTGAAAACTATAAACTGATTCATAATTATATCATAATGATACTATTCTGTCCCAAGATGCAAAAATCTAAAAATTTGCTTTTAAAATTGTATTTATCTTGAAACAATAGACCATAGACACCTTATTTTACATGAATTATTTTTTTCATTATCGGGTATAAAAGAAGTATTTAATCTTAAGAAAAGGGACTGATTTTTTACTCCTACAGTAATTTAAATCACTTTTAATTTCATTCCGGCACTTCGAAAATTGTCTTCTTTTTTCATAAATTAAATCTCTAAAAATGGTAACCTTATAATCATCATTCTAATGCAACAATATTGATTAATGTAACTTGGACATGAAGTTTCCCATAATCAAGGAAAGTATTAAGTGAATGGAACCCAAGTATCTTCAATTTGCCATTGAGCCGAGTCATTAAGAACTTAATGCCAGTCACGGAGCAAAGCTGAAGTAGTTACTTAATCTTCAAGGAAGAGGTATAAGATGAGGTACTCAATCTAGGTGCTAGCCTCTCCATACTCTTTTAAGAACTAAATTCAACAGAGGGACAAAAATATTTTATTCAGAGAAAAGAGAATAAAGGGAAAAACAGTTGTTTCGCAAAATCGCCATTAAGGACAATCCATCTAACAAATCAATGATACCTTTATTTCAATTTTTGCATTTATTATTTATCAATTTAACTAGTCTTCTTTCGTGTTTGTAAAAATGGAATTTTGAAATCAATTTTACACTTATTTCTTAATGAGCTGAAATTCTAAAAATCTATACAATTGTGCATTCCCCATGATAGTTAAATATTTCCGTTTACTTAATTATCAACTGCGTTTGAATTTAATTTTGATTCAGAGGGTAAAGCATCATACAGTAGTAGTTAATTTTCGAAACATTTTATTAACATTATAATCAAGTTATAAAAATCGTTTATTTAATAATATTCTTAGAATGTTATATTATGTTATAATAATCAATAAGGAAATAACATTAAGAACAAGAAAGTAAAAAATAATAAAAATAAAATAGGCGCTGAAAACAATACTTTAAGAAAACTGATCTATAATGAATATCAAGAGAAGGAAATTTTCTAAACATTAGTAAAAAATAAAATATATTACGAAAATAATTTGCATTAAATAATTTTAACAGCACATGCCCTATTAAAAATCATTTACTACAAATAATAATATTTTAATCATACAAGCGAAGTATTTGCTTGAAATTTGAAATCACTGAGAATATACCTGAGCCTTGAGTTTTTTAAGATTTTTTTTCTACACTTTTATTATATATATTTTAGCAGTCGCGTGGTCGAATACAAGAAGATTTTGAAAATTTAAAACTTAGATTTATTTCAGCAAGGGAGGCATAATTTACGAACAAAGTGTTAAGAAATACGTCAGTCTACATTGCAACACATGGGCAGAAGAGCCTAAAATTTTTCCTTTCAGTGATTTTACTATGAGATTTTGATGCGGATTTCTTTAACATGTGTCGATATAAGGAATGGAATCTTAGGGATCTCTAAAAGAACATTGTAATCATTAAAGATTTTTATCCCTTCGCTCAGAGCAAAAAAATATGCTGAATTCACCAGTTTTAAAGAGCGTTTGTAGAATTAATTAAATAAAAGTGGCAATTGGATCTGGAAGTAAGAGAACATTTTAGAATGGAGGATGTAATACTGGCTAAATTAAGATAAAATTTAGGAAAATAATTGGGATTTAGAGATGCCATTACATTGTGTGTGTGTGTGTGTGTGTGTGTGTGTGTGTGTGTGTGTGTGTGTGTGTGTGTGTGTGTGTGTGTGTGTGTGTGTGTGTGAGCGTGTGCGTGTGTGTGTGCGTGTGCGTGTGTGCGTGTGCGTGTGTGTGTGTGTGCGTGTGTGTGTGTGAGCGTTAAACAGGGCTAAATAATTATCTAATGACGTTAAAGATGAAGTAAGTACATTTGAAATTTAGATTTAAAACGTCTTCACAGTCATCTCGAAAAGCAACACACATTTTGACTGGATCGGCAATATAAGTCCTTTATGCAAAAATTCACTGGACGCATTTTTTCTCCACTAAAAAAGAAAATTAGAACGGGGGGGGGATGTATATTAGATTATTTCCTTATAATTAAAAAAATTTAATGTTTTGATAATGCCATCGATTGAAATACCCATATACATATATGAAAGAAGAAAAACATATATTTTTTAAACATGAGCTATGCAAATGGGATCTAAATTTTAGGTCTGTTGAAGTCAGTTATGATGTCATAGATGCGTCTCTGGTAATGATCACTCTCTATTCACATAAGCAATTGTGAAATAATTGATTATGATCATTAACTCCCCCTATGAAATTCTGAAATAATGACTCTTTTAGAGAATGCTCGGAAATCCTGCGAGCGGACGACACCATCTATCGCGTCTAGCAAGCGTTTCCGATTGTGTGATTGTGATTCCGGGTCGTCTAGGTGTACTCTAGCCCTCCTAGAAGTTATATATATATATATATAATTATTACATGCACGTATTATATAATAAAAAACGCCCGGACATTTTTGGGTTAAATTCTAATGTTCGGATGAATTTTAATGTTATTTATGATGTCTAATTTGTTCCAATTTAACTTATATACTTAATTAATAATTTTTCAGGGGCAGTTAGAATATTTTAAACATTAATACAATTCAATTTATGTATTAGAAGATTCAAATTTAAAAAATTAAATAATTACAGAAAAAAATATACCATGCTTCGCAAATGCGTAGTTAAATATTATTTATTATAAATATTCAGATTTCCTCGAATATGCGAAGCATTTATTTGACATTCTGTGGTATATTATCACATATTTTGAAATTTTCAAATAATATGGTTGAAAACTCTGCATGTTCTGAACATATATAATATGGAAAATGTTGGATTATTTTTTAACAATCATTTAGCTTTTTGAACAAATGTGATATCTTCTCAAAAATGCATGAAAATATTGCTTTCATAAAAAAAAACCATTCATGAATTTTGTAAGGCATTGTCTCCGTTCTATGAACAGTATGAGCAGAATTAATTTTCATCTTTATCATTTTTTTTTGCTTGTCCTCTAAACGAAATCGAAAACAATTCCATCAAAAATTTGATTTAAAGCCAATTCTTTAAATGTCGAAAGTTCCAATACACATAGATCGTCCTGCTTTTTTAGAGAAATTTTTTAAAAAATGTGTAAATCCGTAAGTGTCCAAAAGCTTTTGATCATATAATATGTTTATAACAATATCATACAAAGGATTTGCTACCGAACAAAAACAGAAACAATCCTTACAAAATATCCGCCAAATAACAGAGCTTAAGACCGAAAAAAATGTTCTAATTCCGTCGAAGTGTAAAAAGATTCTCTAAAAACAAAAATGCATGCATGATAAAATAAAATTAATCACTTAGAAATTCTAATGCTTTTAACTTTCTTCGTAATGTTAAAACTAAAAGCGTGTGTATAAATATCAGTAAAGCCTATCTATTCAAGTCCGAAATAAAAAGCAATCACTGAAAAAACATTTCAAAATAATTTGTATCAAATCTCATATTTGTGCTGTGTAAATTGATGCAGACGTAATGCTTATAACTGAAATGCCATTGGATGTCCTTAGGCTATTTGTTCTTATACAGAAAATAAAAATAATCAAAGAGTCATTTCGACTAATGGAAAATATTATTTAGTTTGAGAGCCTCTAGCAATCTTAAGAGTTGCTGGATTAATTTAAAGATATTCTTCAGAAATTTCTTTGAATCAATCAGGAATTATTTATTTTAACGACGGGCTTTTGATATATAATAGATGAGGGTTTTTTTTGTATTCTCAATATTTATTCTTAAATATTGAGAACTAAAGATTTACAAATCATATCCATAAATATAAATTTTACCATGTAAGATTTTTCTAATAGATCTGTTTATTTTTAAGGGGAAATTAGACTTTGAAATAAGCAAAAAGGGACAGGGACATGAAATTTTATTTTTATCGTTTCCTCACCAAAATATATGTTTATATTCAACTGAAATATTCAACTGAAAAAGTGTCAGATATATTGTTCAATAAAATGAATATTTCAAAGGCCTAGAGAATAAAAACCCATTTTAATGACTTTCTTCAAAATGATATTGTAATTAGATTAAGATATCTTTGAAATGTTCCAGGTGTCTTAATTTCTGAGGAAATAAAATAAAGATTTCTTTTAAAAAGAAAATAGAGTATGCATTTTATATTTCTAGTTTCTTTTAGATAGTTAAAAGTCGATTTTAGTTCCGAAAAGCTAAAATTGACTTTCCTTATGAAAATTCAGTAAACTACATAAGAATATTTCTAAAAAATTAGCAATTAATTGAAATTGCAAAAACATTCACAGTTTTATTCCAAATAAATTTATATTGGGCAATTAGGAAAAAATAATAGAAAAAATGAAAAATTGAGTCGCCTGGAATATTTTGAAATTTTTAAAAATATATATCTTTTAATATTTAAACAATAATCTTTCGTTTTAAAAGGTATTTTTTAATTTGAAGTATTTATATTTTAATACATATACATTAAGAATTTCATAACTCTAAGGGAATAATTCACAAGAACACCTAATAGAAACTACTTTTAATCAACCATCCCCTTAATCAATAGTTTCTTCTAAAAATCTTTTATTTAACTTTTTTCGTGATTATAAAGGTCGAATTTTTACAATTGATTTTTTACAAACTTCTTGATGAAATAAATATATGAAATTTCCTACAGTGTCTGAGTTCCTGATGAAAGTAACAATAATTTAATATTTTCAAAACTTAATTATTAGTTAATAGATTGAAATAAATTGAATTTCGGTTCCATGTGGCTTTCTTTTCTTATGTTTTCTTTTGTTATGATAAGACATAGTTCAAAAAGATTATTGTTATGACTAAATTAATACTATTTTAATGGTGGGTGAACAGCTGGTCGCCGAAAGAGACTAGTTTAATACAAAAACATAGTTAAATTATAATTATAAAAATAATTAATGCAAAATTTTTATAATCCTCGAGCATGCCAAAGTTGGAATATTACTTTATCTCACCTAACTATACCAAGACATGAAAATAACTTTCTCAATATGCTAATTATTATATGCATTTAAATGCTCAACGTTTACATTCATTTCGATTTTAAAGCAGTAATAAACTGAGAACACACTTTTATTTCCTAAACTTGAGTTAATAAATATTTTCATCTTTCCTGATAGTATTTTTTTAAATTATTGTTATTCATTTAGCACAAAGTTGAAAAACTAGTTTTGAAATTAAAAAAATACTCCTAAAAATTTCTCAAATATCATTAAAAATTGCTACATTTACTCGAACATTTTCATCTGTTGTTTCCATACTTTTGATAAGTTATTCAGTGTTAGAGAGGATTATTATGTAAGAAGAAATTATTGATGCATTTCATGAAAATCCTCCGGAAATCTTATCTGGCTAATAGTGTGACATCGCCTTAGGACAAATTAGTAAAATAGTTAACACAAAATATATTATATTGATTTGGACTATATTTACTGTACGCTTATATCGATATGCGTATTCGTTCCAACGACAGCATTTTTAAAAAAAATTAATTCTCGAAAATGAAATTAAAAAAAATATGCAAAATTTACAGATAAAATAATGCCGTTTATATTAAAAATGATTGGTAAAATCTACATTAAGCTATTTAATTATATAACTTTTAGAAATTCCTGCCATTAATTATATATTTGTTACTACTATAGAGAGGAAATTGCGTAATGTACAAGTCATATAGATATTCATAACATCATCCAGATCAATTCATTTAACAATGGAAATTTATGCTTTTCTCACTTCATCTACTAGATTGTAATTGATGTTAAAACAAACAACAATGATGTGAAAATAATGGAAAACATTTTTTTTTTTTACTTTTATTCAGTGGAGTAATAAATTTCATATAATAGTCAACGAATTATAGATAACATATACATAATATTCTTAAAATATACTGATATTTATTTATTTATTAATTTGATGTAATAATTGATATATTATAAGAAACCAGTGGGAGTAGTCACCCCAAAACTTTCTCGCATACTCTCTTATAAACTTGTGATGTCACAGAACGCCTTGCATGGCACTGGCGTACAATAGTTATGAAATATTGACTTTTGGCGTGAATTTAGCATTTTTACTGAAACTATGGCGTGATCCTTGGCACATTTTTTGGAGATTCATTCCTGGCTTGTATTAATAGTATCCAAAAATTGAATTTTTGCTTTAGACTTTTTTCTCAATCGATTCAAGTATTTTAGACAAAACTGCATTTGTAGTCACAAAATTTCATAATAAATTTGATATATTCAAATCAATGCATTTTTGAATTATTGTTTTTACATGTTTCTGAAAATACAGACCGACAAACAGTCAACCTGCTGTTGATTTTGGCTCAAAATTTGACAAGTATCTACACTATAGATGTTAAATCTGTGCACCGAATCTTATCTATATAGCTCTCTTCATTTTGTAGTTATCCTGTTAACTTATATTTGATCACCCAGATAGAAAGATTTCCTCTGAACAGATTTTACTCAAAATTTGTCAAAAATTTGCAAATTTGGTGTACAAACCGCATACCAAATTTCAACCGTCTATCCCAAAGCGTTTTTGAGTTATCTTTCTCACGGATATACAGACATTTTCCAAAATTGAGTTTTTTTAACTCGGGGAGTTCCAAAACGTGGAAAACCTAAATGATGTATATCTCGAGTTCGCATTTTTTGACGATTATACTGCGTATACTAGAAAGTAAGAAATAAGGACAATTGTTGAAAGAAAATGTTATTTATTTTTTATGAGTAAAATCTTCATTTGACCAATAGCTAATATATAAATGCGCGTATCACCAAGATAAAGTGAAGAAAATCTTAGATTTTATCGCACTATGATGAAAAAATTCAGTTAATCCGCAGATCAAATAGCTAACGGTTGTGCATTAACGGTTTCGAGTTTTAAAATTAGCGTATTCATTTAATAGTTAGGGCTAAAGAAATAGTAATCAATAAAGTTGTGCTGAATTGTATGCAATTCTTTATTTCGTATTGAAATTTCTCATCATACAAAGCATTCGTTAGTTGGGGAAAAAACAGTACAAATGTTGGAAATGAATTTTTTAACTCACGTTTGCGATTCAATTTGTTAAACTCTTCTAAATATAGCTTCCACGACAGTTTTTTCATTGTCACTGTCCTCAGGCGTATTTGTTTGACGTCCTTTTGAATTTGTCCTTCTTTTTCCTTTTGTCCTTGTTCTGTTCTGTTTTAACTTTTGTATAAATATTTGCGTCATTCCTAACAAAGATGTATCTTTGTAAAAAGCCTGCTGTGATTTCTCAATCCAATTAAATGAATAAAAAACAAATTGTACTTTAAAAACAAAGAATTAAAAAAATGCTGTACATTTTTTTTCCAATTTTGTTCGTATTTTAGAATCTTTTGTTTTCAAGAAAATGTGTGTTCTTTAAATTGAGTTTGGGGGGGAAAATGCAGCTCGTGCTTTTCATATATATATATATATATATAATATGTTTGCCTTTTATTTAATTATGTTATATGAATCGAAATAGTATGTCGCTTTTGTTCTAAAACTTTTTAGAAAATCTAAATGATGTATTAAAGCACGAAATCGAAAGAAATGTTCAATAAACCTTTTACTTTGTTCCTAGATATGCAAGCCTTTGTTTTCAATGATAAGTGCTTTCTTTATGACTCACAAATTTCCTCCATGCTAGTGGAGTAATAAATGGCGAACGCTCTACTTTTCGTTCAATTCATATCGCCGGTTCCTAAACACACGCCTGACAGGTTTCATAGAAGTCTTATTTGTTGTCCTGGTCTTTAAAACTTCTTGTTAAGATAAGGTTAGTATGCCTTTCTAACAAAAAATACTATAGTTCTTAGAACTTGTTATGAAACTTTTATAGCCAAGAAAACTCCATATTTATGACGGAAAGACAGAAAGATATTAATAAAGAACCTAGCTCATTAGCGCATTAAGTTCGATGTGGTCACTTGTGATTGATGCTAGGTTTTTTTTTTTTTTGTTTAAGAGGCATTTTTAATGACGCTTCAAATGCTATAATCGATATTTGAATACCAAAAGTCTCTTTTTATAGGGAGAACGTTCATGTGATTGGAGTGTTCGAAAAAAAATGTAGATTCTTTGAAGGATATTTAAATTTGCAAAATCTTAAATAAACAAAGCAATGGCCATGATTCAGCATGGTGTTTAATTTTGTGTACTAAAACCGAAAAACTGACGAGCATAACATACATGGTACAGTATGGTGCATGTCAATTCTGGTACAGTTATTATTATTTTTTTTGTACAATTCTGTCAGGATACAGTTCTGCTATCTTTAACAAAATTGTGCTACTTGCAGCTTTTTTATACTTATATAAGACAAATTAATCTACTGTACATTTCGTATTTTTTATCCTACGGCTATTGATTTGAAATATTGGTTATTTATTTAGCTGTTAATATTTGAAATATTATTTAATAAAATATTAGCAAATTTTACATAAATTACATTTTTACATACTAATATAAATGTTAGCAATCGGTAATTTCAAGCTACAATAAGATGGGATAACATATGAATCATTTGTCAAACAAAAAAATCCAACTCGACTCTTTTATTAATTCAAGTACTTTATGAATCAAAATTTCTGTTCATCGACTTATGGGCTGGTGAACTCCAAGATTTCTGAGATCTTGTGATTCAGTTTGACTATTATGAGGAGTCATTTTGACTCATAGGTATTAAAAATGATCTGTTGAATTAGAGTCATCAATTCCTTAATGAATGATCTCGAATCTCAACCTATAAAAGTCTTGTAATTTAGTTTAGTTATATTAAAGTCCCGCTTTAAGGCAATACTAGGGCTATTTTAGGACTGACCACGTAATTTTGAGCCGTGGACAGATGACGGGAACGACACCTGAGCTGGCACCAGCTTCCACAACACACCAGCGAAACATTTTATTCGAATTCCTGTTTCAGAGTGGTAAGGTCTAAGCTTCGGGGCCAGAGAGCTTTGAAACCTGATTCCACTAAAGATCTATCGTATGTATGAGACCGACGAAAGTTAAATATGAAGTCGTGTCTCCGACGTTTTCCTGTTTGTACGGCGAGGAAGTTTAGAGAACAGATGCCATCTCAGTCGTCGTCCATGTCATCCATCGGAGTTTGAAACCACGCAATTCATCTCTAAATAACCTTCATATTGTTTCTGAAAGGGAGGTCAATAAAACTAATATGTCATTTTTTATTATCCATCCAATAGTTTTGCCAGTTTTTTGTATGAATTCTTTAAAATTATATTTGAAAAAGGAACAGGATGCAGAAACATTAATTTTGAAAATACACTAATTGTTTACATCAGTAAAAGAGAAATTAACTTCATTTTTGCAGGCATGTATTTTTACGTTTTATACTATATTTTAAAACTTAAAATGTCTGCATAGATTACATTGCGTTGATGACTTCTTTTTAGTATAGCTTCCATTGGAGGCACCTCAGATATGAAGATAAGAACTTTCTGTATAAGTAGGTAGGTTCTCGCTTCCCCGGTCGGTATAATAATGATGTGGTGTTGAATTGCCTCCATGGCGATGTCGTGTCATATCCTTTCGTGTGTGGTGGATGTGTGGACTACATGTAATGGGGGCCATTTTTGGTTCATTTCAGTGCTATCACATCATTCAGATTACCCTGGATGCTATGGCAGGGTGGAAGTTGTCACTTAAGTATTGTCTCATTTTTAATTTTGAGGATCTTTGGATGAATACTCGATTCCCTCTGAGTAACTTTAATAATTTAAATTTGATAATTTAAAGTTAATATCATGGATTAAATGTACGTATGATGTGGAATGTGAAAATATATAATAGAAAGAGAAAAAACATTTTAATTTTTCTTTCCTCATCAGCAAATGGATGGTTCAAATTTATGAATACCTTCCGTAAGGGACTTTCCTATAACTTCATAAAGAAAGGCTAATCTAACAAATGAAATACATTTCATTTGATTTGTTAGATTAACATTCTAAATAGGATTTCTTAAAATAGCATATTTTGATGAAGTCCATGGCTTAAATTGCTACACCTTAATGATTGCTTATTTCTCATGATTTTATTCACTTGTACTTTTCTGTCAAGAAATGCAGTACAATTTATATCTTTGAAAAGAAATACTTATTTATCTAAACGAAATATTTTTAAAATTGATTCAAAGTTTACTTACAAAATCTGTGGTTTGTTAACAATGGAATGCGAGTTATTTTCCTATATTTGGTTTCACGTAAACACCATATTCTATTGGCATAGAATCTCCTTAGAAGCAAGGAAATAACATCAAATGTTACCGATGTGGGTGTAAGTTTTCAAGCTTCTCCCAAGACTTTTTGAAAGTACATCCTCTTTGTCCACTTTTAGTAGCAAAACATATTGATTTCCTCAAATATTTCCGAAAAGCGTCCAATATTCTTTATTTCCTTCAAAACAGATTCGTATTCAAGAACTTCTGCTAATACAATAATATGGTTTATATTATTCAACAAGAATGGTATTCTATGTATATGTATACACTTTTTGAAGCTCATATTTTCATCTTATTCCATTTATTATATTATCTTTTCTAAATAAGATTTCAGATTACAAAGTGTTATCAGAATTCCTGTTAGAATATTTGAAGCAAAATCTAAGAAGTCTTTACAAAAATGTAAACAAGCTTTTCTCTGTTTGCATTAAACTTTGGAAAAAATAATTTGAAAACAAAAGTGACCGTGCACTTATAACAAAGAATATTTATTATCGTCACAAAACAAATGCATTTTTCGGGTCTTCATTTCAAATAGCAAAGCTAAAATTTCTATATACAAAACCTTGAATATTTTCCTTATACAGTTGGTGTTATATCAAAATGTCGCATGTCAAAAATAAGTCTCAGCAAAACATATGATAGAATTTTTATTGAGACACTTACGACGTGGCATTTTGTGACAACGTGCAAAGATTTCAGAGCAGATAAGCTAAACAACGCAAGATTTTCGTATCAATGAAATAATTCGCCAAATTTGACATAAGGCATTTTGGTAAAACAGTAAACTATATTTTTTATTTAAGATCTTCCTTCATTAAAATTAGAGGTTTCAATCTCTCAAATTTTGTCTATGTATTCTGTGAGCTTATCAGTGATAGTTTTGAATCTTTAAACCGACTTTTAAATATCTTTCTTGATAGGATCTAGTAAAAATATTAGAACATGGAGGTGATATTTTGATTCACTTAGTATATTAACAAGTTAAAGTTATCTTGTTATTTTAAGGTATGTTACCTCTAGCATTTATACAAGAAAGCAGTGATTTTCTCACAATACTCTCTGTTAAAGATATTATGCCAGAGAACATCTTGCATGGCATTATCGTACTATAGTAAAGAATTATTACCCTTTGGCATGAATTTAGCATTTTCTCGAATCTATCGTGTGATCCTTGGCGTGTGTTTTGGCGATTAATTCTTGGCATGTGGTTAATAGTATCCGAAAATCGAATAGTCACGAAATATAGATCTTTGGCATGAATCTGGCATTTTTACTGGATCTATCACGAAAATATGTATTTTGTACGCCTTTTTGCTGGTCGATTGACCCCAAAATTTGACACAAAACAACAAATGTTGTCACAAAATCACATACCAAATTTGATAAATTTAAATAATTGTGTTTTTGGATTATCGCGTTCACATGCTCATGAATATGCAGGCCGAAAGAGGGCTAACCTCTTGTTGGATTTGACTTTAAAATTTTTGATAGATGACTACACTGCAGATATTCAATCCGTGTACCAAATTTTATTAATCTAGCTCTCTTGGATTTATAAATATCATATTAACTTATATTCGAACAGCCGGACAGACATACATCCTCTAAACGGATTTTGTTCAAAATTTGAAAGAAATCTCCAAATTTAGTGTAAAAAACGTATACGAATTTCATTCTTCAAGTGCAAAGCTTTACCTTTTTAATTAGGTAAATTTAGGTAATTTCTTTAGGCTTTATTTTAGGTAGAATGCCAAAATTGTGTTTTTCGAACTCAGGGAGGTCTATAATTTGTATACATATAATAAATAATAAATATAATAATGCCAAAATTGTGTTTTTCGAACTCAGGGAGGTCTATAATTCGTATAAATATAATAAATAATAAATATAATAGTGCTAAAATTGTGTTTTTCGAACTCAGGGAGGTCTATAATTCGTATACATATAATAATAAATATAATAATGCCAAAATTGTGTTTTTCGAACTCAGGGAGGTCTATAATTCGTATAATATAATAATAAATATAATAATGCCAAAATTGTGTTTTTCGAACTCAGGGAGGTCTATAATTCGTATACATATAATAATAAATATAATAATGCCAAAATTGTGTTTTTCGAACTCAGGGAGGTCTATAATTCGTATACATATAATAATAAATATAATAATGCCAAAATTGTGTTTTTCGAACTCAGGGAGGTCTATAATTCGTATACATATAATAATAAATATAATAATGCCAAAATTGTGTTTTTCGAACTCAGGGAGGTCTATAATTCGTATACATATAATAATAAATATAATAATGCCAAAATTGTGTTTTTCGAACTCAGGGAGGTCTATAATTCGTATACATATAATAATAAATATAATAATGCCAAAATTGTGTTTTTCGAACTCAGGGAGGTCTATAATTCGTATACATATAATAAGAAATATAATAATGCCAAAATTGTGTTTTTCGAACTCAGGGAGGTCTATAATTCGTATACATATAATAATAAATATAATAATGCCAAAATTGTGTTTTTCGAACTCAGGGAGGTCTATAATTCGTATACATATAATAATAAATATAATAATGCCAAAATTGTGTTTTTCGAACTCAGGGAGGTCTATAATTCGTATACATATAATAATAAATATAATAATGCCAAAATTGTGTTTTTCGAACTCAGGGAGGTCTATAATTCGTATACATATAATAAATAATAAATATAATAATGCCAAAATTGTGTTTTTCGAACTCAGGGAGGTCTATAATTCGTATACATATAATAAATAATAAATATAATAATGCCAAAATTGTGTTTTTCGAACTCAGGGAGGTCTATAATTCGTATACATATAATAAATAATAAATATAATAATGCCAAAATTGTGTTTTTCGAACTCAGGGAGGTCTATAATTCGTATAAATATAATAAATAATAAATATAATAGTGCCAAAATTGTGTTTTTCGAACTCAGGGAGGTCTATAATTCGTATAAATATAATAAATAATAAATATAATAGTGCCAAAATTGTGTTTTTCGAACTCAGGGAGGTCTATAATTCGTATACATATAATAAATAATAAATATAATAGTGCCAAAATTGTGTTTTTCGAACTCAGGGAGGTCTATAATTCGTATAAATATAATAAATAATAAATATAATAATGCCAAAATTGTGTTTTTCGAACTCAGGGAGGTCTATAATTCGTATACATATAATAATAAATATAATAATGCCAAAATTGTGTTTTTCGAACTCAGGGAGGTCTATAATTCGTATACATATAATAATAAATATAATAATGCCAAAATTGTGTTTTTCGAACTCAGGGAGGTCTATAATTCGTATACATATAATAATAAATATAATAATGCCAAAATTGTGTTTTTCGAACTCAGGGAGGTCTATAATTCGTATACATATAATAATAAATATAATAATGCCAAAATTGTGTTTTTCGAACTCAGGGAGGTCTATAATTCGTATACATATAATAATAAATATAATAATGCCAAAATTGTGTTTTTCGAACTCAGGGAGGTCTATAATTCGTATACATATAATAATAAATATAATAATGCCAAAATTGTGTTTTTCGAACTCAGGGAGGTCTATAATTCGTATACATATAATAATAAATATAATAATGCCAAAATTGTGTTTTTCGAACTCAGGGAGGTCTATAATTCGTATACATATAATAATAAATATAATAATGCCAAAATTGTGTTTTTCGAACTCAGGGAGGTCTATAATTCGTATACATATAATAATAAATATAATAATGCCAAAATTGTGTTTTTCGAACTCAGGGAGGTCTATAATTCGTATACATATAATAAATAATAAATATAATAATGCCAAAATTGTGTTTTTCGAACTCAGGGAGGTCTATAATTCGTATACATATAATAAATAATAAATATAATAATGCCAAAATTGTGTTTTTCGAACTCAGGGAGGTCTATAATTCGTATACATATAATAAATAATAAATATAATAATGCCAAAATTGTGTTTTTCGAACTCAGGGAGGTCTATAATTCGTATAAATATAATAAATAATAAATATAATAGTGCCAAAATTGTGTTTTTCGAACTCAGGGAGGTCTATAATTCGTATAAATATAATAAATAATAAATATAATAGTGCCAAAATTGTGTTTTTCGAACTCAGGGAGGTCTATAATTCGTATACATATAATAAATAATAAATATAATAGTGCCAAAATTGTGTTTTTCGAACTCAGGGAGGTCTATAATTCGTATAAATATAATAAATAATAAATATAATAATGCCAAAATTGTGTTTTTCGAACTCAGGGAGGTCTATAATTCGTATACATATAATAAATAATAAATATAATAATGCCAAAATTGTGTTTTTCGAACTCAGGGAGGTCTATAATTCGTATAAATATAATAAATAATAAATATAATAGTGCCAAAATTGTGTTTTTCGAACTCAGGGAGGTCTATAATTCGTATAAATATAATAAATAATAAATATAATAGTGCCAAAATTGTGTTTTTCGAACTCAGGGAGGTCTATAATTCGTATAAATATAATAAATAATAAATATAATAGTGCCAAAATTGTGTTTTTCGAACTCAGGGAGGTCTATAATTCGTATAAATATAATAAATAATAAATATAATAATGCCAAAATTGTGTTTTTCGAACTCAGGGAGGTCTATAATTCGTATACATATAATAAATAATAAATATAATAATGCCAAAATTGTGTTTTTCGAACTCAGGGAGGTCTATAATTCGTATAAATATAATAAATAATAAATATAATAGTGCCAAAATTGTGTTTTTCGAACTCAGGGAGGTCTATAATTCGTATAAATATAATAAATAATAAATATAATAATGCCAAAATTGTGTTTTTCGAACTCAGGGAGGTCTATAATTCGTATAAATATAATAAATAATAAATATAATAATGCCAAAATTGTGTTTTTCGAACTCAGGGAGGTCTATAATTCGTATAAATATAATAAATAATAAATATAATAATGCCAAAATTGTGTTTTTCGAACTCAGGGAGGTCTATAATTCGTATAAATATAATAAATAATAAATATAATAATGCCAAAATTGTGTTTTTCGAACTCAGGGAGGTCTATAATTCGTATAAATATAATAAATAATAAATATAATAATGCCAAAATTGTGTTTTTCGAACTCAGGGAGGTCTATAATTCGTATACATATAATAAATAATAAATATAATAATGCCAAAATTGTGTTTTTCGAACTCAGGGAGGTCTATAATTCGTATAAATATAATAAATAATAAATATAATAGTGCCAAAATTGTGTTTTTCGAACTCAGGGAGGTCTATAATTCGTATAAATATAATAAATAATAAATATAATAATGCCAAAATTGTGTTTTTCGAACTCAGGGAGGTCTATAATTCGTATAAATATAATAAATAATAAATATAATAATGCCAAAATTGTGTTTTTCGAACTCAGGGAGGTCTATAATTCGTATAAATATAATAAATAATAAATATAATAGTGCCAAAATTGTGTTTTTCGAACTCAGGGAGGTCTATAATTCGTATAAATATAATAAATAATAAATATAATAATGCCAAAATTGTGTTTTTCGAACTCAGGGAGGTCTATAATTCGTATAAATATAATAAATAATAAATATAATAGTGCCAAAATTGTGTTTTTCGAACTCAGGGAGGTCTATAATTCGTATAAATATAATAAATAATAAATATAATAGTGCCAAAATTGTGTTTTTCGAACTCAGGGAGGTCTATAATTCGTATACATATAATAAATAATAAATATAATAATGCCAAAATTGTGTTTTTCGAACTCAGGGAGGTCTATAATTCGTATAAATATAATAAATAATAAATATAATAATGCCAAAATTGTGTTTTTCGAACTCAGGGAGGTCTATAATTCGTATAAATATAATAAATAATAAATATAATAATGCCAAAATTGTGTTTTTCGAACTCAGGGAGGTCTATAATTCGTATAAATATAATAAATAATAAATATAATAATGCCAAAATTGTGTTTTTCGAACTCAGGGAGGTCTATAATTCGTATACATATAATAAATAATAAATATAATAATGCCAAAATTGTGTTTTTCGAACTCAGGGAGGTCTATAATTCGTATAAATATAATAAATAATAAATATAATAGTGCCAAAATTGTGTTTTTCGAACTCAGGGAGGTCTATAATTCGTATAAATATAATAAATAATAAATATAATAGTGCCAAAATTGTGTTTTTCGAACTCAGGGAGGTCTATAATTCGTATAAATATAATAAATAATAAATATAATAATGCCAAAATTGTGTTTTTCGAACTCAGGAGGTCTATAATTCGTATACATATAATAAATAATAAATATAATAATGCCAAAATTGTGTTTTTCGAACTCAGGGAGGTCTATAATTCGTATAAATATAATAAATAATAAATATAATAATGCCAAAATTGTGTTTTTCGAACTCAGGGAGGTCTATAATTCGTATAAATATAATAAATAATAAATATAATAATGCCAAAATTGTGTTTTTCGAACTCAGGGAGGTCTATAATTCGTATAAATATAATAAATAATAAATATAATAATGCCAAAATTGTGTTTTTCGAACTCAGGGAGGTCTATAATTCGTATACATATAATAAATAATAAATATAATAATGCCAAAATTGTGTTTTTCGAACTCAGGGAGGTCTATAATTCGTATAAATATAATAAATAATAAATATAATAATGCCAAAATTGTGTTTTTCGAACTCAGGGAGGTCTATAATTCGTATAAATATAATAAATAATAAATATAATAATGCCAAAATTGTGTTTTTCGAACTCAGGGAGGTCTATAATTCGTATAAATATAATAAATAATAAATATAATAATGCCAAAATTGTGTTTTTCGAACTCAGGGAGGTCTATAATTCGTATAAATATAATAAATAATAAATATAATAGTGCCAAAATTGTGTTTTTCGAACTCAGGGAGGTCTATAATTCGTATAAATATAATAAATAATAAATATAATAGTGCCAAAATTGTGTTTTTCGAACTCAGGGAGGTCTATAATTCGTATAAATATAATAAATAATAAATATAATAATGCCAAAATTGTGTTTTTCGAACTCAGGGAGGTCTATAATTCGTATACATATAATAAATAATAAATATAATAATGCCAAAATTGTGTTTTTCGAACTCAGGGAGGTCTATAATTCGTATAAATATAATAAATAATAAATATAATAATGCCAAAATTGTGTTTTTCGAACTCAGGGAGGTCTATAATTCGTATAAATATAATAAATAATAAATATAATAATGCCAAAATTGTGTTTTTCGAACTCAGGGAGGTCTATAATTCGTATAAATATAATAAATAATAAATATAATAATGCCAAAATTGTGTTTTTCGAACTCAGGGAGGTCTATAATTCGTATAAATATAATAAATAATAAATATAATAGTGCCAAAATTGTGTTTTTCGAACTCAGGGAGGTCTATAATTCGTATAAATATAATAAATAATAAATATAATAGTGCCAAAATTGTGTTTTTCGAACTCAGGGAGGTCTATAATTCGTATAAATATAATAAATAATAAATATAATAATGCCAAAATTGTGTTTTTCGAACTCAGGGAGGTCTATAATTCGTATACATATAATAAATAATAAATATAATAATGCCAAAATTGTGTTTTTCGAACTCAGGGAGGTCTATAATTCGTATAAATATAATAAATAATAAATATAATAATGCCAAAATTGTGTTTTTCGAACTCAGGGAGGTCTATAATTCGTATAAATATAATAAATAATAAATATAATAATGCCAAAATTGTGTTTTTCGAACTCAGGGAGGTCTATAATTCGTATAAATATAATAAATAATAAATATAATAATGCCAAAATTGTGTTTTTCGAACTCAGGGAGGTCTATAATTCGTATACATATAATAAATAATAAATATAATAATGCCAAAATTGTGTTTTTCGAACTCAGGGAGGTCTATAATTCGTATAAATATAATAAATAATAAATATAATAATGCCAAAATTGTGTTTTTCGAACTCAGGGAGGTCTATAATTCGTATAAATATAATAAATAATAAATATAATAATGCCAAAATTGTGTTTTTCGAACTCAGGGAGGTCTATAATTCGTATAAATATAATAAATAATAAATATAATAATGCCAAAATTGTGTTTTTCGAACTCAGGGAGGTCTATAATTCGTATACATATAATAAATAATAAATATAATAGTGCCAAAATTGTGTTTTTCGAACTCAGGGAGGTCTATAATTCGTATAAATATAATAAATAATAAATATAATAATGCCAAAATTGTGTTTTTCGAACTCAGGGAGGTCTATAATTCGTATAAATATAATAAATAATAAATATAATAATGCCAAAATTGTGTTTTTCGAACTCAGGGAGGTCTATAATTCGTATAAATATAATAAATAATAAATATAATAATGCCAAAATTGTGTTTTTCGAACTCAGGGAGGTCTATAATTCGTATAAATATAATAAATAATAAATATAATAGTGCCAAAATTGTGTTTTTCGAACTCAGGGAGGTCTATAATTCGTATAAATATAATAAATAATAAATATAATAATGCCAAAATTGTGTTTTTCGAACTCAGGGAGGTCTATAATTCGTATACATATAATAAATAATAAATATAATAATGCCAAAATTGTGTTTTTCGAACTCAGGTAGGTCTATAATTCGTATAAATATAATAAATAATAAATATAATAATGCCAAAATTGTGTTTTTCGAACTCAGGGAGGTCTATAATTCGTATAAATATAATAAATAATAAATATAATAATGCCAAAATTGTGTTTTTCGAACTCAGGGAGGTCTATAATTCGTATAAATATAATAAATAATAAATATAATAATGCCAAAATTGTGTTTTTCGAACTCAGGGAGGTCTATAATTCGTATACATATAATAAATAATAAATATAATAATGCCAAAATTGTGTTTTTCGAACTCAGGGAGGTCTATAATTCGTATAAATATAATAAATAATAAATATAATAATGCCAAAATTGTGTTTTTCGAACTCAGGGAGGTCTATAATTCGTATAAATATAATAAATAATAAATATAATAATGCCAAAATTGTGTTTTTCGAACTCAGGGAGGTCTATAATTCGTATAAATATAATAAATAATAAATATAATAATGCCAAAATTGTGTTTTTCGAACTCAGGGAGGTCTATAATTCGTATAAATATAATAAATAATAAATATAATAGTGCCAAAATTGTGTTTTTCGAACTCAGGGAGGTATATAATTCGTATAAATATAATAAATAATAAATATAATAGTGCCAAAATTGTGTTTTTCGAACTCAGGGAGGTCTATAATTCGTATAAATATAATAAATAATAAATATAATAATGCCAAAATTGTGTTTTTCGAACTCAGGGAGGTCTATAATTCGTATACATATAATAAATAATAAATATAATAATGCCAAAATTGTGTTTTTCGAACTCAGGGAGGTCTATAATTCGTATAAATATAATAAATAATAAATATAATAATGCCAAAATTGTGTTTTTCGAACTCAGGGAGGTCTATAATTCGTATAAATATAATAAATAATAAATATAATAATGCCAAAATTGTGTTTTTCGAACTCAGGGAGGTCTATAATTCGTATAAATATAATAAATAATAAATATAATAATGCCAAAATTGTGTTTTTCGAACTCAGGGAGGTCTATAATTCGTATAAATATAATAAATAATAAATATAATAGTGCCAAAATTGTGTTTTTCGAACTCAGGGAGGTCTATAATTCGTATAAATATAATAAATAATAAATATAATAGTGCCAAAATTGTGTTTTTCGAACTCAGGGAGGTCTATAATTCGTATAAATATAATAAATAATAAATATAATAATGCCAAAATTGTGTTTTTCGAACTCAGGGAGGTCTATAATTCGTATAAATATAATAAATAATAAATATAATAATGCCAAAATTGTGTTTTTCGAACTCAGGGAGGTCTATAATTCGTATACATATAATAAATAATAAATATAATAATGCCAAAATTGTGTTTTTCGAACTCAGGGAGGTCTATAATTCGTATAAATATAATAAATAATAAATATAATAATGCCAAAATTGTGTTTTTCGAACTCAGGGAGGTCTATAATTCGTATAAATATAATAAATAATAAATATAATAATGCCAAAATTGTGTTTCTCGAACTCAGGGAGGTCTATAATTCGTATACATATAATAAATAATAAATATAATAATGCCAAAATTGTGTTTTTCGAACTCAGGGAGGTCTATAATTCGTATAAATATAATAAATAATAAATATAATAATGCCAAAATTGTGTTTTTCGAACTCAGGGAGGTCTATAATTCGTATACATATAATAAATAATAAATATAATAGTGCCAAAATTGTGTTTTTCGAACTCAGGGAGGTCTATAATTCGTATAAATATAATAAATAATAAATATAATAATGCCAAAATTGTGTTTTTCGAACTCAGGGAGGTCTATAATTCGTATACATATAATAAATAATAAATATAATAGTGCCAAAATTGTGTTTTTCGAACTCAGGGAGGTCTATAATTCGTATAAATATAATAAATAATAAATATAATAATGCCAAAATTGTGTTTTTCGAACTCAGGGAGGTCTATAATTCGTATAAATATAATAAATAATAAATATAATAATGCCAAAATTGTGTTTTTCGAACTCAGGGAGGTCTATAATTCGTATAAATATAATAAATAATAAATATAATAGTGCCAAAATTGTGTTTTTCGAACTCAGGGAGGTCTATAATTCGTATAAATATAATAAATAATAAATATAATAATGCCAAAATTGTGTTTTTCGAACTCAGGGAGGTCTATAATTCGTATAAATATAATAAATAATAAATATAATAATGCCAAAATTGTGTTTTTCGAACTCAGGGAGGTCTATAATTCGTATAAATATAATAAATAATAAATATAATAATGCCAAAATTGTGTTTTTCGAACTCAGGGAGGTCTATAATTCGTATAAATATAATAAATAATAAATATAATAATGCCAAAATTGTGTTTTTCGAACTCAGGGAGGTCTATAATTCGTATAAATATAATAAATAATAAATATAATAATGCCAAAATTGTGTTTTTCGAACTCAGGGAGGTCTATAATTCGTATAAATATAATAAATAATAAATATAATAATGCCAAAATTGTGTTTTTCGAACTCAGGGAGGTCTATAATTCGTATAAATATAATAAATAATAAATATAATAATGCCAAAATTGTGTTTTTCGAACTCAGGGAGGTCTATAATTCGTATAAATATAATAAATAATAAATATAATAATGCCAAAATTGTGTTTTTCGAACTCAGGGAGGTCTATAATTCGTATAAATATAATAAATAATAAATATAATAATGCCAAAATTGTGTTTTTCGAACTCAGGGAGGTCTATAATTCGTATAAATATAATAAATAATAAATATAATAATGCCAAAATTGTGTTTTTCGAACTCAGGGAGGTCTATAATTCGTATAAATATAATAAATAATAAATATAATAATGCCAAAATTGTGTTTTTCGAACTCAGGGAGGTCTATAATTCGTATAAATATAATAAATAATAAATATAATAATGCCAAAATTGTGTTTTTCGAACTCAGGGAGGTCTATAATTCGTATAAATATAATAAATAATAAATATAATAATGCCAAAATTGTGTTTTTCGAACTCAGGGAGGTCTATAATTCGTATAAATATAATAAATAATAAATATAATAATGCCAAAATTGTGTTTTTCGAACTCAGGGAGGTCTATAATTCGTATAAATATAATAAATAATAAATATAATAATGCCAAAATTGTGTTTTTCGAACTCAGGGAGGTCTATAATTCGTATAAATATAATAAATAATAAATATAATAATGCCAAAATTGTGTTTTTCGAACTCAGGGAGGTCTATAATTCGTATAAATATAATAAATAATAAATATAATAATGCCAAAATTGTGTTTTTCGAACTCAGGGAGGTCTATAATTCGTATAAATATAATAAATAATAAATATAATAATGCCAAAATTGTGTTTTTCGAACTCAGGGAGGTCTATAATTCGTATAAATATAATAAATAATAAATATAATAATGCCAAAATTGTGTTTTTCGAACTCAGGGAGGTCTATAATTCGTATAAATATAATAAATAATAAATATAATAATGCCAAAATTGTGTTTTTCGAACTCAGGGAGGTCTATAATTCGTATACATATAATAATAAATATAATAATGCCAAAATTGTGTTTTTCGAACTCAGGGAGGTCTATAATTCGTATACATATAATAATAAATATAATAATGCCAAAATTGTGTTTTTCGAACTCAGGGAGGTCTATAATTCGTATACATATAATAATAAATATAATAATGCCAAAATTGTGTTTTTCGAACTCAGGGAGGTCTATAATTCGTATACATATAATAATAAATATAATAATGCCAAAATTGTGTTTTTCGAACTCAGGGAGGTCTATAATTCGTATACATATAATAATAAATATAATAATGCCAAAATTGTGTTTTTCGAACTCAGGGAGGTCTATAATTCGTATACATATAATAATAAATATAATAATGCCAAAATTGTGTTTTTCGAACTCAGGGAGGTCTATAATTCGTATACATATAATAATAAATATAATAATGCCAAAATTGTGTTTTTCGAACTCAGGGAGGTCTATAATTCGTATACATATAATAATAAATATAATAATGCCAAAATTGTGTTTTTCGAACTCAGGGAGGTCTATAATTCGTATACATATAATAATAAATATAATAATGAAGCACAGTGTGCTTATTTTTTAAAAGGTATGAGAGCATAGATTACAAAGTACATTGGATGTACAAAGTTCGTAAATTTAACAGAAATTAGCTGAATACCGCCCCTCTATTTATTTGTCTACTATTGAAATAGAGGATCTTTTGTCTCTCTGCTGCGATGACAATAACCAACTTTTTGGACACCTTACTTTTAATCGATGGTGTCTAAATGTTGACACAGAACTACAACTATGGTGTAAAAATGACATAACATATTTTATTTATCAAATACGCTGAGGTTTTAAATTATCGAGCTCGTATATCCATGAATATATAGACAGATGGATTGTCAATCATTTTCCGAATTTAGTTCAAATTTTTTTGCATATTGGCAATTCTGATGAATAAGCCCTACTCTAAATTTCATCCAGCTAGTTATTTAGTTTATGAAATATCGCGTATTTATGATAACGAACCGACAAACCAGCGAATTTTAATTAGACTATATGTCAAATGTTACTTGCCTATATGTCTCCATGCCTTTGAGTTAACCATTTATAAATAATCATAATTTGAAACAGGGCTTTTGAATTCGAAAGATCTAAAAATATTGAGATTCATGAAAATGTCTCTGTTGAAATTTTTTGATTATTATAATACATACTTTTTTAATACTTCGTAAACAAGGAAATAAATACAGACTGATTACCTTTCATTCTTAGCTACAATTTCTTAGTTTTTCTGCGCTTTTTACCTGAATTTCATTCCTACATTTTTTATTTTAATTATTACTTTCACATGGCAATTTACCTCTAAATAATCAATGAAATCATATTTTGGATTTAAATAACGAAGTAAACGGTCGTTTCTAGTCAAAAGTCTGCCTGGTTATCATTTCCTTTCTGAGTATATTCCACACAAAGCAATATTACAATTTATTTATGAAGGTAATTTCTTGCTTATTTTATGCTGACTAAAAATCTATAAAGAAATTACCGAAAATTGACGAAAGAAGGGTAGCAAAAGAAATTTAGCTCAACTCTGATCCTACGCTGTATTCTTTAAGGTTGCCCTTTAAAAATTTATCGTAAATATTTGGGTTTAAGATTATTATTGTTTACTTTTTGAATCCTATTAGACGTCTAGACCCCGCTGCGGGAGGCGATGACAAGCAGCAAACCCGTTAATCAGCCTGGTTCTCTCTCTTTTTCTTTTTTTTTAACCGAAAGTCGCTCTCTCCCAAACTTCTCTTCGCGAGGCGGAGATCTTCGGATGGGGGTAGAGATGAAAGAAAGCATCGTCTGCAGGGGATGCGATGGAGCGCCCTCTGTGAAAATCCGACGAAAGGGATCCCAGTTTCTCCCCGTGACAGTTAACCGGAGGGCGCAACAGGCTACAGCTTCCCTGCATCTTCCCTGCCCAGCCCCTATCTCACTCCCTTCACTCAAACAAAATAAACAACAGACCAAAAACCAATGCCACCAGTCCGTGCGCCGCAGGCCGACTTAGCTAGCTCTCCGAATGATCAAATCACTTAAGGAATGCCAGCGTCCCAGTTACGACATGTACCAGGTCCCGCCAAAAGCAACGCCAGAAGCGTACCACTTCTCTCGAGCTTACCCCGATGCTGCTCTCCGGCAGCCCTCTGCGAGGAATGACGGCTTCGGTTTCGAATGAGATCCGAAGGACATTTCAGCTCATG
The DNA here is from genome assembly GCF_947563725.1 of Argiope bruennichi. NCBI lineage: Eukaryota > Metazoa > Arthropoda > Arachnida > Araneae > Araneidae > Argiope > Argiope bruennichi. The sequence continues at coordinate 21,793,409 of NC_079163.1, forward strand.
TCCACCTTTACAAATATCTTTAGTGGATAGGAACTCAGTCTTTTATCCTAGCTTTTGAAAAAAGCGAGAATTATATTTTATATCCATGTTGAATTACTCCATGAAAGTGTGGGACTTATATCGGCTGACCGCTTACAACTTTGTCACTGTTGTTGTCAAGTACTTAATTGTCCAAATGTATCTGTGATATTTGTAGGTGTCAATTCGGCTACTTCGTCTAAACCAAAAAAAAAAAGGCAACACACTAAATTTCAGTCTTGGGTTCAGTTTGAGTAAAAAAAAAAAAAATCCAATTCTTTAAAAATTAGAATCAAGTTCATTGTTTTATCAAATGGAAATTTTTCAAGTTTTCCTGTGATAATTTCCGATTTTTTGTACGTCATTATTTTATATGAGCTTTTTTCTGTGCCTATCACTGAATTCACAGAACTTTCCTCTCTCTGGGGCTCAGTTTCCTCATACTGTCGTGACAAGTATGAAGCATCAAAAGAATTGAGTATATATAAAGATAAATTAGTAAGTCTCATAGAATAGAGAAAAAAAAAGAACCAGATATTTCAGAGTCAAAATATAACATATCCTTTGTCAAGCGCTCACTTGTTAAAAAAAAAAACAACCGCACTTTTATGAAATTCAGAAGTGAACTGCGTAGATATAAAAATTTTGGATCAAAGTAAACACATTTTCTGCCTTTGACTCTCAAAATCTTGGACTTCGACCCATTCTTCAAGACTTTTCTTCGCCTTTTACCATTTCGTGAAATATTTACTATATTATCTGTCTTCATCCTTTTTCCGCCTTCTCCACGAACATATCCCAAACCATTCCATTCATATCAGTGTGAACTTTTTCCCGACTGTTTCATACTCGTAAACACCATGTATGGCATGGTCTCATCGCATTCCGGGGCACGTTCCCGCATCAAACCGAAATCTTTCAGCCCTCAAGCATCCACAGATCAGCCGACACACGGATCGTCCCGGAAAACGCCAAAGAATTTCTTCCAGCGGGTCATTTCATTCTTCAAGGATGCCTGGTACGGGATCACGGACTCAAATGGTAAGATTATTTTCACTTCTTATTTTCATCGTAATATGACTGCTAGGGGAAATTTATCTCATTTGATTGTAGATTAATGAATCAGGCATCTGAAGATAATTTAAAATTTTTTGGATAAACTGACTTCCTGTAATTTTTTTAAATAAAATTCGCTAATAACATAGTTTAAATTATAAATAAATAACATTAAACCGTGTGAAAAATCATAAAATGTCATATTTTATAAACTAATTCTAAATTTCTTATATTTGCAAACAATAAACCTTTTTCATCACCTCCATTTTAATGAATTCTGTATTTAATGTCTTGAGTTTAATGAATTCTATTTTTAATGTCTTGAGTTTAATGAATTCTATTTTTAATGTCTTGAGTTTAATTAATTCTATTTTTAATGTCTTGTATTGAAATTATATTTTTAATGTCATATCAATTACAGAAACCTTCATTGAATACTGTGACATTTTTACCAGATAAATCACAACATTTTAAATTATAGGCTTTGGCGAAAAATGTGGTTTCCGAAAGTATCTTTATTATTTTTAGAGTGTTTTTCTATGGTTTCACAATGTTGAATTCCGAAAAATGTAAACTCAAATATCAATTTTTCTATTTGACATTTTTCTTCTCTTTGATTATTCATTTTACACTGACTTAAAAAAAAATTCAATTTTTTAAAATTTGATTTTTTTTACATAAACTATACCATTTTTAATTAAAGCAAAATTATTTTTGAAAAGGTCGTAATTATTTAAACACATAATTAACCATGTCTGGTCAATTGTTACAATATGAAATCCTCTTACAATCGGATCTCATTTGATTTGTTATATTTAAATTTTCACCTATCTGTATCATATATTTTTCGATAAAAGGTAAATTGATTTCAAGCATTATGTAAATCACAAAATGCCAAAAAGTTATGAATTAACTTTATAAATCTAATTAGAGTTTAGACCGCAAATCAATAATAAATACACACTGCTTTATTTGTTTATTTTTTGTTATTAAAGTGGTCCGAATTAGCGGGTCATGTTTTTATAAGTTTAACAATTTCACCTGTATTGCCTTTTAACTCACCAAATAAAGTTTTTGCTATCTAATATTGATTGTCACATTTCAAGTTGACAAAATATTAACTGTCAAAATGGCAATTAAAATTTTTGTGTTGTAACGTCACTGAAAACATATTACTGTGTTGTTCTTTCCATAATTTCTTTCCTTACTAAAGTTATCCAAATTTGCTGTTATATACCTTGTTTCTATGATCATTTTAATACTTGTATATATCGGTTTTATCTATCTATTGTATTGCCTTTGAACTCATTAAATGAAATTTCCTACTTTGAATAATAATATTAATAATTATAGTACAGAAATATTTGTTATGCATGAAAATAATTTAACTGAAATATAAATTTTTAGTTATTATTTTACTTTCTATTTTAAGTGCATTTTTATCGTTTTTGCTTACATAAATTTATTTATTACAAAATTACATTTATACCTTATTACATCATACCTTTATAAAACTTTTTTATTCTGATTTTCATAAATTTCAGAAATTGACATTCAAATGAACTAAAAGTTTTCCCTTTATGAATTTTTAAATAATGAAATGAAAATTATGGTGTGATATGAGATAATGAAAATGAAATTTCGCATTTACTTGAAATAATTCAAACTGATAATAACATCAAAAAAGCTGGAAAAATAGTTAAATGTAAGTAAAAAGTTTAAAAACCTCAAAATTTAACTCTTTTAGTATAATTTTTAATCACACTGCTGACGGTCATACTAAAATTTGTGAAATAATTGTTTGTGAATTTTTTCTTGATATTCTAACAGCAGGAATCGGAAATATATAAATATTCTGAAAATATAATAAAAGTCCCACGACTGGTTTGCTAGTTCAATTCTTGATATGCGTTGTACGCACTGAGAAGTTCGAAAAATTTGTTGATCCATTTCTAGTTAACAGAGTGATACGTTTGAATCATCATGAATTTTCAGAAAAGGATGTATAAGTCCCATTATGTAGCAGCGAAATTTATTAAAGCATTTAATTCATTTAGTGAAAGAGGATTTCTTTTTTAAACAGATAATGTCAAGGAAGATAAATAGAACGAGGAGGCTTAATAAAGCCATGATAATTTATTATTTTGGTTGACTTATGAAGTTAAGCGTTAGTCTTTGGGAGAAAAGACAGATTAAATTGAAACTTATGAGTCTTAATGCGTTAAGAAACTTTTCCCCCTCCTCCTAAATATTTCACTTTAGTCTTCAAATGGTATTCTTATCTTCTCATCATTTATTTTTTTATTTTCTAAAGCTTTTTTAGGCCATTTACCAGAATTTTTTAGAATTTATTGCCCTGGAAGTTAAATCGTCAGTATATACCTAAAAATGATCAAGTCAAAAAATTAAAAATGAGTTAATATGTTCTTCTTGTTTTAAAATGTCATCCTTGAAAAAAGTGAAACTCGGGCTGATTAATATATCGTCAATATACAATATGGGCTGCAAAGATATTAATATCACATTTTTTATACAGTTTAAATTTTAAAACAAAGAGAACGAGTCATTTTCTTCCTATATTGTCAATATACAATATAAGATATTGTCAATATACAATATAAGATATTGTCAATATACAATATAAGATATTGACAATATACAATATAAGATATTGTCAATATACAATATAAGATATTGTCAATATACAATATTTTGTTTTCATTGTCAATATACAATATGTGCTACAAAGATATTAATATACACATTTTAAAACAAAGAGAGCGCATCATTTTTTGTCTTATATTGTCAATATACAATATTCGATTTTTTATGTCAATATACAATATGTGCTCTAAAGATATTAATATGGACATTTTTTATACAGTTTACATTTTAAAACAAAGAGAACGCATAAATTTTCCTATATTGTCAATATACAATATAAAATATTGTCAATATACAATATTTTGTTTTCATTGTCAATATACAATATGTGCTACAAAGATATTAATATACACATTTTAAAACAAAGAGAGCGTATCATTTTTTGTCTTATATTGTCAATATACAATATTCGATTTTTTATGTCAATATACAATATGTGCTCCAAAGATATTAATATGGACATTTTTTATACAGTTTACATTTTAAAACAAAGAGAACGCATAAATTTTCCTATATTGTCAATATACAATATAAAATATTGTCAATATACAATATTTTGTTTTCATTGTCAATATACAATATGTGCTACAAAGATATTAATATACACATTTTAAAACAAAGAGAGCGTATCATTTTTTGTCTTATATTGTCAATATACAATATTCGATTTTTTATGTCAATATACAATATGTGCTCCAAAGATATTAATATGGACATTTTTTATACAGTTTACATTTTAAAACAAAGAGAACGCATAAATTTTCCTATATTGTCAATATACAATATAAGATATTGTCAATATGCAATTTATTTCGGCAATATACAATATTTAGTTTTTGTTGTCAATATACAATGTGTACTGCAAAGATATTAATATGCACATTTTTTTATACAGTTTACAATTTGAAACAAAGATAACGCATCATTTCTTTGTCTCGGTAAATTTTAGCTGTATGCAAATGAAATATATTTTTTTAAATATTTGTTTAGTTTTAGTTTTACTCCTTTTAGTATTGGCTTCAGAACCTTTCCTGCTTTTCTTTAATATTTCAAATCAAATTCTCCTTCGATCTTTCTCTTTCTAAAACATTTTATCCATTTCTCTTCAATTTTTTGAGATATTTCTTAGAGAGTTATATATTCTTTTTCTAAATTTTTATGTAATCCCTCTTTCACTTATTGTAGCAGAGCATTTTAGCATGCTATAGATCCAATGATTCTCCATTTCTAGAGGAGACAGAACGCATTTCGAGAGAATGATGTCTTCTGCTCATGATTTCTAACTTTTTAAAAATTTACTTTAAATCTCAACGAAAAAATATCTTTACAATAAGTTTTTTTTTTCTTATAAAGATTCCCTTCTAAAAAATTCGGAAACTTTTCATTCTTTACACCATCTTAAAAAAAAAGGAGGGGGAAGTATTGATTTCAAGAAAGGGTTCTCTTATTTTAATGGAAAATTCTGAAAGCCAAATATGAAAAACTGGAATATTCATCCACCTCCTTCAAGAAACTTTAAAGCTTCTTTTGTGTGCTGATAAAAACGCACAAAAGAAGTGCACTGTTTTTAATCAATCGCTGGAAAGCAAGACAGGTATTAGCTTCTGATGATGAATGACTAGTTTTACACGAACGTAATGTGTTGCATCCATGTACAAAAATATTTATAATTTCTTCTGAACTCTTGCAAACTTCTAACGGCGCTTTCAAACAATTCTTTAATATTTTGCTCAAGTACAGTGTAACTATTTTCATCAAAATGATCACGTGTCGTAACTCTGAGAATAGAAGACAAACTTTGTAGTAAAATTTTACTTGTGTAGAAAATTGTTACATTCTAGCTAATAAATTTTCGAAGTATTAATTATATATATAAAATATATTTTGTTTAATTTAAATTCTTGAATTTTCTGATTTCTTTCACAAATAGGAAAATATCTTTAAAATTGTGGAGCATTATTTTTCTTCCTTTCAGATGATTTCAAGCTGACTAGCTAATATACAGTTGTTTTTTTTAATAGGAATACAAATGCTATTTTTTTTTTTGGTCCAAAGTAACCTAGTAGCATTATCAACGATAAATGAAAAAAAAACCGATTAAGTAGTCTTTTGACCTGCATTTTTAATGACATTTTATTTTTTGTTCGACATATGCCATCTTTAATTTGATGCAACATAAATATATGCGTACTATAATGCATGCTTTGCTTTTTATTGAGAAATTGCCATTTGTTAAGTGAGTTTGAAATATTTTTTAGAGTAAAAGAATGTAACATACACAAATTCAAAACTATCACTACCTATGTTGAGTACAAAGTGTACGTGAAATATTAGATTAATATATCTCATCAACTGTTTTTTAGTAATTTTGTTGCAGACTATATAGAAACACTGTAGACTATATATATATATATATATATATATATATATATATATATATATATATATATATATATATATATATATATATATATATATATATATATATAGTAGAACTGTTGTAGAGACTATATAGAAACACAGTATAACAGGCATTTTAAATAAAAATAAATATTCTTACGTTTAACTGTAATGCAATGAAAGCATCATTTCCAATTGTATTCATTTGTTAGTTTAAGATACAACGATGTTACTTTAAATCGCACTATAAATTAATCATTACTAAATTGAATGAATTTACTATTACTTTTTATGTTTTATAAAGAATCATGTGAAATAAGAATATTAAATAAGAAACAATTTCGAAAAACAGGAATCTCGAATGAATGTGCAAAAAATCATATATAGTGATTTGCAGCTTATTTGTCCCAATTCAATATTTAAACAATATGATTTAAAATTAGCTTGATTTTTTTAAATCGCAGTTACAGAAACGAAAATGATCAATATTAAGTGTTTCTAATATTCAGTTTTTGTACTTGATTTAATCAATTCCAGAAGCAAATATAAAATATCAAATTGAAATAGCAGTATTTTTTTTTTCTTGCAGCGGAAAGCGCTAACTTAATCATCGAAATGATTGCCAAATTTCGATGTGTGAAATTTTTAGCAGTTGATTATTCAAATCCCCGTTTCAATTAATTTTATCTTACAAAAGCTTTCTTATTTATCTCATCTAAATCCATTTATATTTTCTCATAAATGTGCTGATTACATTACTTACTGACTTCAAGATACAACAGTCTGTAAGTGGAATGCTTGGAAATTTGGAGAGGGTCAATCCAGATCTCATCTTGCCACATTTCTAAACACAGAAATCTTCTAATTCCTTAACTTAATCGTATATTCTGACATAAGAATTTTGTAGAGATGATTATGATAATTACAAGAATATTCACACCTAATTATTTGATTATAATCAGCTCACGTGACGTCTGATCTGTTTCTTATAATGACGTGCTTACGACCAATCACTCAAAACCTTTAGGACCGTTCCGTTCCCTGTATAGGAGTAGCAGAGGTCAAGTTATCCGAAAAGGACATGACTTTCTATCAGTATCCATCTAGTCAGTTTGTTTTTAGTTTAGGGCGTTTATGACAACAGAGAGGCAGACAGACAGTCTTCCTTTCGTCGAATTCATAACAAATTTGATTTAGATCTAGAATTCTGGATTAAAGGTGACACGCCAAGTTTCGGTTGCTCAATTTGCAGTATTTTTGATTCACTGTCTTTTTTTTTTTCTTCTTAATTTAAGAGATCTAATACACGGAGATTTATCAAAGTCTCAAAATTGATTACAATTCATTTTCTTTCCGTATTTCGTATATGAGAGAGTAATACTGAAGTTCTCTCTCACATGGCTGTAATGTAGCTTGGGGAAAATGGGACGCTTTTTTTTTTAAATAACTTTAATAAAAACAGTTTTTACTAAAAGTTATTTTTTGATAATTTAAGAACTTCATACTTTTTAGTTTTTAATTCATAATTTTTTATAAATATTATAGAATTTCGAAGTCAGTTTTTCCTCAAATTCTTTACCAAGTAGCACCACTGGTTTTAAATCAAATTTTAATTCAAATCGTGATTAACTGATAATTAAGCTCTGAAAATATTAAAATACTTTATTGTCAGCATGAAAGTATAAGAATAGAAAATTTTAAAACTCTTAACACGTCGAGAATTAAAGGAAAAATAGATAACAAAATTCAATTAAAATTTAAAATCATGAAAAAAAAAATCAAATAAACCCTTTGTAACTCAATTACTTTAAAATGAAAAATAACAGGCGTTTTGATATATTTCCGAAAATGATAAGACAAGAATTACTTTGATTTCCAAAATTTCAATAAAAAAATAATAACAGTAGAAAGATAATAAGGTATTTATATCACATTGTTTTACAATGTCTCAAAGTGTGCCGTAAATTCAAGAAATTATGAAATACTGTGCAATTGTTTTGCTTATTGTAACATTTTACAAAAATATTACTAAATAGCGTATCGAAATAATTTTTTTCAGTTCCATAAACATACTTTAAACATCAAATCAACGTACAAGTAGAAAATGTCATTTGCTTTTTAAAAAATGTACCATAATTGCATTGATCAATGGATGCGTGTGCTGTAATGTTGATTTTAATTGGGTGTTTGTTTTAGATTTTGTGAGTACTGAAATGATTCGTAACAGATTTGTTAGACTGTGCTAAAAAGAGTTTAAAAAATTGTATATTTATCAAATAAGGTTTATAGATCAATTAAAAATAAAACATACACTTTTATAAAGTTATGCATATATTTTAAAGATATTATCCTATTGAATATCCTTATTGTTTATATATCCTTATTATTTATAAAGATATTATCCTATTGAATATCCTTATTGTTTATATATCCTTATTATTTATAAAGATATTATCCTATTGAATATCCTTCTGTACAAAGAATTCAAGAAGAAGGGGGGAATTCGATAAGAATTATGAAGAAAAAAAAATCAGTGAAAGGGCAAAACAAGAAAGAGGAAAGTCCTTCTCCTATCTTGTGATTTGTATTGTAAGGCTAAGAATTCGACTGATTCTTCGATATCAGTGTCATCCAAACGGATCATTCAGAAAGACTTCCTTCTTTTCCTCCGCCTTTAGGAAGTACTAAGAGATGATTGAATTTGGCACAGAGAGGCTGTGATTCCCCCCTCCCCTTTTCTGGCTACCAAGTCTCGATAATTCTTATTTCCTTTCCGGAAGCGTGTTCGGGAAAAGTGGTGTAAGTTAAGCAACTTCAACGATGCACTTCAAGCTCGATCGTCATACGGATAAGTAAAGGAATAAGTAAAATTTCCGGTGTTGGATCTGGTCAAATATTATAACCAGATGGGAACTTAATGTGTAATTTTTTTAAAAAATCCTTAATAAGCACTTTCATAAGATTAATTGATGCCTTTAATATTTTAGTGCCTACTGGAAAAGAATAATGATATATTTTAAGATCAAATACGCATTTTAAATTTGTTCTCTTGAATAAACTAAACTGAAAATTTACTTGTCACAGATATTATCCTCAAACATTTTAAATGATTAAATCAAACATTGAATTAAAATCTGATGAAATAAAGTTAAATAACTTCAATGACCTCAAGATAATTCGTCATACGGATAGGTAAAAGAAGAAATAAAACTTCCGATGTTGGATCTGGTCAAATATTATAACTTATTATGTAGTTTTTTTTAAATCTTATCTAAATATTTTTTTAAATTCTAACTTGATCCAGGATATCGTAAGTTACGTAATTATGATGATGTTCGTAAGTTACGTAATTATGATGATGGAAGTGTCACCACTTCTGTTGGTCAAATCATCCCTGGTTTCTCACTTAGCTTTGGAATGGGTAAGAGTGTAGGTTAGCTTTATGGAGGATTAACAGGGGAAACTAGTCCACATTTGTATCTCATTTCCCAGGAAACTACAAAAACCTGTCGAAGTCATAAGAGTTTGTTTTATTGTTAAGAAAATCTTTTTAGTTGATTTACGAATGTTAATATTTCAAACAAACAAATGAAAAGAAATGTGTAAAACTATAATATTGCACAGAAAAAACTAATTTTTCCAAAATTATCTATTAATTTTATCTATTGTTAAAAAAAGATAAACGTATTTAATCGAATCCAAAACAATAATTTGATTATATCTATTGTTATAAAAGTGAAAATTCATTTAATCGAATACAAAAAGATATAATTTTATAAGGATTCGACCTCTCATTTATCTAAACATTTTCTAGCATTTATATTTGCTTTAAAGAGAGGATCATTTCTAAAGCGCACTGATAGGCATTTATTACTAATATCTAATACCATTACTAATATCTACACTGATAGACACTGAAGCCGTTTGCATGGAAAGCAGTTATGGCATATTAATTAATGAAAAAGTATCAGTAATTTTAAGAATGTGCTGCTTCAAACTATGCTTTATATTATCCTGGAATTTTTACATGCTTGTCATTGTCATGTGGAAGATAAGAGCAAATGACCAGAAAGTGATCAGTAAATCTTAGCATTATTTTTTTTATTGAATTGAAATGAATATCGAATTCTCTTAATATAGCACACATTTCCATTGAAATAAACCACTTTCATTCTAATATGTTAATCTAGTATTAATTGGCTTTACTTCGTGCAAAAAGGCAATGTTATCATCTGTGTCACAGCAGGTGATTTTTCCAACTAAAGCTTATGAATTTTGGACGAAGTCATGCTGGAATAATCGTAATTAGACCTTTTCGATGAATAAATGAATCAGTTGTTTATGTTGTTGATGAATAAATAAGTTTACTTTCATGTCTTGGAGTTTTTTAAAATTTATTTTTACCCTTTATAAGAATCCTCATTTTCGGATACTTTTACTTAATTTCATTTATTTCATATCAGCATCGCTGAAATTTTGTAATCGATTTTTTCACAAATTCCCTGATGTGCTAGTGTTTTGAAAATTTGAGTCCTTGTGTGTTCTTGATCATAGCATGCAATTTAACTATTTTCAGAGTATAATTATCAGGGTATAATTAATTTAATTACAATTTTAATTGCATTCTCGTGATGCCAATTGGTAGTAACTTTGAGAAAAAAGTGAACTCATGATTCCATAGTGTTTATAATCCAAAATATTTCCACTCAAGATTTCGTAATAATTATAACAATGAATTATACATTAAAAAATAAATTAAATTAAAATTTTTATTTTTTTTAAAAAAAATTCTAATAAAAATGTGTTTTAAAAAAATAGATTTTATTCAAACTGGATCATTTTATATTTTAATTCCTAACAATTAAATTCCGAGGTAATTTTAAGGGTTAAGAGAAAAAGAAAATCCTAGCCTATTCCTTTTCATGATTACGTCCGGAAAATTATTTTTGATAAGAGAATATTATCAGTACATTTATTATATTTGCAAGTTTTGTTGCAAGAAAAAAAAACATACCACAACTGAAAAAATGATTAAGAGAATAAAAAAAAAAAACTGAATATTTTCTTTGAAATATGGCAGCAACGTCAAAAATTGCTAAAACGATAGAATTGAGGTTAAGAAATAAAGGAATTAAACGAAACTTTTAACTCATTCATTTTGCTTTTAATCATTAAATTTTCTATTCTTCCTCCTTTTTCCAGTAAAAAAGATTAATAAAATTCAAAATATTTAATTTTCTTAGCATTTAAGAATTCATTTCTTTATTTATTAATCTCTATAATGTTTCAAATATTAGAATATTTCTTAATATTTTTCGATGAATGTTTTATGATTTAAAAAATCTGTCATTAGCTTTGTTGCATAGATCTGAATTTTGTATAAATACTTCAGTTTTAAAATTTGTCTAATAACAAATGTTCTGTATCCTTTTTATATATTACCGAATAAATTTTGGATGTATAATAAAGACCTTATAATTTAAGATACGAACAATACTACAATATTTTGGAAAACGAATTTTCTTCTAATTGCAATGAGTAATTAAAATATTTTTCTACTTTACTTCCGTACTTAAAAATAACTTCATTAAATTAAAATAATCAAATCTACTCTATTACTAACAATTATGCAACCCTTAGATAGTAAAATATTCTATGATGTTATTGATAAGATCTCGTAAAATTCGTTCTCCATTTCCTCTTTGTTTTTGCGCTAATTGCTTAATTAGTTACTATTAATTAAATTAATTACTTTCTGAAATCGAGAAGCTAAATATTCATTTGATTTTTAAATAAGGAGTTATTTGGCGAAATTGATAGGATCTCAAAATATATTTCAATTGTAATATTTATCTAAAAGTTCCGAATTGAACCAGATGTGTTTAAAAGTAATTATATTAAAACTCATCCAATAAAACGATACATTTTGAGAGATTTATTATTATACTTAGTTTCTAAATTAATTCAATTAAGAGATCTTAATTGTTTGGGAATGTGCTTTTGCAGTGTCGGAGAATATCTTAATTAATTTTATTTGAGCAGAGTATATTAAGACTCCCGTCTTTATATTCAATAATTGTTAACACGGATAAGTGTGAAATACTTTACTTCATTTCAATTTTTAAAGCAAAATTTTTTGTTAATTTACATTTTAATAGGACAAGTTGTTTTATTTAAGGTATGCGATTACGTTCGGGAAGAATTTTTTGAAAAAAGTTCGAAAATAGTTATATTTTTGAATATTACCATGAAAAGATTGAAAAAACAATTATGAAACCAAAATATACCAGTTAAGTGTCAAAAGTGTTATAAAAATTGGAAAAAGATGGGTTTTTTTTCCTAAAAAAAGAGATATGATGCAAAATTCTTCTATTTCAGAGATTTGTCAAATGATTTATTTACAGTTTTGCAGATAGCTTAACAAATATATTATCTAGTTCTTGAACTCAAAAATAAGATGCATTTATGTCCATTCTTTAAATATTTCAATTCGACTCATAAATAACACAAAATTGCCAATTGTTTTCACATTCTAAAGCACTAAAACAACTATAAAATATTTCTAAATGAATAGGTTGCTTATTCTCTAGTTCAGGTAGTGCATAACATATTGAGAAATTATTACACCAAATTTGACCAAAAAATATTCATTAGATTTTTCTTTATGAGGTTTTCCCCAAAGAAAATTTTATCAAAGATTAGAATTTGATAAAATAGCATCTAAAGATGTAAAATAGCATTAAAAAGTATATAAATACAAATGTAAAAATCAGTGTAATTTCCTAAAAAAAGTTTAGAAACAGAATTCTAATGATTTTTTTAAAGAAACCTGTACAAAAATTAAAAATATTCAATTTTAAAAATTTTACAATTTCTCAGAAAATTGACTTTTCAACGTAGTCACATATCTTAAATACATTTCTTTTGGTTGCATAAAACGGCATAAAAGACTATCATAAACGAAATTCAATGTTTCGTATAAAGTTAATTGTTTTTAGCAGAACTATAGCAATTTACTGATAAATTATAGCTAAAATTAATAAAATCATATTTCAATCCTACAATCCTGGAAAATACTTTATTTTCTACTGAATTACGTGATTTCTGCGGGATAGTATGTTTATCCCTTGTTAATATAGTGTGTTGAATTGCATTATAGTAAAATATTCTTGCATATAAATAATATTTCCTTTTTTTTAAAAAGTGTTTGGGCCTGTATGCAAATGTTGCATTTGAATCGTGATTTTAAAATTCTGCAGTTGAAATATCTTGTCCAGTTTAAGTTTTCAAAAAAAGTCAAAGTTTTGAAAACAAAATCGTTCGCGTTTTATAATTTGAAACGACAAGAAAAATATCTGATATAAGCTATAAATAATTTATTTCAACAAAACTTTGTTTATATGAAGGGCAAAATCATCCTGAGGTGTTACAGAATTTTTAGTTTAGTGCTGAAAAAAGCTATTGTTTTTTGTTTGTTTTTTTTGCAAAGATGTGCAAAAATAATGAACCCGAAATATCAAGGTTTCTTGTTTAGAGTTAATAATTCAAGACCCCAAGTACATATTATTTATTAATAATTTAACACTCCATTAAGACAATGTATATTAATAATTCAAAGCGTCATTTAGTGTGCACGTGTCAGCAATTGAAAAATTACATTTTCTGACTTTTAGTAGGAGAGTAAGGGAAAAAATGTATTCATAGAGTCAAAACTTCTTTTTCTGCATTTTTTATAATTTATTTCGTAGCTACCTGAACATACATTACTATTAGTGACGACTCACTTAATAGTAAATTATCTTAAAAAGATCATATTTTGTATAATTAAAACTTTCAATTAAATGCAGCATTTAAAATATAAAAAGTGAATGAAAATTTATGAAAAATATCTTGAAATATTGACAGTGTCGTAATATCCTCACATTAAGTCAAGTTTTTTTCACTTGCATGCCTGATTTAAATTTCACTATAGGATCATTGGAGTAAACGTCATTCCAAGTTCCCTTCCACATTTGGAAATCTACTAGCATTTTCCTTTTTTTCATTCAAAAAAATTAGGGTTAAAAATTTAAAGCATTACCTTTAAAAATTTGATTACATTTAGGTACAGGATTTTAGATATTATGTGCTTTTATTTAATTTAACATGTTTCACTTTGGAAAGAAAAAGATGGAATTAAATAATCAATTTTTTGCTCACTTTTTGATGCACCAGAGGCTTGAAATTTTGTACATTTACGTATTCTATTTAAATATTTTCAGAATTTAATTAAAAATTTATCAAATAATTAAATTTTATTTTCCAACTAATGGCAAAGTAAATGAAACAGAATTTTAAAGTAATTGATTCCATGATGATGGTAGTGAATTCGGAAGAAAAGTATTTTAAGATTTCTTAAAATTTATAAAAAATAATTATGAATAAAAGTGCAATAATTAAAAAAGATAATCAAAATAAAACAAAATCCATGATGTTTCCAAATTTTTTTTCATCACATTTGTTTTTAATGCATTTTTATTATTACATAAACATATTTATTATATATTATACATGTTATTATATAAATAATAAATAACATTATTTATTAATATTATTTAATATTTATTATAATACAAATAATAAACTATATACATGCAATTATATATTATTGTATGCACACATTTATTATTTCTTTTAATATATGTTTTCATTTTTAATAAAAGATCCTATTTAGAATGGTACTTGTAACTTCTAGAAACTGATGAATTTTTAAAGTTAAGCGATTAAATTTGATAAACAACAATGAGAATCTGTTTAAAATTTTAAATATAAGAATACTTCTTAAGCGTAACAAAAAATAGTATGATTTATTAATTATTTTCTTCATTATCGATTTATCCGACATTTAACATATAAAACTACTAAAACCACAAAAAATTAATTGAATGTGATGGATTGAAATACTAATCTCTCAAACTAAGATTTTATTTAATCTCCTACTTAGTAGGTGTATCTTCTTTGGGAGAGTTATTATCATTTCAGTCCCTATAAGAACGTAAATGATACCTATGATTATGTGTGTTCCCTTATTTTTATTAAATTCTTTTTATAAGTCAGTTAATCTGTAATTTGGTTACAGATAAAAAGGAATTACTACTTTAAATACGAAAAATTCCGTATTTCGAGTGAAGCATGTGATAGTATGTGAGGAAATTAAACGAAAGATTTGCTTGTGTAAATTTTCTAATTTAATGTAAAAGAAGAAGAAATCAATAAATAGAAAAGAATTTGATAGCAGCTCTAGCTTTTACTTTATTTCATGCATTCCCTTCTTGAAACCATAATCTTTCCAATTCACGACTTCTCCTCAATTCAACTGCAAAAAAAATTCTTCTAGGATAGGAGACATCTAAACGCTAGCGGAATTCTTTTAGCCATTGATTTTCCTCGAGTAATTCGGCGCAATCGAAAGGAAAAATGAGTAGCAAACTTGCAAAAAAGGGGGAGGAAAGGAGGAAAAGGGGAGTGACTTGCATTTTTTGGGAAAAAAAATTCTGTTTATTTTGGCTTCTTCGAAAATGTATTTGAGGAAAGGGTAGGATTTAGAGAAAATCTTAGTTTAATCAAAATATGAAATGGATTTATTTATCGATTCCGTATTTTATAGATAAATCCCTCATTTCTCTTTGAATATTAAAATCAAAAACTTTCTGGGTCACTAAATATATTGAGAAACACATCAACTAATGAAAAAATAAATTTTACCTAATTTAGTAAAAACAATATTTCATTGCAAGAAGTAAAAAAAAAATTATATCTAATATCATTTTTAAACTCTAAAAATCTATAATTTTATGCGATTTTATTTAACCTTTTAAACTAAATTCTGAAACCGATTTTTAGCTCATTACCTTATACGCTGAAGTATTGAAATTTTCTTTATGTGAATATTCAATGTCAAAAACGCTATTTTATTTATTTTCAGAAATTAATAATGATATGACTGATTAATTTACATTAATTTTATTCCCAAATGAGCAGGGCCATCTAGATGTGAATTTGAAAGAGATTGATTTCAATATTCCGTAATTGTAATAATTAATTGTGAATTGTAATAATTAAGGCTTTGAAATGGAAAACAATTAAAATCACTAAACGTAATGTTTTTTTTAAAAAATATTATAAAAATATGTTTATAAAAATTATTAAAATGCCATACTGATTATTAACTTTAAAGCTACAAAAGTTTGCAAAAAATGTAAAAATTCTAAATAATTTTGCGACACATTTAATTAGCTTGTTCTAGATCGATTGGCATTCTATTTCAAATATTTACAAAGATTATATTCGGAAAAAAATTTGAAACTGCGTAAGATGACCAGAACTGTTTCCGAGTCGGAAACAATCAATACATTCAGTGAAATATTGTAATATTTTTTCATTATAAAAATTTAATAAAAAAATTAAAGTTAAAGCCATATTTTAATGTGGTGTTATATCTTCGATACAAATGCAATTTATTAAACCCATGAAATTTCTTCAAAACATAACCTTAGAACATCTGTAATGGATTATATGTTTTCGATACACTGCAATTGTTATTTGTTTAATTTCTAAAAGGAATTCAGGTTCAAGACATTGTCAATATACGTATGATTTTTGAAGAAATGATGTGCTAGAAGTCATTAGGGGAATAAAATGAACCTCTAAAGGATGGAATTGAAAACGTGATTCTTTGCATTCAATATCCTTCATTAATATCGACCGATACGGAATATCAGAAAATGAATCATCTTTCCATGATCAAATGTATATGCTTTTTAATAAATTCCCTGTGTCTAAAATTTCTTATTCGAAAAAATTGATACTAAGAATTAATTGGACTTTTCCTATCTCACACTGCGATTCGAAACAAAAATAAGGTCTTCCAATGAATAGCAAAGCTTAAAAGAAGTTCGGATTAATTTCTTTTAGCAAAAACTTTTTTCCTGTTCTCGGATATCAATTTCTCGATTCAAGTGAGGAATCGCATATGATGACTCGAGAAATGACGCAAATTGGTTGCAAGGCGCTCTGCAGAAAATGCGGGATAAGAAAAAATAAATCTTATCCATAAGAAGTACTCTTAATTACGAAATGGGACGGGGAAAAAAGTTATCGGAAGCATCCCCATATTAAGAAAGTCGCTACGTTTGCTCGGAAAAAAGAACTAGTTTAGCTCACATGCATTAAGATTTCTCTTTATGGAAACAATGATCGATTTCTTTTGGGCAACATTTCATAAAATAAATTGACGTACGGTTCAAAATAGCTTTCTTTTCCTTATAAGCTTAATAAAAGAATAAATGTGACTTTTAATAAAGATCTTTATTGAAAACTAGTATACATATTTTTCTATGACTTGCAAGTTGTGCTTTCTTCATAGCGTCATCTTAATTTTATTTTCAATATTCACAGAAAACAAAAATAGTCAATATGTGTTTTAATAGCACGATTAAATTAAGTTGATGTCGTTAAAGCAATTTTATATGGATTAATTATTAATTAAATCAAACTACGAATTTTGGGCTTTAACACTTTCGCTGCTATGACTCAAGTCTGTGATATGGATCATCTATTTTTCTGCTATCTCTTAACTCCTTGACCTACGAATTTACTTAATTTCCTAATTAGATGTCACATCTTATTTAGAATATTTATTATTATTTTAATTTCTATAATAATAAATGGGCATTTGAGATACTGAAGTATTTTAAGTGATTTTTACATTTTAAATCATTTCATACTTTCACCGAATTGCAGATTTAAGTTAAAAATTCAGTAATTCGATAAACGAGTCATACTCATTATTGTATGCGAAGGTGTTAACTATAGTAACGAGGTCATGAATTGCAGATTTAAGTTAAAAATTCAGTAATTCGATAAATGAGTCAGACTCGTTATTGTATGCGAGGTGTTAACTATAGTAACGAAGTCATGAATTGCAGACTTAAGTTAAAAATTCAGTAATTCGATAAACGAGTCAGACTCGTTATTGTATGCGAAGGTGTTAACTATAGTAACGAGAAGGTCATCTAATTAGACGATTTATACTGCGTAAATGGTTCAAATGATAACCAACGTGTTAAAAGTTTTAAAAATTACTAAAACATTCATGAGTAAAAATGAATAATCCAAAAATCATGCTTGAAATTTAAACATGCATTTTTAATACTACGGATCCATATATCCATAAAGAAACACTACATATATAGAATTCATCAATTTGAGGGCAATCAATTCCATGAGCGAAATTACAAAAAGAAATTACTATTATTATTTACAATTGTTCTTAATTATATGGATGGAATAATTTGAAGAGATACTCAAATATATTTAACTCTCATCTCTAAAATTTAAAATTTTTATATGATTTATGTCTGTTTCTTCGGAAACCCTTCATGCTGACCAGTAAAATAACTTCATGGTTAATCATAATAAACCATTTCTAAAATTATTTCTCGAGTATAAAGAAATCAAATGTCAAATAAAAATCGTAAACGAGTGTAGATATCTTGTAGTGAGAAAAAGCACAATTTCACTAACTCCTTACAATTTTTGATAATATATCAAATTGGTTTCTGCTATGCTAATTTTGAATTCAAAATGTATAAAAATAATATAATAAAAAATGATAGTAAATTTCAAAAAATGAGAGTAAAAAAAAAATATATAACAAATTTCAGAAAGCCCTCTTTAAAGATACTTCCTTATTAGAGTATTAAAAAGCTGAAGATTTTTTAATTTAATTTTTTTCTTAATTGATAACTGAATTTTATGTATTTTGTAAGCTTCAAAACAATTCCATCCCAATAGATGGCGACCAATTCATTCACCAATAGATGGCGACGACAATAGATGGCGTATGCATTCAAAACTTTATCTGAATAATCAATTTACTTATAACTAAGTTCTGAAAATATTTAAAAAGTGTTTGAGGATTTAGAAGTGTGCAGAATTTCTAAATTCTAACAAAAAAGTGAGTGAAAAATTGATACCCAAATTTCTTCTTTATAAATATAAACAGAATCAAGGTTAATGAAAAATGTCTAAAAAGTCTGGTTGTCTGAAACAAAATAGTAAACCTTAATTTTGTACATATAATTATTTATTTCCTATCAATGATTTTGTTCTTTTAATAGGAATATTTTTTTTATTTTCCTGATAAGATGTGTTTGCTTTCTACTGCAAGTTCTTCGACATTCGTTTCGTGTAGGATAACAACGGATCCCTTCTAAGAATCTCCTAATCCTAGGAAAAATTCTCAAATATTCAAAATATTCTCTCTGAAAAGAAATGTTTTAAGATTTCCGAAGAAGCGTTAAACTTCTTCGAAGAAAATCCGCTTTAATTCCTGGGATTTCAGGAAACTTGAAACAGAAAAAAGAAAATCATAACTTTTTCCTGTTTTTTTCTTAAAATGAAAGAAATTTAGAAAAAAAGGAAATATTTATTTTTTTATTTAGCATATTTTTAATCTTAAAAACTCGAATTATTTCTGATTTTAAGCTAAATATCCCCGTTTTCGCAGAATTGTTAGCATCGAGTCACATGTGCAATAAAGTTTACCTGAATTAGCTCCCAAAAACGTCTAAGAAACAAGCCCAGAACTTGCATTAATGCCGTAACTCTCAGAAATAATTTTTGCAGTTCTTGTAAACTGTGAGAAGGTCAAAAAATGCTTGAATTCCCTAGCCGAAAATTCTGTCTTCTTAAATATTCCATTTTATGTGACTAGGTAAATATCCCATTTCAAAACTTTTGCAAAGGGTGCTGGGGTCATATCTCTTTATTTTTATTTGCTCTACGAAGCAATAAAAATAGCACTTACGACTATTCTATTCTCTAAACTTCCAAACCGTTGCTAAGTAAAAATGAGATAAAATTTAATGTGTACCAGACTAAGATATCCAGTGGATCTTTAATGGACTAAAACCACATTTTCCTGATGGTACTTAAGATTTCACTTCTGACTTTCAAACCACAGTGAAATAAGAATGTTTATCTCACACATAAGACAAAATTTACTATGTACATATATGGCAGATCTATAACAGATTGAAGCCATATATGTCTGCTATGATTCCCATGCCCATCTCCTTCAAGAAAATGTTCTATTATTAAGATTCTGATGTAAGTTGTTTGGAATTCACTGGTTTCTAAAATTGTTTTACTATAAGCAGGCAGATGCGTGAAATAGATTCCTAAATCAATCCATCCTATTGAAAAATTGCTGGCATAAAATAGAAAATTTATGCAAATTTCACAGTATTAATAAATACATTTTCCCATCGTGAACCCAATATTCTCTGCAAACTTTCCAGCCTTATCAAAATAACAAAATTTAATTTACATTAGACCACGATATGTGACAAATTTTTAACAGACTGAAACCATCTCTTTCTGTTATGAATCTAATATTGCCTTCAAACTTTCCAACCTAGTCAAAATAATAAAATACAATTTACACTAAACCACAATATGTACATTTTTTTAACAGACTGAAATCACCTATTCCTGTTATGAATCCAATATTGTCTTCAAACTTTCCAGTCTAGTCAAAATAATAAAATACAATTTACACTAAACCACAATATGTACAATTTTTAACAGACTGAAATCAGCTATTCCTGTTATGAATCCAATATTGCCTTCAAACTTTCCAGTCTAGTCAAAATAAGAAAATTTCATTTAGATTAAACCAAGATATGTGACAAATATTAAACAGACTGAAACCACCTCTTCTTTTTATGAATTTTTATCTTTTCAGCCTAGTTAAAATAACTAAACGTATATTAAACCACGTTACATGACAAATTTTTAACAGAATTAAGACACCTCATCCTGTTATGAACCCCTCAAGGAATATTTTATTATTAACATTTCAATTTATATGGTTTAAAATTCAATAGTTTCGAAAATTGGTTTTCTATACGGTACCAATTGCATTAACTAGATTCCTATATCAACTAACCATATTGAAAAACTACTAGCATAAAATAAAACACTATTGCATTTTTCCTCCACAGCACTGATTACTGAAAAATATAAAAATATTAGTTTAAATAATAGCTCAAATTGGATCTAAACATGGGAGAACACTATTTCGATAAACTAGGTACAATAAATTATCACATTAAAAACACTATTCGGTTTTATAGTCAATTTAAACAAGAAATAAAATCTTCCTTTGATACAAAAATCAATACCCTATCAGTGCCGTGAAAAACCTCCTTCCTGATAAGCTTACTTTTAAATAAGCTTAGTCATGTCTTATCTCTCTCTCGCTCAAGAAATAAGACGCCCACAAAAGTCACGTCTTATTTCTTTACGCGTGAAAGGACCGCTAAACTAATGCCTTAGATTCACTCTCTAACTATAAAATTTCGCTTTTAAAGTACTTCTTTACTTTTAACGAGAAGTATTCCTTTTAAATTGATTTTTGCTTCATTGGTTTCTGTATACGAATGAAACTTGGAAACAAGGCTTAGCTCTTTTAGCCCTACAGACGTAAATACAGACTAAACAAAAATGTAAATATTCGGAGCCATAACCGCAGCGAAATTAAAATTCGCATGATTTGACACAACGAGGAATATATAGTTTCAAAAGTCTTTGCCCTCAAACAAAGCAAAGTTGTTTCCAAATAATTGCTGAAACATCTGAAAATTTTCTGGTTTCCAAAAATAATAATCATGTTTAAGAGGTATGAGAATATTAAATGTGTAATTCATTCTAGCGTCTTAAGCATCTCTTCATCTTTTATAACTATTCTTAATAGACATTTACTCAATGTAGTAAATTCACATGACAAATGATACTGCGGATGTCATATAACATCTAACTGTTACTAATATTTGACAAAACAGAGAATACACAGTTTCAAAAGTGGGTTTGCCCTCAAACAAAGCAATGTGGCTTCCAAATAATTGCTGAAACATCTGAAAAGTTGCTAGTTTCCAAAAACAATAATCATGTTTAAAAGATATGAGTATATTTAATGCTTAAATCATTCTAGCGTCTTCAAGAATCTCTTCATCTCTCATAACTATTAGTTATTAGTCATTTACTCAATGGAGTCAATTCACATGAGAAATGATACTGAGCATGCCATTAAACATCTGACCATTACTTATATTTGACAAAAAGGAGAATATGCAGTTTCAAAAGTGGGTTTACCCTCAAACAAAACAAAATGGCTTCAAAATAATTGCTGAAACATCTGAAAAATTGTCGGTTTCCAAAAACAATAATCATGTTTAAAAGATATGAGTATATTAAATGCAAAATTCGTTTTAGAGTCTTTAAGAATCTTTTCATCTGTTATAACTATTCGTTATTAGTCATTCACTCAATGAAGTCAGTTAACACGATAAATGATATTGCGTAGATTATCTAACATCTAGCTGTTCTTTATTTTAAACCGTGGTATAACGCATGTACTTTATTTCTCTAAAGAGATATGCATGGATTCCAAAATGCAAATGGTATGGGTGCTTGATGTGTGTCGCTCGTTTATGAATTGAATGGTTAAAATCATGCGTCTCTCTATCGGATATATTTTCTGTACCGAGAGTGTTAAAGATCTGACTAGTGATTCTAGTTTTCTAATTATTGCTTGTCTTTTATAGATAACTAGCCGCCTTTGGCGACCAGCCAGTTCGCCAATCTTAATGATCGTTAAAATTTTAATAATTAAATATTTTATGCAATTTCTACTTTAATAGCTTCTTCATCAAAATATTTTAAAACTTCAAATTTTGATTATCATATAATTCATTCATAATATTATAAAGGCCTTCAGTCATAACGTAATATGTATCTCTCTCATTTTCTGTTAGCACCAGTAGAATTTATGCTATAAATTAAAGTGGAAAGAATTAATCTTCAATTAATATAATAATATTTTTTACTGAAACAAAGCATTTTTTTAATAATCTGATTAGTGAAAATAGAGTCACTCAGCGTTTAAACTTTATGGGCACTAAAGAATATCTTTTTTAATTTATGTAATATCTCAAGAGTTTGTCAACAAAATTTTCTTAGATTCATTATGAGCAGATCGATTCATTAACAATGTTTAAATTTAAATGCATCAAACACTAAGAAAATAAAACGAATCGTTTAAAATAAACGGTTGAAAACAGGTTTTAAAAAAACTACTTAAAAAACAATGTACTTAAAACTATAAGCATATACAAAAAATATATAACTAACATAAATACAATTTACTTACAAAAGCATGCAACTAACCCAAAAATAATTTAAATCATCCATTGATAACGGTTGTCATGGCAACAATCAGAACAGAATGCGCATGTGTGAATTTTCTTCGCCAGTTACGTAACGCAAATACGTGATTTTTTTCTACGCCAGTTGGGGTAACGCTATGCGGATTAGAAATATTTAATTTCCTTTATTCTGTTTTATTTTAATTCAAAAGTGCTTCAGAATGAATCTGAAAGATCGATTAATTAACAATGTTTAATTTTAAATTCATCAAACATTAAGAAAATAAGCAGAATCGATTGAAATAATCCGCCGAAAAATTTTAACCCTAGCCTCATTACTGTTGGGAGAAAAAAAAACTGAAGCCTTTCTCATTTGGCGGTGGGGAAAAATGGAAGATTTTTTTGGCGGTAAAGTTAGTTTTTAATTAATAATTAAAACTCTAATTAAAAATTCGAAAAAAGGAACCCCAGGTGCACATTCCCAACCTCCAAGGTATACATGTACCAAATTTGGTAGCTGTATGTCAAATGACCTGGCCTGTAGAGCGCCAACACACACACACACACACATTGAGCTTTATTATAAGTATAGATAAATAGTAATATATACAATTTTTATTCTAAGATAAAAATACAGAGATTTTTAAAATGCATTAAGAACTTCAACAACATGCAATCTTAATTAGAAATGTAGTTCATGGATTAACTCACTTTTAAACTAGTTGAAGAAAGATTCCAAATGAGTCTTTTCGTTTATAAAGATTTTTAAACGAAAAAGAAATAGATTCTTATCATTTAAACCAAAGAATTTAAAGAAGCAATGTAAGAAGTGTAAGCTTCGATTTTGTATTCTTTCTGCATAATATTCAGTATTAATTGATGTATCTAGGAATAAGAAAAGGTAACCAAAATCCAATAAACGTTTTTCCGAAAGGAAAGTAATATTTAAGGATGGTCCCAAATCGAGTTAAGCATCATAGCAACACTTTGCCAGTTCGAAACGGAGGAGGGAGAGAGAAACTGCAGAATTGAACCTCCTAACAATTTTTTTATCAAGTTGGATAGACAGTCTTCCCCGGAGCAATTCAACAAACCAAAAAAAGACAGTCTATCAAGATTTACTTCGATAAACTTCCAGAAATCCTTGCCAAAAAAATCCCTCCTTTCACCCAATCCCCTATCGATGGAAATACAAAATCTTCTGCGCTGAGTTAAAAATACCGAGACAGAATGAATCAAAGCTTTTACTGGCCATGTTGACTATTGAACTGCTGATGCATTAACAAAGCAAGGAGTTTCTAAACATCAGATATTGCAAGTGAAGCAAGTGACTTTTTGTGAATCGAAAAGAATTCTCAAAAGATATTCAAGTGGAAGCGCGGATAAAAGGACAGAAAAGAAGAGTTGATGCCTTTGGCAACCGAATAATCACAGAGTGGATTTTAGATCTGTCTATCGAAAAGCATCTGTATTTTAACCTTCCAAAGTCGGGAAACGTTATTTTCTTCTATAATATAGTCACGCAGGCTACTTTTTAATCATAAATAGCCTATTTGCATCTATAAATGAAATAATCAGCACTCGAAGTCGTCAGTTATTACCAATCACAGAACAATAAAGCCCATCTTTGCTAGTTTCTGTCAGTAGATGAAAACAGCTAATCTAATTAGATAGTAGAAGTAGACTAATTAGATAGTAGATGTGAATCACAGGCCAATCACGCAGCTTCCTATGTGCTAACATGAGACGCAAAATATTAAAACATCGTTTAATGTATACGAATGTATAGAACAATACAAACGCTCGCAATGTGTTCGGAGAGAAGATTTATATCTTCTCCTAACTAATTAAATAAGCCCATCTCTGCTAGTTTCTGTCAGTAGATGAAAACAGCTATTCTAATTAGATAGTAGAAGTAGACTAATTAGTTAGTAGATGTGAATCACAGGCCAATCACGCAGCATCCGATGTGCTAAAATGAGAAGCAAAATATTAAAACATCGTTTAATGTATACGAATGACATCCGATGTCTAAAAGAAGATAAATAGGCATTATCTAACCAATTTTTGTAATATAAAAGAAAGAAAAAGTATTCTGCAGACATCTATTAGCATGTTCAATTTACATAAAATAGCACGCAAGACAAATTCTTTAGCATAACAATCTAGTCTTAATTTCTTTATAATATTACCAGACTTTCAACATTTTTTATTTCCTACCTTTTATTACACTAATAAAAATGTGTTTAACTATTTTCATATAATATTTCCTGCATTTCAGTCTTTACTGTATTTCATAATCCATGACGTTTTAAAAATTTATATTTCTCAAATTGAATTCAAGATGGCGCCACCTTTGTTTCCTTCATTTTTAGCTAAATTAATATGTCAATTTATAATTAAGAGTTCTAAAAACATTAAAGTGTTCTACTCTAATCCGAATCCAATGACTGTGGAAAATTTTAGAATTCTAATACTCGAGTATAAAAATAAAAAAAATGATAAACATGAAGTACGAGAAGTCAGTAATAGTGTTTAATAAAAAATGCACTTTCAAGCATTATTTTTTTCGTTCATGAATTTTAGACTTATGCCACTATGTTTCTCAGACGATATTTAGTTGAGAATAAATTCCATGAAGAGATTACCGTAGATGAATACTATAATATTCTGTTTGCTGCAAACGAATTGAAATTCCTCTTTGCAATCATATTATTGCCATGTATTAAACTAACCTAACTTAGATTTACGAAAATTCAGATTGCGAGACTCTTCATTAATCAAATATTTAAAATTACTTCGAGATAACTTGCAATTCTGAATAAATTCGTTGAATTCTTACACAAGTTCTAGTTCAAATTTTTAGCCTTTGATCTTCCTAAAAGTACTGTTCTACATTTTAATATACCAAACGATTTCATTTCTTTGAAAAACTATAAAATACTTTAAAATGCATGCAATCTAATAACATTTTCATAGTCTAAGTTATAAATGTGCTTTATCTTTTTGTGGAAAAGCTAAACTTCAATTTTTGAAAATAATACATGGATCTACAAAAATTTTAAACTTAAAAATTAAATAGTAACATTTTAAAATATTAATTTAATTTGAATAATTTAATTTTGATTATAGTGGAAATTGAATCAATTATTTTTTTCTTTTATATTGATAATCAAATTACTTCTATAAATCGCATATGAATGTATTTTGAGTTATGCTCTTATAAAATTACTTTGTTATGGACACGTTTTAAAAATATAAACAAATATTTTACAAGTTTTAAAATTTTTTGAGCTGATAAACGTTACTGAAATTTATTCTTCAGTTTTTGTTTGCTATCAATTTCGTCAATATCTATTAAAAGAAACATCGTCATTTTATAAACGAAACAAAATGTTAAAACATTTACCAGATGTACGAAATTGCCCTTTTTTTTCTCTAACACATTTCCTATACAGAATAAAGCTTAGAAATTTCCTTAAATGTCTGACTTATCGTAGGAAATTTAACAAAAGAGAAAATTCTTCTTTTAAATAATCATTGTAGCCTGAATTACCATTTTAACTGACTTTAGCTGCCATCTGACGCACATTGGGTAAAAATCAAGCAAAAGTTGGCAAGACTTCAAAAAATTATAATTCCCAGTGCTAATTCTTTTTTTTATGAGACGCAGTAGTTAATGTCTGCTTGTTCTGGATCAATATATGAAGCAGGAATTGGTTGACTAAGAACGTTATTTGAGCTGAAATAATTGTAAATGAAGCAGTGTGATTTAAAATGTAGAATAATCAAGATTTAAATTTATTATTTCATCTTAGTATAAATCAATTAAAAGAAAAATATGGTAAAATAAAACTTACCCGATCCTATAAGTCAAATTAAATAAAATATTGTCGAGCATTTAATATTTTTAAACAAAAGCAATCACAATCTTTTTAAGCTTAAACTTGAAGCTTTGATTATGATTTAGACAAATCATACAATCATATATCTTTATTACAATAACACTCAAAATCTATGCAAGGTTTTGAAAATGAGAAAAATAAATTAATAGAAATGTGTCTAGCAAGTCTAGCTAGCAAAGTTTATAAGTCAAATTAAATAAAATATTGTTGAGCATCTAATATTTTTAAACAAAAGAAATCACAATCTTTTTAAGCTTAAACTTGAAGCTTTGATTATGATTTAGGCAAATCATACAATCTTATATCTTTATTACAATAACACTCAAAATCTATGCAAGGTTTTGAAAATGAGAAAAATAAATGAATAGAAATGTGTCTAGCAAAGAAAAGCCTCTGAAGAAAATTATTTTCTGAAGTTACTATCTCATATGTGGTGTTTAAATTTAAATTGTAAAATCTGACACTTTTTAAAAAATATTTTATCATTAAAAAATTATTTTACATTTTTTTTTTCTTTCTATACTGCATTTCATTTTTATTTCTTCTATTAAAGGGGTCGGTGGACTCTATGAGGCAATTTTGTGAATTATTCATTTAGGGTTATGAATTTTTTTTATGAATGTTCATTTAAATATAAATGTGTCAATTAAAAAAAATTAAAAAAATATTTTATTTTTGAAAAAATTTAAAGTGATATAATTTTTAAAAATTTCAAAAGGTTCCAGACGATTAAATTTTTAATTTTTTCTATTATTTTCTCCTTATTGTTCATTATATATTTATATGAAATAAAACTGTGTATTATTTTGTAATTCAAATTAGATAATAATTTTTTTAAAACATTTTTATGTCCACTTACTGAATTTTCATAAAAATTTTGTTTCTCTGGACTAAAATTTATTTTTAACTATCTAAAACAAACTCTTTATGTAAAATGCATACCCATTTTTCTTTTAAAGTTTAACCGAAATATTTATATCAATTCTGTTCAATTTCTTCAAAAATTAAGACACCTGCAAAACTTTATTTAAATCTAAGTACGATATCATTTTAAGAAAAGTAGTTAAAAAGCACTTTAATTTCTCTACGCAGATCAAATATTCATTTTATTGAACGATGCATTTTATAATACTATTTTTGTCATATGTAAATATATATTTTGTTAATGAAACGATAAAAATAAATTTTTGTGATTTCGTCCATTTTTACTCCACTGTCGCCTTAAAAAGATTTGCTTAGAAAAAAATATTTGTCAAATTTGCTAGATTAAGCATTTTTAAACGTTACAAATATAACAATACAACAATGGATTGGACACTAATAAATGCATTATTCAAATATATTGTTACGAAATTTCCGGGGTTCGTTTGGATAGTGGGAATTATATGGTGTGGAGAACACTCAATCAGCAGGCGGCAGTAGAAAATAAAACAACGACGTTTATTTACACGAAGATACACAGGACAACACAAAGACGACAACTATATACAGCACACAATTATCTTCAGCCGAGGCGTGCAGACAACAGCACACAACAGACTCTAATGCAGACCGTAGCGAACAACTTAATTCAGCACTCACTTGACTCCGTCGCTGCTCCGCTATTCTCTGGAAGGCCAGTTCTTACTGTCGATTCCGACTACTCTTCGTCTCCACTGGTCCACGACTCAATTCACCACTGGTTCACCACTACGACGACTCTACTGGTCCACGACCACTCTTCTCTGTCGCTTCCGACTACTCAATTCACCATTGGTTCACCACTCGACTCACCACTGCCCGGCAGATGCGGGTGCTTCCTTTTATAGGTCTAAGTAGGCGGGGCTAGAAGCCTCTCAACCAATCAGGAACGTTCGAGGCGTATCTCCGTTCCTACTGGACGGATCAGGAAAATTCTCGATGTTTCGGGTACAATCTATTTTGGCGCCAACGTCGCCAAATTCGTCGCCAAGTTTGTTGCCAAGCTCTGGGACCTCCTATGGAACCCACTATGCTGGGAAGCCGCATCACAGATTCGTAACAATATGATTAAGATTAAAGACACTGTGCTGATAGAGTTCCTCCTCGTGCATTGTTAGATAATTTTATAAAAATCTTGATTATAATTTCCTCAAAATCTATTAATATCTATGGAGTGGCGTGGTAGTATTGAGAAAGGAGTGCTATCTCGGGTGTCATTCTCGTGATCTAATCACCATTTAGAATTTCTAACATCTCATTATATTCCAAACTAGCTCTTTTATTTCTTCAAAATGGGAATTTCAAATTTCATGCAACTAAACTAAACCGAGACATCAAATCTCTAATTTAAAGGGGGCAATAAATTTATTAATTAATTTTACGATTAAGATTAAAGACACTGCACTTATAGATTTCGTCCTCGTGCTATGTTAGGAAGTTTTAATAAATCCTAATTATAATTACCTCAAAATCTAATCATACCTCTGGAGTGGCGTGGTAGTATTGAAAGGGGAGTGCCTTCTCGGGTGTTATTTTCGTCATCTAATCATCATCTAGAATTGCAAACATCTAATTATATGCCAAAATAACCCTTATATTTGTTCAAAATGTTCATTTCATGCAACTAAACTAAACCGAGACATCAAATCTCTAATTTAAAGAGGTCAAAACGGACAATTTATACGCACTAATGAATGTTGTTTGGAAACGTACATAATTTATAAGCAATTTGCTGCGCCAGCGGGGAAACCAGAGAATGGCATTTTCCTGTCTGCAAATGATTCTGAGCGAAATAAGCATAGAAATGGTGGTATATTCTAAGCAATTGAAATGCAAATATCCGTGAGCATAGAATGTTTTCATATATGTGCTAACGAAAAATTATATGTATCCGTTATGATAAATCTGAAAATACAGAGGGATTAATAACAATTTGTAGCAGAATTAAAAGTCATGTTTGCATCAAAATTTCTTGTAATGAAACGTAACACAAAGCTTGCATATAATCATGAAAACATGGTAATTTTGTTTCATCACGAAACTTAAGAATCTTAGGGATTTTGATTGAGTCACAGAATTATCTTCTTCGCATTATATGGGAAAAAGTAATGTGCTTAAATAATTTTATTTAACTTAAAATATTATTTTTCAATGTTTTTAATCTACTTAGAATGGTTTTTATAACTTATGGAAAGTAGATTATGCTTTAATGAAATCAATTTTAAATACTTTTATTTTACTTCACTTTATGTCTATAATAATGGAATTTTGGAAATAATTTTATATTGAGTACTTGATGTGAAGAATTTTCAAACAATACAGATTGTGTGTTCTTCTTTATAATAATAAAATATTTTGTTATTTTGAAGACTTAATTATTGATTAATCAATTAATTCAATTATATTGTTTCTGTATATGCATGGCGCCATCTGGTAGTGAATTTGAGAAAAAAAAATCAATATCAAGATTCTATAATATTTATATCAGTCAGTTATAAATTAAATCCTAAAGAGTAGAAAATTTTAAAAACATCCTTTTTTATACACTAAAAAATGAATGTTTAAAACAAAACTTTTATTAAATTTATATATAAACCATCTAAAAAAGGAGAAAGGTAATCTCGCAATGTTTGGCTTTTCGATATATCGTAACTTTATAGTCATTTTTATGAATGTAATACTAAAAATGTTCTTGTAATACATAGTATTACAAAAATTTTATGAATGTAATATTTTATGTAATACAAGCATTCGACATAAAAATATATATTTTCTCATGTGATTCTTGCTTTTGTGTTTCCTACTGTTCCCTTCATATGTTATACATTTAGTCATGTAGAATTATGTAGTAAATTTATGATGCCATATAAATAAATGTCCTAAAATATTTATGATATTTATAAGTATTATTATGAAAATGTTGTATTGAGAATTTTATAATGAAATCTATCACTAACAGCAAATATATGTTTCGTCTCAAATGTTATATTCCCTAAGTTTAGATGCGATTTTTTTTCCTAAAATTATTTTCTAACAAATATGTTCAATAACAAAGTATTTCTGCCGTTCTGTCCGTGTATGTATAGATTATTTCAATTTTAATTAAAATGATGATGGTACTGATTCAGTACTATAATGAAAGATAATGCACATTTCATTGCGGGTTATAACGATTACACAGTGCCATCGTCTTAGTACAATGTATTTTACAAAACTGCTGTAGTTTTCAATACAATCAGAGGGGAAAATAGCAAAATGTCTTGACTCAATTTAGATTCACACTGCGAACTGTAACCATGAACTGAATTTCATTTTAGACTTTTGTGACATTTTTACAAATTGTGTCTGCATCTCTATATGTGTGAACCATTTTATTTATATTGGACTGTTATTTGCAAGAAATCTTTGAACAAACTTAGTCATTTCTTCTGTCAGCTGTTCCAGTTTTTTATCGCTGTTTCTTGTATTGCAAATTACTGAATTTTTAAATATTCTTTATAGTATGACATAAAGAATGTCATTAATGAATCAAACTGAACTCAGAAGTAATCTCTGTCAAATATAATATATATCTTATAAATATTTTAAAATGCATATTGCTTCATAAAATATTTTTGGTTCCAAAAGCATTGCTTAGTTTTTCTGCTTCTTTAACTTGAAAAAAAAATATATGCACATGATTTCACAACAGTAAACCCAATTACAAAGTCTTAGTAATTGGGTTTACATTCTTAAGAAAATAACCTTCTAATCATAAATTCATTTAAATACATTTAGATTATCTTAAAATAATTGATTTAAATTATTTTAAAAACATTAATTACATAATTTTTTTTGGAAAAAGATTAATAATTATTCGATATCTAGCATATTAAAAATTAACTACTAACTAAACTACTACTTAACTAAAAGTGAATTTTTTGTAAGCTTAAAAATAATTTACAGAAGGAGCATACGTTTATTATTTCATAAAATAAAGCTTTCATTGAAAAAATTCTGTTCCTTTTTAATATTTGAATGAAAATATTTTTAATTCTATAGAGGAAGAATTTTTCAAAATTTTCCATTTTTAAATACATTTAATTCACGCGATTTGTTTCATGTTTGTGAATTAAAAATATAAATTTTAATTTATTATAATATTTATTATATAAATATTATCATATTCTTGTAATTTTATATAATATTTATTTATAGAATTTATAATCAATTTTTTGAAATTTTGTACACTTGCGTACACTTGTTGGCAATATTATATTTTAATATTTTCAAAATTTCATTATCAATTAATCATTAATTAAATTAAATTTCTATTCATACACATGGTGCCATCTGGCCGTGATTTTAATAAAGAATAGATAGCAATAAGTAAAAAAAAAGAAGCTATAACAAAAAATTGCATTAATAAAAGCGTATTTTTAATTAAATATATCCATAAAGTTGATTAATTTTTTAATAACTAATCGTCTCTTTCTTCTCTAATCTTTCTTTATTAATTTGTAATTAAATTTATTACTATAGAGAATGAAGGTTGTTTTTTGAAAACTGATAAATTCTCTTCATCAAAAAACATTATTAATAATTATGCTGTTGAAGTTTCAAAAATTGCTATTTCTCCCATCGATACTTAATTCCATTATTTATTTTCTAAATAAGGCCAACTACAATTACTCTAGACTGAATAATTAGATAGTGCAGGAAGCGTTCATTAATTTTTCAAAATAGAATAGTTGAAGAAAAGGTGATTAACAATCAGTTTAATAAATAATTATTGCCTGAATTGCAAAACTCATATCTCTTTTTTTATTTAAAATTGCTGAAATTCCATGAAAACAGCCGAGAAATATTTTCACGTCAAATGTGCAAAGCGATGCATTTTTCTTTCCAAAAACAAAAATCTTTTCTGTGCGTTTCATTTTCGATAGAGATAAAATTAAATATTCATTTATTGCTTCTATAATTTTCTGTTGTCTTACTTTTAAAATATTTTAGCTTATTTGCTACAATTACATTAATAAGCGAATATGCAAATGAAATGTAGACAAATTTTATTTTTTCTCAATATATTTATTTAAGTAGCTCATAATGTCCGCCTTCCATTTTTCTTTCTGCACTATCAGGATCATTAGGCTGGAAATTTTTTTTTTCAATGAAAAATTATTTTTGGATCTATGCCCAAAATTGGTGTAAAGGTTTTCTGTATTATAACGATAATAAATGGACTAGTTGACGAGAAAATTAGATTACTCCGATTTCGCGAACGATCGATGGAACTGCGATACTGAAACAAACCTCTTCTGACGCTGATAACGGAAAAACCTCAAAGATTCACCAAATTTCAAGCCACGTAAACGAAAACTGTAAGTAACAAAATTTTATTACTTAATTTCAAATATCAAAATATGTATAAAAAATATGAAATTAGACGTTATATTAGACATTGCACTAGAAAATATTAATTTAACATTTTCAGTTTCACGAGAATATACCTTTTAAAATATTTCTAACTTAACAGTGATTTCATACAATTTATAAACCCTCTCTTCTTTAACCACGAGTAATGAAAATTTATATAAAGCATATTTTTAAAATCATGAAATGGCTTTAAGAATATAGTCAACAAAGTTGCTGTCTTTTGTAAATAGAGTTATCGTTCATATATTTACTCATTTTTTATGAGGCTTGAAACATTGTTGCTTATTTGTCTTCTTCAGTATCTTAATATTTTTCAGGATTTAAAAAAATCGATTAACTATAGTTTAATTTTGAGTTCATATGCATGGCGCCATCTGGTAACAAACTTGAGAAAAATTAATTGCAAAATTCAATGATAATTATAGAAATTAATTATAAAATACCTTTAAAAAATAAATAATATTTTTGAAAAAAATATATATTTTTTTAAATTAGAAAATATTCTTAATTAAACATTTAGAAGTCAATGCAAAATTCGTAAACAGACGATGTGTAGAAAATAATACGGTAAAGAAGTTAAACAAAAATGGATATTATGAGAAACAATTTTTTAATTATTTATTAGAAATTAAAATATATTATGACTGTGACGAAAATTCTAGTTTAGTTTGAAAATTTACATCAGCGCCTATCATTTTTTCGATTTTTACTTTGACCTTTAAATTTAGATGAAAGAAATATTCTCTGCTTTTAGCATAGTAAGAAAAGCCTATTTTTGAAAAAAGCTGTCATTTTCAAAGTTGAACATTGAGATAATAAGTGTATAAAACTTCAAAACAATCAAACAAAAATCTATTCCCGTATTCCCTCTTTGATAATAAAGCTAGCATTCACATTTGAAACTGATATAATAAAGTAAATGGAAATCAGAAAAAGTTTTCATTGTGATTAGATGACATATAGATTAATTTCTAAAATGAAATGAAATGTTTTTGGATGCAAGGATACAGTATCATTACTGTCCCATATGTATAGAAAACCATTTTTACTGGTGCATTATCTGCGTCATTCGTCGGAAATATTCAACATTTAATTTTCACACTAAAGTTTTTCTTTTATGAAGAAAATAATAAAAATAGATGCTTATTATTCGCCAGAAATGTTCAACACTTAATGTTCACACTAAAGTTTTCTTTCATGAAGAAAATAATGAAAATAAATCTATGCTATTCGTCAAAAATTTTCAACACTTAATGTTCGCACTAAAGTTTTCATGAAGAAAATAATAATAAGTTTGAAAACAACCGGAATTCTAGATAGAAAATAATAATTTTAAATCTATAGTAAAAGCATTATTGAATTTATATTTTTAATCAGAAGTGTAATATTGTGTTTTCCTTGGAAATTTCAATTTTCAGTGGAATGCTTGAAAAATATCATACATTTTTGCAAACAGCTTCTGTACTTAAAATAAAGATACAATTCAGGAAAATCTCTCTATGGAACACCTCAAAGTTTCAGGTGGATGAACAATGAATAAAAAAATGATTAAAGTCACATTTATAACAGCTGTCACTTTTAAAGATAAAACGGTTTTCAATTCTTCTTTCATAAAACAAAGAAAATTCTGCATGAACGCAAAACTTTTCGCAAGCCAGCTAGGAAAACACTATGTTCTCGCGGAGACTAGGAATTTTATAACTTTCCTTAAATTTCGCTACGGCCTGTTTAAATGTGCCAAATATATGGTTGGTTCTATTTGAAAATAATAGACGTTTAGGAACTGCTTTACGTTTACTTATACAGTTTCGATTCAAATATAAATTCAATCTTTTTCTGATATATATTTATAAATGAACTGATAACATCCTTAAAATGTTTAACGTCACATAAACTTATCGGAGTATTCTCCCCACTACTTTCTTGTATACTTATACAATACAGTGCATTCTGTGCTTCGTTGTATAATAGGAAACAAAATGAGTATGCATTTTGGGCATTTTCCATTTAAACTATTATCATCCAAAATTAAATATAAACTTACAGTTGTGATTATAAGACCACACACACCAAATTGGATCAATCTTAAGTTTTCAGCTTTTGAGATATTACGTTCATATGCAAACAAATAGATAGATCAACCAGATGATCAACCTGTGTATGGATTTCATCTAAAATTCCATGCAGAATTTTAGTAAGAAACATCCATTACTCTATTTTATCATTTTAGCTGTCTTCATTTTTCTCTTATCGTTCCCAATTGCTACAGGATGAATTGACAGACAGACAGATATTTATTCTGTCGTTTCATATTCAACGTCTCACAATTATTATGACAAAATAGATCCACAAGAAAAAAGTATTGACTGATGGTAACAGCAGAAGTGAAATATTGATTAATTACTTTGTATTTAAAGAAAGTATTTACTAAAGACAAATGTGCTTAACCCCTGGTGTTTATATTTTTGCTGAAGAAAGATTTCAAATCGGCATAAAAAAATTTTGAATTCACATTTCATGGTAGAGTATAATTTTTAGATTAATAAAAAGGTCATGCCCGATTTTCACTAATGGCGTCGGAGGAAAAGGCCGATGCTTTCTTTGGATGCGTTTCGTGCAATTGAAAGCTAAAAATATCCCGATTTTTGAGACATTTTTCGACATTCGACGAGATTTTCGACAATTTTTTAAAAGTGGACAGTTAAAAAGTTCATTTCTGATAGTTAATGTTTTATGACAAAAATATTTCGGCTGTTTATTTAGATCATTTACCCGCTCAGCAGATCACAAAAAGTTGGTTTTGCAGATATCAGAATTTTGGTTTTACACTGGAAGTTCAATCAAGATCGGGACAGCCTTCCAACGCTAATAACATATTTTGAGAACTTTAGCGGAAGGAATCCCTAGAATAACAACTGCAGAAATTGGGGAGAAACCAAACATTGATAATTCGACCACGTTTCATCATTTGATAAAAAACCTAGAAACGTTTACAAACTCGATACTTAGGTTTCACATCTCTCTTTCTTCCGGCACATAACAGTAAGGATACTTTTTTAGATGATGTGGTAACAGGTGATGAGAAGTAGATTTGTATAACAATGCTCAGCTCAAAAAAACAAGGGGAAAAAATGGAGTGAAAGTGCAGAACCTGTCGCTAAAGCTGGCTCCATCCTTCAAAATTGTTGTTGTGTTCGGATACCATCGGAATAATTCATTTCAAGAGGTTCCATTGTGAAGAAAGATCATGTCAGACGAGTAGTGTGAATAACTAAGAAGACTCGATGCAATTATTTGAGAAAAACGTGTTGTCCTGGCAAATAGGAAAGATGTAGCCTTCCTCCACTACAGTACCAAACAGTTGAGAAAACTACTAGAGTTTAAGTGGGAAATTCTTTTTAACCCAATCTTGATCAATCTGATCTGGTCTTCCTACTGGTGCTGTGTGGAAGTTTGGGGGGAGGGCAGCTCAAGTGTCGTCCTCGTCATCTGACCGCGGTTCAAAATTACGAGGTCCCTCTCAAAATAACCCTAGTGTTGCTTTAAAACAGGACGTTAATACAACTAACTAAACTGATTATCACCTGTTTAAAGTACATTTTAAATGGCAAAACTTTAAATCCGATGAAGATACATATAAGCATCTCGCGACTTTTTCTCAAGGAAAGCCGAAGATCATTCTCCAAAAATGGAATTGGCTAGCTTGTAGATAGATGGTAAACTATTATACAGATTAATGAAAATTTATTTTAGATTAATAAAGCTATATTGTCTTCATTGTATACATTGTATATATTGTATTGTATAACATTCGCTTATTTGAAAATTATCAGCAAATCTGGGACGAAACTTTGCGATCATCTCATTTTATACAGTGATCTTTAAAATATTCATGTTATGAGATATGAGTATTGAAATCAACTACATAAAGATTTTTTTAATTAAAAATTTGAAAAATATGGACACTTTAGTAGAGCTAAACTAGAGAGAGAGGGGTGGGGGGAGACTGATAACCACTGGATGTGTCCGCTTTTATACAAAACCAGTAGTTAAATTTTAACCCGCTACAGGTATCTACATAGTGTCAATTGTAAAATGCTTTAAATAACAGGAAGAACTTATTTTATTGTTTGAGTAAATAAATATAATTCTGAAAAAAATCATGAATTCTAACTATTAATGTGGAACCTCGGTCCTATCGGTCGTATTTAATAATAGCAAGAAAACATACGATAAAAAAAAATCTCATACTTTTTTTAACTGCAGTTGTCCGAGTTATAACTGTTTAACGGATATATATTTATATTAAGGAACAATTATAAAAAAGGGCGTAATGGTGTATAATTTAAGTACAAATGATCCCTTAATATCTTGCCTCAAAGTTTTCTTTAAAAATTCGTATAAAATAGAGATTTTCTATGTTTCATAAGTCGATTAGTTGCAATAATACAATGAATTTTGTTTTGTGTTAAATGTTACAGTGACAAGAATATTTTACTAAATATGAATGATAGGACCTGGCGGCTGTATAAAGAGATAGATTTCACAACCTTTTGTGAAATATACGTATTGACACAAACAATATAAAATATAATTATTTCCGTCATATAAAGCATTTTTTTGATTTCGAACTATATGTATATCTCTGACAGTTTTCAAATTCACTATTGAGCCGTGATGAGACTAACATAGTGTATATCAAATAGAAAGGGGGAATTTCCCTTTGATAAAATGCAGTAGCAATGAGAATTTTTAATTCAGTTTTTGAAAGGGCCCCGTGGTAATGTATGAAGCAAGTGACTGATCTGACATAGTCACAATTTTTTTGAAAAGATTAGCAAAGGCAGTTTTTTAAACACTTTTATTTGCTATATAAAAAGAAGAAACTATATTTCATTTATTTTATTTTTTATGTTAATGTTTATCTGCCTTTCAGTTATTAAAATTAATCATTATAAATATTAAAGAAACTTAAAAATAATTTTTCTTCAATCCACTTCAGTAAATAAATATTAATATAATGTATTTTCATCAAGAATTTCAAGTCTCTGAAACATCAGATTACAAAATTCAATCTTTACGAAAACGAAACAAGTCAAGTTAAATAAAAGTGTTATAAAAATGATTTGAATTGGGTATAATGTAAACATTCAGCAGCCCGGTAGGGGATATGATTGATTTGAAATCGTTATAATAAAAAAATTCTGAATCAGGTGTAATTTAAATATTCAAAAACGCGGTGAGCAAAGATCTATCACATATGTATTACAAGATAAACAGCTTTTTCAATGTTTCTTTAACCCCCATACGCAAACATAAATCTTCATGCCTATAACTAAATGGCCTAAAAACCTCACCTCATCTACATATCGGATAAGATTACTTACAACATCAATTTATCAAAACCTTTCGGGTTTGGATTACGTGAGAAATTGAGTCATTTATTGGTAAAATGCCAAACTACTTTCATTCCGCGATGTTTGCTTCAAAGAATTTTGAAATGAGAGAGACAAATGATAGTGCGATTTCAGGTAAAAATCAGTTTGCAATTTTCTTAGATTAATATACCATGTATTTATTTTTCTGTCGCCATAAAGCTGTTAAATTGCGACTGGTTTTAGATTACTATATTTATTCCGATCATTGAAAAACTGGTATTTTATCCAATTTAACATCATAGTAAAGATAAAAAAAATTTATAATTATTTGGGTTTATACCTTCTTTTTGATAAAATAAAAAGATTATATCTAAATTTCTCCTCAGTTTGGATTAACTTGATCTTTACAATAGGTTTAATGACTTTTTTTTTTCTATCGTAATTCTTATTTTAATGAGAAATTAACTTCGAAAACAGATTGATTTAACTCTACCTATTTTGCGACAACAAACGCAAATTGGCTTAAAACGTTGAATAAGCATCTCAATCTAATCCATTTATTTACGTTAATTGGATGAATCAGACTACGATACGTCTGATTTATCCAATTACCTTATGCTTGGTACAGAAAGCTGCACATAATTGATTAAAAAATGGCATGAATATCTTAAAGCAATTTAGGTATTTTTTAAGTCTTAAAATTAAATTTCTGGTAAAGAGGATGCCATATATCAACAGTTCAATCAAAATGACGTATGTCAAATTTTCTAAACTTTTTTACTGGTGCAAAACACTTGTATAGATAAGCCACATTAACCATCAAAATGTTGGATGTAATGTGTTATTGCTTTAAGTTGTGACATTTCTGCTTTTTGGTTCCAGCTGTTGTATCAAAAGGTAGGATATCTTTTTGTGTGTGTGTTTTTTTAAATACAACATTTTAATATAGTAGAGATTGTATTTTATAAAGATAAAAAACAGGTTAAAGTAATGAAAAACGGAAAGGTAGACATTTCGTACATAAAAGTAGTCTTGTAATTTTAGTACTGGCTTTAAATTTAAATTTCTGGAACTGAAAATGTCCTCCGTTAAGAAGGTGAATGATTTTAATTAAAAAAATGAGACATTTTTATCAATGTAGTAAGAAATGGCCTTTTTTTATCTCAATAATTTTCTACTTTGGAGTCTTGAATTAATTAATTAATTTAAAAAAAAAAGAATTTTGAAATCAGTTTTCCTTTTTTCCCAAATTAACTACCAAATGGCTGCACATGCATGAAATCAGTATCGATTAACTCATAATTAAACTCTTAAAATATTAAAGCAGTGCGTTGTTAAAAAGAATGCATTAGCAGAAAATAGACTGGCTTCCGACCCTCGTAAATTGGGGGGAGGGGATACTCTTCAGAATAATTACGAAATTAGAATTCTAGGCCATCAACTCCTTTATATCAACGATCAAAAACGTACCCAGGGCAGTATGTGTGGCGTAAAACTGAACAATCTC
Source organism: Argiope bruennichi (assembly GCF_947563725.1). Classification (NCBI taxonomy): domain Eukaryota; kingdom Metazoa; phylum Arthropoda; class Arachnida; order Araneae; family Araneidae; genus Argiope; species Argiope bruennichi. Next base: position 21,833,961 of record NC_079163.1, read on the forward strand.
ATTTCGAGCACTATAATTTCTTTTCTCGATACCTCACAATGGCTCTTCTCCATTGTTAAGCATTCCTATCCATTTCGGAAGTTTTGCCGTAAGGAAGATCATTAAGATATAATGCTCCATTCATATGAAGATGTGACTGATGATCCTTTTTAATTGTTCTAATTCATCTTGTTCCGTCCAGTATCTTTAAGTAATGATAAAATCGCAAAGAAAAGGGAATCTCTTAGAAAGGTTTTCACGAGCTCAATTAAACTTTATGAAACAAGAGTTTGGTCGAAGCGATGAAAGACAGTATTCCCCCATGTGTATTATTAATACAAAATAAATGCTGCAAAATAAGATTTCCTAGATATTAAAAGGTTGAAATACTTTCGCATTAAATGGTTTATTAGATTTCAGTATGTAAATTGCATACAGAACAAGTTTAGAAACTTTTTCTAGTGTACAGAAGCGTTTGGAACAACATGGCGAGACATGACTCTCATGCCGTACAACTCTACAAACTAAAACTATCTTCATATTTTATCTTTTTGGGAAATTTTCCTGCATTGAAGGATAAATGGGGAAACGACTTGGTTATTGAATTTAGCAATTTAGTGACAGGATAACAAACATTTGCCAATTGTACATTATAAAGTGACTTGATAATGGTATGAAATAACACTATTTCGTGACAAGATAACAAACAGTTGCCAGTTGTGCACTGGGAAGTGGCAGCAAAACAAGTAGTTGTACACTAAGTACAACTAACAAGTACACTAAGTACCAGTTGTACACTTAGAAGTGACAGTGCTATGGTATGAAGTAAAACAATTTAAGACAGGATAACAAACAGTTGCCAGTTGTGCTTTGGGAAGTGAAACGGCTATGTTATTAAGTAACACAATTTAGGAACAGGATAATAAATAGTTGCCAGGTGTGCATTAGGAAGTGTCATGGCTTTGAGTGATAGGATAATAAGTAGTTGCCAGTTGTGCACTTGTGACAGGGCAAGGGTATGAAGCAAAACAATTTAAGGACAGGATAACAGACAGTTGTCAGTTGTGCTTTCGGAAGTGACATGATTAGGATATGAAGTAACACAATTTAAGGACAGGATAACAAATAGTTGTCAGTTGTGCGCTAGGAAGTGGCAGGCTGTGGTATGAGGTAACATATCAAGTTAACTGATGTTTCGCAGTTCTTCATTTCTTATCAATGAAATCAAAGTTTTTATTGGAAAAAAATAAGAAACAAATATTCTTTTATTAGCTGCTATTTTTTAACCGCTGCTATATTTTTTTTCAATATCATGATTTTTTTGATGGGTAATGCTATTGCTGAGTTTCACAGAACAACGGCTTTTATTATTAAATACATGAAAGTAAAAGCAAATGACGAGGAAAGATATTATTCGGGCAAAAGTTTGGTTTTAAATTTTTCGATGCCAAAAAATTCGTTTCATTTTGCATTTCAAATTTTTTTTTTAATTATTTCGTTTTTTACCATTACAAAATGCCCTTTACATCATTTTTGCAAACACAATATATTTGAAAGCCATAAAAGAAATAACACTTGCATCTTTTTCTATACTGTATGAGTGTTCAGATTCAATAAAATAGAATAGATTACTCGTATAATCTTTATCCAGGTAAAAAAAAAAAACTGCAAATGAAACGTGATTATTTAGCATTTCTCATACTGTTGTAAAATGAATTAAAGATACATTTTGGAGATAATTGTCAAATGGAAGTAAAGATTGAAATTTAAAAATTTTCAATGGTTTCGAGAATCATTTACGTAAATTGCCAGAAAAATTCACGAAAAGACTATTCCCTAGCAATATTTAAAATCATGGTTGTTATAAATAAGTTAAACATTGCGGCCATTATTCAAAATTGATGTTTTCGTATTTATTTAAAATATAAAAAGAAAAGATATTGAAGAAGAAAGAAAGAAGAAGAAGAATGGAAAATATATTAAAATGTTTTTTAAAAAAATTAAGGTAATCTTTTGCAATAAGGCAATATAATATTATTTGTAAAACAAATGTAATAAGACTAATTTTAGTAACAAACTTATATTAGCGTCCAAAAAAGTAGCTATTTTTTTCATTTTAATTATTTGCTGCTTTTCATATTTTATTCATAATTCATTATTATAAATATTATGGAAATCTATTATGGATAAATATTATAGAATATATATTATAGTATATATGGATAAATATTATAGAAATCTATTTTTCTGAAATTTACTACCATTTGACAATACTGGTTTGGAATCAAGATTTGATTAATTGATTTACTGAAAACTTAATGTCTTAAAATATTTAGTGTATTATCATCCAGAACATTATCGGTATGCAAAATTCCGAAACTCCAGCTCATCAGGAAGTGAGAAAAAATTCTACAACAAAATTCCGACTTAACAAGCGTGAAACAAATCAAATTAATTAATAATGAGTTATAAAAAATAAATGAGGAGAATCTTGATCATTTGATAACAATATTCTCCTCATTTATACAAAATTTCATATTTTTATAATAGTCTGTTGTAAATAAAATTCAAAGAAAGGAAAATAATTCAACCTAAAAAAGTAGTGCCTTTTAGTACACTATTAAAACAAACTGTTTTTATTTTAAATATTTCTTTTAATGTGGCGGCATTTCGCATTTAATATAAGAAAATAAAGTAAATGCTGTTTACAGTAAACTTTTATTGACGAATCAGTCCTGATTAAAAAATTTTATGTTGAGGAAAACAGAATTCTTTGATAAGCCTCACAAAACAATTTTTTGTATTCTTAACGCTTCCCTGCAATAAACTTCATTTGAAGCTGAAAAATATTATTTCTCGCTGAAGTGAAAAATAAATGAAAAATGGAAGAAAATTGGAAAGAATTTTTAAGTTTATTTTCATTTGAGTGGGCACGGTTAAAACACAAAATTTGTCCCATAGCAAAAATAACTGAATTCTAAAGCAAGAAATATGAAATAAAAAGAAAAATTGAAATGAAGTCTTAAAGCTAAAAAAAAAGCAACACATTTTCAGCAAATTCTTTAAAAAAAATGTTGACATTTTAAACCTTTTTGATAGAAGCAGAGAAATAAATTCACATTGTTTTGTTGTATCAAAATGTTTTTCTCTTACTTGAGTTGTTTAAAAATTGTTTAATTAAAGAATTTTTCTCAGTTCTTGTTTTCTGGTTAATGGTAGAAGGATATGAAATTATCAAATCCGAATTAAAGTATCCAAACTTTTTTTAAAATTTTAAAAATGCATCAAGAAGACAATTATGTCTCAAAATATTTAGCATTCTACTATTTTAAGTTTTGATTTTAGTTACAATGAATGCATGTAATCTCTTAGTCGTATTTTGTAAATTAATTAATTTCCAAATTAATTAAATTAATTTAATTTATTTAATTAATTAAATTAATTTCCAAAATTTGAACTTTCTTTCTCGATTTGGCATAAGCTGTTATAAGTATGTTAATTAAGATTAAATGAGGTAGTTGAGAAAGGTAGTAACAGTGTGCACTGGTAAGTCTTAATGAACTGGGAAACATTAAGTTTTGATTAACCCCTTCGCTTACAAGGACGAGTCTGACGCACGAATCGAATTACTCAATTTTTAAATTTAAATATGCAATTAAGTAAAAATATTAGGTGATTCAAAATGCAAAAATCACTTAAAAAATCAACATTGTCACAAATGTCCTTAGATTATTATAGGAATTAAAATAATAATAAATATCCCATATAGGATGTGTCATCTAATTAGAGAGTTAAGTAAATTCTATATCGAGAGGTTAAGTTATTTTAGAGGAAAAAGGGAAACACTTTCCACTTTTTGTAATATTATTAAACGATTGTTCGCTTTAGTTGTAACTATATTCAGAAAAAAGTGAAAACAAAACTTACGCAAATTTCATTATTTATTTTATATGCCCGTTATAAGCTGCCGTTTTTCGAATATTACTTTTTAAACACTTTTATTTAAATTGATTTATTCTTGCTCTGAAAGATGAAATTGTGTTACTAATTTTTTTACTAACATCTTGATAACCTAGAGTTTTGACAGTTAATGTACTTTCTTGTTCTGGATAATAGTATATTCTTTAAATATTTGAAAACTTCAGTTACTGATAATAAAGTTTTGATCCTATTTGACTGATGCTATCATAGTAGTGATTTTGTGAAAAGTTTACAAGATTCCTTGGATTTATAATACCGAACTATAAATTAAAGACCAAGAGGCAGACAATAATAATATAAAAAATCCAAAAATATAAAAGATTTTGCTTTTTAATATATCAGCTGAGAGTGTTTCTAAAATTGTTTGCTAATCTTAATACGTTAATAAATAAAATACAACTAATCATTATAAAACATTTTAATGAATTAATAACACTGATTTTAATTATTAAATTTATTAAAAAGCTCATACTTTATGAGGGAATACTTTGAATGAATTAAAACAAGCGAGAATTGAAAACGAGCAGGGAAAAATTATTCGTGGTAAATCGTTTGAACGCCATCTTTTATTTTTGCCAAATGAGCATCAACTTAAGATGTTATCTTGACTTTGTGAAAATGAACGCCATCTATCGGCAAGAGAATTGTTTTGTATTCTCATCTAAGAAAGTCTAAACAACCTCCTTATTTTTTCGCAACAACATTCGTTATCTCTGTAAACCCACTTTGAAAAAGAAGAATGAAACTTTTTATCGCTACCTTTTCATGATTCCGTAATTGAATTTTCCCCCCTTTCTAAGCAATATCAAAGAACATTTTTCAGATACTAATATTTTATATAATTGGAAAACAAAAATCTTGTATCAGCTATGCCATGCATTTTTGAATATTATGATACATTTACATGGAGCATTGAGATTGCACATACATCGTAATTTAATAGCAGTCAACATCACTAGAATTGAATCTAAACTTATCAGAAAGCATTAGATCTATAATTTTAATATAAAGGCATACTAAATTTCATTCATTTTGATTTTGTGTTTTATAGAGAAGCATATTACAAACATTTCGTATTTATATATATATGAAAACACAAATAGTCAATCAGTCTATATGGAAAAATATTTAGCCCAAAATTAGACACAAATCTACAATACTGATGTACCGTAAACAGGAGCAACTTTGTGACGTGGGGGTATTTATCAGTCTTTGAAAAAATGACATTTGTTTTCCAACTAACTTCCTGAACAAAGTAATAAAGGTACAAATTATTTCATGGTACAGAGAAGATATTTAATGATAGTCTTTTTGCACGCTTTAACTCATATAGGTTGTTTACAATTTTTAATCAGCAATTTTTTTTTCAAGTTGTTGAGCAAAGGTTTTTAGTAGTCGAATTATTAGAATAGCCCATTCATTTATACATAAATAAAACCTACTTGTTTTGTTAAAACAGCATATAATTCTATTCCAGGAACACTTGAGATGATGTTACATTTCAGTTTAATATTATAATTTAGCAAAATTGAACCAGAAATCTAAATAAAAATAAGACAACATTGCCAATTTACAATTTTGTTTATTTCTCATATTCCTGTATACTTTTTTCTAAATCGCGTGTTTAACGTGTTTGTATTATGATTATTTTATATACCAAAAGACGCATTATTACCAGGTTGGGTAAACTGGAATCAAAATAATGATGACACTATGTTGCAATTGCTGTCTCAACTCTGACTAATAAGGAAATGAGCAATTTAAAAGCATTTCAAAGCTATAATATCTCTCTAAGAATTGTTGAGTATAAATGTCAAGTGTCTCCATTCGAAGAAATCAAGTGCGTCACTGAATCGTGAAGAAGATGAGATCTTCGAACAAGCCCTTACTTGTGCAAATTGGGGAATATCTTCTTGATGCTCTTCGAGATAGATATCTTAGATTTTTTGGGAAGGAATATTCTACAATTTTACAGCTGAAGGGAAAAGACCAATCTCTTCCGAGTACTTCTACAGCAAATCATATCATAGGTGGCGGTCTAGTAAATGTAAGAACGGAGGAATGACTATAACAGGAGAAATGAAACTGGCTGTGCATTTTCTTTACGTGACATATCTGACGAACATGATGAAAAGTTGAAGGAAAACCTGACCCAGAAGACTGACAGTTTGATTTTTCAAAACTAAAGGTTAAAGTTATAGAGATAAAAGTTTTAGAAGAAAAAGAGTGTTAAGCATTTTGTTTTGAGTCGAGTTTTACAAAATTACAAACTATCGTGTATATAATTCACTTTCTTTACATTGAAAACCAGGGGGAAATTACCTCTTCTAATGAAATTGTAAACATTTTTTTTAAACTCTGAATTTTAAAGATTTCATTTTTTATATTTTGAATTCTTTTGTATATTTTTCTTTATAATAAGGAGTTAATGTTATTGTGTAAAGTGTTTTCATAATTCAAAAAATATGTTTTGAGGCGAACGACGGAGGGATTCTGACTAGTTTGAACACAGTTAGAAAAATTGCCATTTGATTGCCAGAAAAATTGCATTGAAAATTGCCAGAGTAACTTTGTCAACATTGTTTTTTTTACTTTTCATTATATAAATATTTAATTAAATTGTCTTGTTTCGATGGAATGTAAAACATGTGATCAAGACTAGTAGTTTATGATGGTTTTGAAGTACTTTTGTACATTACTAATCGACGCAATGGTATAATAAAATAAAATAAAAATGTGGCAAAATTGTCACAGTTTTCTTGAAGATAAAATTCACCCATCTGGCTTACTGCAATTATGCGTTATCTTATTAACAAACTTACTAACAAACACGATGGAATGTAAAACATGTGATCAAGACTAGTAGTTTATGATGGTTTTGAAGTACTTTTGTACATTACTAATCGACGCAATGGTATAATAAAATAAAATAAAAATGTGGCAAAATTGTCACAGTTTTCTTGAAGATAAAATTCACCCATCTGGCTTACTGCAATTATGCGTTATCTTATTAACAAACTTACTAACAAACACGATGGAATGTAAAACATGTGATCAAGACTAGTAGTTTATGATAGTTTTGAAGCACTTTTGTACATTACTAATCGACGCAATGGTTTAATAAAATAAAAAAAATGTGGCAAAATTGTCACAGTTTTCTTGAAGATAAAATTCACCCATCTGGCTTACTGCAATTATGCGTTATCTTGTTAACAAACTTACTAACAAACACACTGACAGGCAGTTAACATGCTGATGCACTTGATTGGCAGTTCGATAGAAATCAACCCTTTTTGTTGTAAAATCGCGCAATAAAATTTATAGTTCATTTTCATATTGGTGTTATCGTCTTTATCTGTATACACATGATCTTCAAATTAATGGATTCCGTTTAGAATTTGACAGAAATCTATAATTTTAGAGTACACAATGCATGCCGATTTTTTCTTCGTCTAATTTATTGCGTTTATAAATTATTATGTTCGTAGACATATATAATTCCATAAATGGTTTTTTAAGGCGATCGTAATCTTCTAATTTTTTTTATTTTAGTTGAAATTTCTGAATGTATGCTATATATACGAGAAAGTTAAAAATAAATTATCTCCTGCGGTTTAACCCTTAAAAGGGCCATTTTTTTCTAGTCATATTATGTTTAAATATTTTTAGGCTTGAAATTAGAATAAGAAAAAGGATTCATTTAGCTTATTAGATAAATTTAATTTGATTAATTAATTAATTTGGTTAATTAATAATTAAGTAACAAATCAAGACACATTATTTTGTGTGAGATAAAGAACTGAAGCATCTAAGTTTCTGTTTTTCTAAAAAAATTTATCAGAACTTATGCCAACCTACATAATTTCATACAAAGATTGATAAATTTGATGGGAGACATACTTCCCACGGCCCTAGAAAGGGTTAATTTATTTAATATTACTATACGGTTTAATGTATTATTATTTTGAGGGGCTTCAAAATTCTTTTTGAAAATTTTCGTGGTTTCGTGATTTTTCTGGGGAAACGCTCCCTATATAACAAATCCCTGAATTAGTCAATAATTTATGAATTTAATAATAGATTGACTCAGGTAATGGTTATGAAAAGAATCAAAAGTATTAAATGAATAGCCATCTAATTGCTTGGACTGATGTGCATTCTAAACCTGTAAACAATGAACTTCAAAAGATGAACAACACATCGTGTCCTATATACTCAAAGCCAAAGTATAAAGACATAAATTTATTTTCTGAGAGGTAAGCTATTTTCGGTGTACGTGTTCGATTTGTTTTTTTTAATGCAGCAGATCGCAGCAGACATTTTTTCTCTCAGGCGTTTCGTGCAAGCTTTAACTTCCGAAATAGTAGCGAGGGGAACGCACGACATGTAAAGCTCAGTTGCATTGGTAAACCGCTCTGATCAATAGAGGCTTCAATTCGCACTTCTTTTCCAAGTTAAAAACAGCTATGTAGACTTCTTTTTCTAAACACTGCAGATAAATTCAATCGGAAATGATAGCTAATAGTGCCTTTGCAGTAACTGCCTCTAAAGTGAGAAAAGTAGTCCAAGGAGTACTGCCGAAAGTGCCATCGCCTGTCAAAAGTAAGTGCCATTTTATAAGACCTCCTTTTCTAATGGGTTTGTCCAAGACCCTTCAACGACGGAAACACTTCGCACGAGTCTTTTTTTACCTACCTCGATGTGATTCTCGACATTCCTTTAGATTGCTTTTGATGATTTTGTTTATCAGGTGTGATGATTTGATTATTTATTACACTCTGCTACTCGAA